>NW_022170596.1:25155267-25338096 GCF_008802855.1 Photinus pyralis | reverse complement strand
ACTATTTTATTCACAATCTACCTTGTAATATAACAAATTCCATATTTAATTGGATTAGGATACACTTCACTTCTTCCATAATTTTAATGGTAGGCTTTGCATATAAAAAATTGAAAAACTGTTGACATTTTCAGTTCCCTTTTGTGCAGGCGGTGCATTATTTTAAATAAAAATGTCATCAGATAGTGATTGTAGTGTTTTGGAAAGCACCCCACCTGAACTTAGAGCGGCTGCCGCAAAATTGTCAAGTAATTTGTTGCCGATAAAGAGTAAGTCCCGATATGAAAAAACATGTCAGTTACAAGAATTGGTGCGCTCAAAAAGGAGCAAAGAATTTTTATTCCGAAAACGTGGTATTGGCTTACTTTAGTGAAGTTGGGGAAAGTAAAAAACCTAGTACATTATGGTCAACATATTCCATATTGAAAAGTACTCTTAACATTAAACATCAAGTTGACATCTCGAAGTTCGCTAAATTGATAGCATACTTGAAAAGGAAAAATGTTGGCTATGTCCCAAAAAAGTCATGTGTTTTTACAAAACAAAATATCGATGACTTTTTAAAAAATGCTGCAAATGACTTCCTGGCCCAGAAGGTAAGCATAACTGACGGTTAATATCTTGCATTTTTACTTCTATGCGTATAATATTTTAGGTTACATTAATCATTGGCGTTTCTGGTGCCTGTAGAAGCGATGAATTGTTTAAGCTGAAAATATCCGATATTAGCATTTCTGATAAGATCGTTGTTGCCATACCTGATACTAAAACATACAAATCTCGAGCATTTGTAATCATGAATGCTAGTTGGATCGACATTGTTAAATAATATATAAATTTAAGGAAACACGTGAATAGTGAAAGGTTTTTCTTTCAAGTACGGCTTGGGAAAGTAGTCAATCAACCCTATGGCCATAACTCAATAGCCAAATTTCCCCAATTAATTGCTACCTATTTGCAATTGGAAGATCCAAAGGGTTTCACTGGACACTGTTTTCGCAGAACAGCCGCAACCTTGTTGGCTAATTCTGGAGGAGATGTTCTGCAACTAAAGAGATTGGGCGGATGGAAATCAAGTACTGTGGCTGAAGGTTATGTTGACAGCTCTTTAGATGGTCAAGTGAAAATCGCTGATATGTTGTCCACCAACAATTCGATTCCAATTCCTTGCAACAGCACTTCACACTCCCATATTGATCCATCAACTGCATCAGAAAACACAGAAGAAAACGTTTTAACTGTAAATGCTACAAATCCAGTTACAATGTTAACAAACACTAAAAGTCCTAAGAAAACTGTGTCTTACGCTTCAAATAAAGAATTTCAATTTTCTAATCAGAAATTGCAGCAAGGTTTGTCCTTAAATATTAGAGGCTATGATCAGGCAACATTTAATTTTCATTTTCATTACTCTAATTCCACCAACGACAATGAAAAACATTGAGCGAATTAGTTGCTAAACTTGAATTTATGCGTTCAGTAAAATGTGTATAGTTATTATCAAAATAAATAGTTTGTTGTCGTTTTATTTAAATTGTCATCCAAATAAACGCAGAAGTACGAATGGAGACTACCTCAAGAGCAATCTATTTGAAAATCAATCGCAATCACAAAACACCAGTGTGAGCTTAATACTGAAATCAAGTCGGCATTGGCGTGCAGGTTGGGAAGTACTTTGCCGACCTCAAAAGGGGTTCGCAAAAGATGTCAAACAATTGCTCACTTCCAAACTTCAAAATAGTTGGCAATTGACATATTACATATATGATTGTGAATAAAAGTATTACATCTTTTGACCTCTGATCTTCCCGCAAGTACAGCCTTAGGTAAGTGTTACACTATGGTACAGCTTAAAGAATGATACCCGCTAACCAATTTCATCAAATACCTACCTCCAGATCAGAGGAACTCTAGTACAATTAATTTTGTTGATCCAAGATATATGTACTGATTTTACCATTCGTTACTGTTACTGATATTATTCCACACTCAAATCGTTGTGTGTTGTGCTCTCGTAAATGAAGCCCTTGGATATTTTCTCGCAGCAATGTCATATTTTAAGATGTGAAAACCTACCCTGTTCAATTGCGCACTCACAGGGTGAAGTTATAACACTGCCAAGTGTGTATGGGGTAATTGTAGAACAGCCCTTGTATCATTAGGTCCAACCCTTGCACACTCATTGTAACACTCTTCGAGATACCGATAAGGACACCAGTTTTTAATTTTTGCTTGTTACGAGTGAACGCATTTTAAATACGATTCTTGGATATTCATATACAGGGTGACAATTTGAAAACTTACCACCCCCCATATCTTAGTAAATAAACGAGATATTAAAAAAAATCAAAATCCGTTTCGGTAATTCGGAGGGGGAATCACAATGACATATTTGGCGACGCACCCCCTCACACCCCCTGCGCCCCAGCCACCCCAACTTTTAAATCTTAAATAGTGACCCCCCATGTATGATACGTCGTTGGAAAGCTCTGAAAAAATGCTTTCCAACCATACCAAATAGCATTACATTTAGGTTAGTAATTATCGTGCAAATCAAAAAATAAACATGGAAAATCGTATTTAACTTGAACTTCCAAAGCCGACTCGACAGCAACTCATTTTTGATCGCCAGGTATAATCTATTCTCAAACTCTTGTCGAACCTTTTCCTGTTGTTTTGCAATATTTCGACATTCTTGAATTATTCTCTGTCTTAGTTCGTCTATGTTCGCCGGTTGCGTTTTAAATACGACAGATTTCAAATGTATCATATTAGTTTATTTTTTGATTTGCACGATAATTACTAACCTAAATGTAATGCTATTTGGTATGGTTGGAAAGCATTTTTTCAGAGCTTTCCAACGACGTATCACACATGGGGGGTCACTATTTAAGATTTAAAAGTTGGGGTGGCTGGGGCGCAGGGGGTTGGAGGGGGTGCGTCGCCAACTATGTCATTGTGATTCCCCCTCCGAATTACCGAAACGGATTTTGATTTTTTTTAATATCTCGTTTATTTACTAAGATATGGGGGGTGGTAAGTTTTCAAATTGTCATCCTGTATAGTGCAGCGGAGAGCCGGCGCTAACTCGCTTATTTGAGGTAGTTTTTTTTTCGGAGTAGAAAGAATTGGGACCCACACCATTTTGTTCAGAAATGTTTGAACCTTCAGAATCTCGCTTTACGACATTTTCCCGTGGTCCTGACAAAAGTTATAGGCCACTAAAGTTGAAATTTACTCTTTTTCGCGCGCGCGACTAGACCACCGAAAGTATTTATTTTCTCAGCAACTAAGCGATATACATCAATAATTCCTTTTGTAAAATGAAAGTACATTTATAGCAGAATCTAAAGCATTCAATTTACCTACCTTGTTATGGACAGTTTTTAGAAAAATGACCGTCAACTTCCAAAATTGGTGTAGCAGATGAAAAGTGCGCACTTTGAACTCTCATAACTTTTTATTTCACGATATCGATTTCCAATATTTATAGCTCATTCGATGCTCCAAAGCATTGTGATTATTTTATTTTCTATAACATTACCGTGAATTTTTCATAATAAAAAAGTTACGGTCATTTAAGTAAAAACCTACCGACCTCGGCGAGTCGGTAATCGCGAGTGAGACGGAGAGGGAAGGATAGTCAGCAGCGTTCGCTAAACAAGGAGCGATGCGTAAGAGATTTTACTTTACTAAGAAATTTCTCTCCGAATACCAAAACTAGCTATTTAGGCCGTTTAGTTTACAAATGCATTCCGCCGAGTTGCATTGTAAAATCTCAAACAATTCATCAACTCCATGTATCTCAGTTCTTTGGTGAAATATATAGGTACAAATAGGTACCTTTCCCTGTAAATTTTGGGGGTTACTCCACATTAGGTATCTCTTGTGCTGTGCTGTATATTGCAAGATCAGCAGTAACAACTGTATGATTTTGTCCCAAAGATTCAGGCTTGTTTTTTGATTTCACTAGACGATGGTTAGGATGGTATTGTAGCTCGCTGGTGGAGAATTCAAAAACGGCATAGGTATATTATATTGAATGGTAGATACCGGAACTTACTTAGGAGGATTATCAGCAGGTACTTAGGCTGTTAAAGTCAGTTATCTGGTCGTTATCTAGTGATAGGTAAACCTGGTGGTCAATCATTTCTAGACATGCCGTCTGCATGATCTCGAATTTAAACTTAACTTAAATAATTTAAATATGTAGTCATCTCAATAGTTTCAAAACTTTTATAAGTTTATTTTTTCCCCCCGGTTCTTTTGAAATGTGTTAAATTCAACTTTCAACTTTTAATGTAATAATTCAACCCTCCGGTTGGTTGTCTTAACAAGGCTTGATAATAATTCGTTTTGAAACTTAGGACAACCTTTCCGGTTTAACCACCCTTCAGGTTTTTTCACTTGGCTTCGGCCAGTTAATAATTAAAAAACAACATGTTCGTCTTATTCGTCTTCAACGTTTGTAACTTACCGTTTTCCTGTTAAATTTCACATCGCCTGATGATGGCAGTACGCCGAAACTATAGTCGCTTTTATTTTTAAAAAACTTCAACGAATAAAAACTATATGGGGAAGGTTTAGAGAGTTTTGATCACACAATATATTTCAACCCCCATTTCGAGGAACGATGGATCCAAACACCAAAAAAAAAAAAAATCCATGTATTCGTTTAGGAGCCACCCTCAAAAAAGTGGTAAAGTTTCTTTTTTTCTCAGCAACAGTTACAGAGACTGGTGGTAAGTCTTTGAATAGGTTTTGCTGTATGCCCTTTCCGGTTTTGCAAATAATTTTTCAAAATTCCTACCGCAAAAGGGCACACCCCTCAATAGGGGTGCGAAAAAATGTTGATTTCGACGAAATTTGGTATCTGGTTGTTTTTGAATCTGAAATTAGTTTTTGAAAATTCGAAAAAAATAATTCCACTGCAATTCTTGGCCGGACAACGAAAATTGACAAAATTCCACGAAGTTTGTTGTGTAGGTACATACTTACGGAACAAAATTATTGAACAGTTTTTCTTAAGGTCATTTTTCAAACAAAAGTTACACTCATTTGCAAATTGGTCTTTCGGGTCAGAAAATGTTCTCCGACAGTGGCCATAACAAGTACAGTAAACGTCAATATTACATGTTCTGCTAAGGGTGTCTACCTACATTTCATAAAAATTTGTCAAATAAAAAATGATAATTTTATCACAGCGAGCAACTTCGACATCAATGAGGAAACAGTCACAGAATAAGAATAAGTAGGCCATATTCTGTGGAAACAGACGAAAAAAATTCACAGTCCTTTTTCAAAAGCGAGATACATCGACAGAAGAAATCCAAATTCCTCGTTTACCTATCACTAGATAACGACCAGATAACTGACTTTAACAGCCTAAGTACCTGCTGATAATCCTCCTAAGTAAGTTCCGGTATCTACCATTCAATATAATATACCTATGCCGTTTTTGAATTCTCCACCAGCGAGCTACAATACCATCCTAACCATCGTCTAGTGAAATCAAATAAACAAGCCTGAATCTTTGGGACAAAATCATACCGTTGTTACTGCTGATCTTGCAATATACAGCACAGCACAAGAGATACCTAATGTGGAGTAACCCCCAAAATTTACAGGGAAAGGTACCTATTTGTACCTATATATTTCACCAAAGAACTGAGATACATGGAGTTAATGAATTGTTTGAGATTTTACAATGCAACTCGGCGGAATGCATTTGTAAACTAAACGGCCTAAATAGCTAGTTTTGGTATTCGGAGAGAAATTTCTTAGTAAAGTAAAATCTCTTACGCATCGCTCCTTGTTTAGCGAACGCTGCTGACTATCCTTCCCTCTCCGTCTCACTCGCGATTACCGACTCGGCGAGGTCGGTAGGTTTTTACTTAAATGACCGTAACTTTTTTATTATGAAAAATTCACGGTAATGTTATAGAAAATAAAATAATCACAATGGTTTGGAGCATCGAATGAGCTATAAATATTGGAAATCCATATCGTGAAATGAAAAGTTATGAGAGTTCAAAGTGCGCACTTTTCATCTGCTACACGAATTTTGGAAGTTGACGGTCATTTTTCTAAAAACTGTGCATAACAAGGTAGGTAAATTGAATGCTTTAGATTCTGCTATAAATGTACTTTCATTTTACAAAAGGAATGATTGATGTATATCGCTTAGTTGCTGAGAAAATAAATACTTTCAGTGGTCTAATCGCGCGCGCGAAAATGAGTAAATTTCAACTTTAGTGGCCTATAACTTTTGTCAGGACCACGGGAAAATGTCGTAAAGCGAGATTCTGAAGGTTCAAACATTTCTGAACAAAATGGTGTGGGTCCCAATTCTTTCTACTCCGAAAAAATTTTTTGAACGATTTCGCGGCTCTCTCCGCTGCACTAATACGATACAGGACCAGAACCGAATCAATCAGATGGCGAACAAACAGTCTTCCGCATTATTTAAAGGAGTACGTGCGTGCCTTGTAATTTATTTTTACATTTGTAACCGTTTATTTGCACTAAATGCCATTAAGTTGTAAATTAACCAAACGGAATCTTGAAGTATTTACAATCGCGAATGAGAAGAAAAGAAACTTATCACGAGCATAAACGTCATCTATTACCTGTTGTAATTGCTATTATATTTATAAGTTCCGACTACTAACAGCACTCTCGGATAGTTTTAACTGTTTTTGTTGGGAGAAAAAACGCCAGGGAAATTAATTTTTTGTAAGACATGGATGGGTTTATTGCCCGTTGCACAATATACATACCTATTGTTATCCAAGTGTTTTAGTAGGCCGTTATTTAAATTTTCAACAAGAATTGCATTCAAGTATTCACATAAAATCTTTTCGCGCCAATAAAATATTCAGTTACCAAAGATCGTGCCGTTTGCATAAAACATTTGGTCCCACAATTACTTTAGGGATTAATGGTTTAAAAAGGAATTGTACCAATTGTTATATAGGTACGAGGATTCTACTTTATGCAACGATCTGCACCTCTCAACCTTTCCGGTCTTAGGAAGTGGTATAGTTTCCATTCGGACACCAGAAGATAAATCATCGTAGGAAGCTGCTTCAATGGAGATCTAATAAATCCGCACTGTTCCAAAAGACTGAAGGGCGAATTGGTACCCCAAAAAAGATTTGGTAAACTAGTAGATAATAATCGTTGCAGTTATCAATACACAAATTGTCTTTTTTTTTCGGTTTGTACGCTCAAAAATTTTAGCGTACATAAAATGCAGCCATAACAGGGTTATTCTATTCTAAATGATGAACCCAATTTTAAAAATTCGTATTGATTAACACAAATTCAAAATGCGCAATGGTGTGCGGTCAGTAGTTCAAAACAAATACAAATTGAAACTTGAAGCTGGGTTGCACAAAGGATTCGAATAAACACAATTCATTGATCGACATTGATCGATAAATTTATTCCGATACACATGAAACAAAATTAAAACAAAATCCCTGAAAGAAATAAAAACTTACAAAGTTTGTTTGACCATAATATCCCGCACGCAGACGGTTGAAAAATAAAATAAGAAATCCTAAAATTCGTTAAAGGTTTTATTAAGCTGACAACTAGTTGTCTTCTCACACTCGAACTTTTTCTGAATACGGACAATAGTTCTAAAAACGTTCCACAAACTTTTACTTCTTCACTTGATGATGATTTAAACCTTGCTTATCTTCTTCTGCGTACTTTAATAAGAGACCGACGAACTACGTTAACAAACCAGATAGAACAGATTGTGTGAGATTTAGCGTAAACAAACTGCACGCTTTTTTGTCGTCGCGAAAACTAACGTCGTGCAGTAACCGCTTCGTTTCTACGTTGTCTCCGGTATTTAAGAAAACGCCACTTCCACTATCAGATAAACCCCTTCTTCAGGTTTTTTAAAAACACCGCCAATCACAATTAGACTTGATAACGCCAGCTTCGAAAGAACGCACCAAACGTCCCCACTTACGCCTAAATAACACGCAATTTTTCGAAATACCTTATCTCTTAACAGTGATAAGAACACGAGCGTTAATTAAATTTCTTCCGATAAAAACGATCTAAATAAAGATTTCACAAAAGCGATCAATTTTAAACAAGAATTATGCAATTACAAAACTTCTAAAAGGAAAAACAACACTGAGACACAAATTCAAATACAATAAATCAATTCGTAAATAATCCACCAGATTTGCACTTAATAAATTGAAATATTCTCCTATGCAAAGTGCACCGTCATTCTTTTTTGTGCTTAGACTGAAATAACGTCTACATGATGTTTACAAAACACTGTACACCATTGAAAAGAGGAGTTTCCAAATTTTTTAAACACATTTATAAATGTTTCATGTGCCCACCGTGTGCTGCACCACGAAAATCTAAGCGGCAGGGACTCGGACTCAAATGAAATATCGGTTCAGGTTCTGTTTATATTTAAGCGAAAATATGTATAACCGGTTCGGTTTCGGTTTAAAAAAATAACGGTTCGGTTCTGCGCATTTTTTTCGGTCCATAACGGTTCTTCTAGTTTTAGAAAGTATGGCATTAATAGGTGTGAAAAAGAAGTAAAAAGTCATGAATACCAAAATGTGACGTATCGTCAGTGTAGCTAATTTAGGACAAGGAGAATAAAGGAGGAAGGGGGAAATAAGTATGTATTTAAAGTTAATTTATTAATAAAAAACAGAAAAAGACACAAAAACTTATGTAAAAAAATTATGTATGGAATATTGTTCTATTTTTATTTTTTAAAACCTCGCCCCTCTTTTTATTATTTATATTTACAATAGTGGCTAAATTGCCGCCACCGTCACTCGAACTGCCTTCAATTTGTATAATCCACCGATGGCAATCGTAGAGTAATATTTTATCAATTTTCAGGACGTGTTTTCCGGGGCGTCCTTTAACTTCCAATAACCTTTTTGAACCGTAAAAAACCGAAAAGAACCGAAAGAAATAATAGGGGTTCCGGTTCTCAAACGCAATGTATTCGAAACGTCATATGACGATGACCGAATAATTTTAATAACCCTCCTGTCGTAAAAGGGTCAGGAATTCCAATTGCCACCCAAAACGAAGAATTTAAACCGCAAACGTCATGGAGCATCCCCGAGCGTAACGGATTTTATATCCAACGGGCTCCCCAGACGCATTATTATCGTCGAACATTTGTCCTATCACATAAACAATATGTTATCAATTCTTATCTTATCCAAAAACGTGTTCTATTTTATACAGAAAATAATGCCTAACAAATAATCTCTAAAGACCAGGACATTCTACACAACAAACACCTGCACCTTTATCATATTACAATGTCTTATCAAATTAAATAAAGGCCATAGTTTGGTATTTTGTAATAAGGGTCTGCAGCGTTTTCACATGAATTAGGGTAATTAATTTACAGGGACGTGAGTTTTTTTTCAAAATATTTTAGGTTTTTTACGAAAGCTTGATCCCATGGTCTTACTACTGTCATAAAAGTGCCATCTTTCGAGGACTAATTTTAGTGAACACATAATTTCACTGCTATGAGCAATGAACATAAATTCACTTTTAATGTACGGTATTTTTTGTATTGCCTTTATTACATTTTGACCCTGTGTAGGGTGGTGCACTAATTATTGTAATTAATTATTTTTGTTTGGGTTGTAAATTATGTTTGTTCTATTGGGAAACTGCAATTGCATACGTATAATTAAAAGCGTGACTGTCGAATTAATTTTTCGTTTTTGGCACGAATCTTGCTTAATAAATTCAAATCGAACGGTAGGTACATTATAGATAGAGAGCCCCCACAGTTTCTCTACATTTTTACAATTTAAATACAAAGAACTAATTTACACCATAGGTGCCTACTTTATCGTATATTAATTAACAAAGGCGTGTGGGTGAGTGTCGTATTTGAAAATGCATAAATAAAATTACTGTGCGGTTTTTTCATACTCTCAGAATGGCACAAATTTTTTTATGGTCAAACCAGTAGTACCTGCAAGTTTATAAAGCTTTTGTTTTATTGACGCTCCACAATTTCCGCTTGTGCGACCAGCGTATGCATTATTATCACCAATTATTGCATTGTTTTTCAGTCACGTCTGCCCTACTTTCTACAATAAATGCATTCGATAAGTACTTAACAAATTCCTCGTTTGAAAATAACCTTAACGGCGGCGGGCGTTAGTTTCGAGATCTACATTATTTACGAAGCACGGAAAATTTATATCGCATTTCATTTGTAACGTGCAGATTAACTTTTCGTGCAATCGGAAGATTTGCATAAACTGGACTGCCAAGTACGACACACCTTTTGCATTTTGTAAAAACTCTTTTTTTTGATATTTTTTATTCAACAGAAACTTTTGTATTGGTTGCAAGAAGATGTACCTAAAAAAGGGGTTGGCGGCCATATTAACAATAAAAACTATCACGTATGTTTACGAACCAAGTACATTTTGAGTTTCTCCTTTACCCCTATTGGTACCCTAAATTAATAAATGAATAAATATGTCAATTTCATTTAAAATAACATACTAGGAAATCAGGGCCGTACCCAAGGGGGGGTTAGCGGGGTTGAAACCCCCTCCGAAATAATAAAGGAAAAGAAAATTATTAATCGCAGCCAGCAGCCGACTACAGAAAATTCGTGGTTTGGCTTCGGAAATGATAGCGAAAATCGGAGCGTGCATCATTTTCTATTTCTGTACTTTATTTTTCTAATAACAACCCCCCTCGAAAAAATATTTCGGGTACGGCCCTGTAGGAAATATTGGACTCATTTATAGGAATATTCAAACAGAGTTTAATTATACTATGCGAGATTGCTAAAATTCTGTCAATTCATAATCACCGACTCGTTTTTATTATTTACTCACACAAAAATGTTAATTTAAAGACCTTAAAGAGAACGGTAGTTATTTGGAATACAAATCAAAGAAATTTCATTACCTTAATTATCGTTTTTTATGGATCGAAGTTTCCCTATGACACAATTTCAGTACTGTATTTTCCACTAGGATGCTCCCCTCAAAGCTGGATAATACAAAATGATAATTATATGGTCTGCTTTCATCCAGCGGTAGCTGCACTCTTGACATAAGTTTTTTTATTGCATCACAAGGCCAAACAAATTCAGTATGGCCCAATAAATCTACTTCATCTGTTCAAAAGTTCGCTTTCAAATTGGAATTTCTAATTGATTGAATCGTCACTCCAATCTTTTGATTTACTCTCAGGAAAAGTCCGCTTGTACTGTTAAAATTGTTTTATTCAGTTCTAAGTACTAATTTGAAGGTATTACCTTTATGAAGAAAGTTTGCAGAACACCCTGTTAATTCACCTGCCGACGAAGCCTCGGTGTTCGCGATATAACTAATTGGAGTAGGTACTCTTTTCGTAGTGTTTATTCGCCGACCAAAAATGAAGAAAAACTTAAAGATACCAAAATACCAAAAGTTTAGAAATTAGTGTATTGATCCCAAAGAAATTATAATTCGATTCGATTAATGGGTAATTAATGGACCTAAAACTTGAGAGGTTCCACCCTGTATATACAACTTACGACGATACATACATTTTTGAGAGTTGGCAACCATGCAATTTCTAGATCGGGAAAAGCTGCCTGCGTCATCTAGAAAGCACGAACGTGGGTTACGTTGGGCATCTTGTCTTGAATGGCGGCCGTGAACGCGTCGCTCCATAAATGTTTGTTGTTATTTTGTGTGTTTTGAATGCAGGTAGTAATCTTTGCATTTCTTTATATCGTATTTGTGTTTTGTATGCCACATTTTATACTTTTTGTGTGTGTGAATCTTGTTTTTGAAATTTACTTGGTTTAACCGCAATGCAGAATCACATATGTGATACCGTTATGCTATTGTTCGTAATTGTTTACGTTTTTGGTGTAATGCTTGCTTAATTTATGTTGATTACTTGGTCTTGTCCCTGAAGTAACATTCATATAAGTTTTGATCATTTTATTTTAATATGTGGAAATTACCGATTCGTTTGATGTATGTACTGACTTGTTGTTTGTTACTAACAATTTTCTCCGTGAATAAAGCAGTCACGGGGGTGGTAAAAACTGTAGTCAAAATTGAGCTACGACACCTAATTCCGTGATTGTCTTCGACTTCAACTGTAGGCTCGAAACCCCGAAACCAGGGGCGAGTTACCTATCTTGCAGGAGCGAGATTACGCTAATCAAAGCTCTTCAGTTTAGAATCTATGTGCGATAAATGAGTGGCGATTCAATAATTTCCACATATCTTGTTTTTAATTAAATTTGCCTACAAGGCCATGTAATTTTCCATCTTGCTTTTAACAAAAGGACTTTATTGCACCAAAGATGAGTCACATCCTGTGTATTTCACCCTTTCTTAGAATCTTGGTACCTGCTTACCTGACCCATAATTCCCAAAACTTGTTTTTAACCTATATGTTACCTCTTGAAGTTTACCTGCTACTTTTTGTGATGTTATAATTTTATGTTACGCATTCACATCATTACAAACAATTAATTTTACTACACAATTTAATATTAATTTGACGGCTGGTTTTTTTATTGGTAAGTTCTTTTTTCCCCAGCCTATTTCTATTTTTATTCGCTGCACTACCATTTTCAAAGTTTATTTTTGCAATGTAATTTATTTCGACTTAAATTTCCGAGCTTTTACAACCAACAATAGTTGCGATCACTATTAAACAAACTTTTCACAATTTGAGTGTTTTATTTTACGTTCCTTCCCTACTGTGCATCAGGTCAAAGCGTTGTCTACAACTAACGTAAGGAAGTCTTGCCTTAGATATTTGATCACGTGCCACTTTTCAAATTTAAACGGGATCTTGTTTAGTTTTAGAAAGAATAGTCATTCGGGTGGCCATTTTTAAACGTTGCGGGTTGACTTTATTTCCGTGTTCTTGTAGTGTGAAGTTAGCGTAGAACCTGGGGGTTAAGTACACTACAAACTTAATAATATTTATTCTCTCTCTAGCAAGAGAGCTTTCGATGGCTGTAAAATGTATTTAATTATATTCCTACAGGAACGGTTGCAAACCGGATAAATTCACTACAAAATGTACATGCATTATCGGCGATAAGATAAATAATAATAATAATAATGATTTATTGTCCAACAGATGTTTGTACATCCAATTACAGAACAATTACAGAAATTAAATATGGCATGATTGAAAAATAAACATAATATACTATAAATTGATTATCAAAAAAAATAAAAAAATAAAGAGATATTTAAATGTAAGGAGACATATATATCTACGAAATGACAAACCAATTAAAGATTAATGAAATAGATTAATTACATCTGATAATGAGCAGATATTTAAATCACATTGTGTGCAGTATTGATTACAATTTTGTGACATCAAACACACTGGCGATTTTAACAGCAAGTTCGTTCTGGGTGTCGGATTAAGAAAAACTAACGGATAGCGACTAGTACGAGGCGGAACATGAAAGTTAAATAGGGACAGTACGCTAGGACAATCAATACGGTTATGTAATAGACCATGGGTAAATTTAAGACTATTGCAAATACGTCTTTTCTCCAATGATTGCAGATTAAACCGGCTAAGCAGTTCATCATAGGGACAACCTCTAGCCGGATAGACACCATCTTGCTTAAACGAAACGTACTTCATAAATCTTCTTTGAATTTTCTCAATTGAGATAATGTGGGTCCTATAGATCGGATACCAGATAAGATCACAGTAATCCAATTTGGGCCTTATTAAAACACAATACAAGGACAACAACGTATCAGTATTTTTAAACGGTTTACTATTACGAATTATGAAACCCAATGTTTGTATAGCTGACGCAGAAATAGCTTGAATGTGGTTTGAAAAATTTAACCGTTGATCAAACACTACTCCCAAATCTTTTGCAACGGTCACACGATTAAGAGGAACAGAGTCAATACAATAATCATACTGAATGACATGCTTTCTAGTATAAGACAATATTTTGCATTTACCAATATTTAGATCCAATCTATTATCAGTACACCAATCATGAATAATATTTAATTGTTCTTGCAGGTGAACACAGTGGCTCTCAGAGCCAATCTTCCGAAATATTTTTAAGTCATCCGCAAATAATAGGCACTTACAGGAGAGTACCTTGGTAATGTCGTTAATAAATAGAAGGAACAAGAGGGGTCCTTGAGGCACCCCAGAGGATGCAATAAAGACTTCGGATTTAAAATTATTATAGCATACATACTGTAGACGATTAGATAAGTATGATGTAAAGAGCAGGCTAAGAGAGTCGCTGAATCCAAAACTTCTTATCTTTTTAATAATTAAGTTGTGATCGATAGTATCGAAAGCTTTGCGGAAGTCTGTGTATATTACATCAACTTGTCCTTGATCATCTAGTACTCGACTTGCAAATTCCGTGAAACAAATAAGATTCGTTGCTGTGGATCTAGAGCGCATGAAACCATGTTGATCGCTTGAAATGTAGTTTTTAATCATAGGATAAACAAAGTTAAACAAGGTAATTTCAAATATTTTTGAAAAAGTAGAAAGAACGCTTATGGGCCTATAGTTAGATATTTCAGACGCATCGCCAGATTTCAATACAGGACATATTTTTCCTATCTTCCAAACGTCAGGATAACTATGAGTACTAAGTGCCAGATTAAATATAATACACAAAGGATAAATGAAAATATGCTTACAGTCCTTAACCAAGAATGATGGAATTTGGTCATTTCCGGAAGTTTCTTTATTTTTTAACTTTGATATTGCGTCAATGACCATACCTTCTGTTACTCTTTGCAAATGTACGCATGGAATATTGGTGAAGGGCTCATTGGAAACATTTGTATTCTGCGACTGACGATAAACTCTTGAGAAATACAGCTGAAATGCATTAACAATTTCAACTGAAGTAGTAAGAGAATTACCATAATATAAATAAACCGATCAGCTGGGTCTTATAGACAAAATTCATATAAGTAGATTCCTTGTGAAAAGATTCTATTTAATTTGTGAATAAATGAAAATTTTGCTCACTTAACTTCGAATTTAATCAAAAAGAGATAATATAAAATTTAGTACTTTCTCATGAAGTCGAGTATGAAGTCAAAGTGTCCTGCCGTTTTTCGCCGTTTTTGCTCTTCTACTCAATTTAATCAAGGAAACACATCGTGTAATCTAGCCAATCGCGAAGCTCGAAAAGCGACAGAAAATGTAACATGAGTTTTTTACAGAAGAATTTCTTTCGAATTTTTTTAATGACGAGTTTCTACCGTCTGCTATTTTTATTGATTGGTCCTCGGATTGGTCTTAGTTACTATGGATATAATAAACAAAACAAAATATTCCTGAATCCATGGCCTACTATTTAAAAACCGTAAAAAATAAGGTTTTTACTATGGCAAAAAATTACAAAAAAATATAGGTCGTGATACATCAATGTAATCAGGAAAAATAAAATGACATTAACATATTACGGGATGTTGCATTTAAAAAACATCAACGCCACTGAATTCTACGTAAAAAAATGGGTAGTAGAATATGACAACATCCCAAACGTCAAACTTTTCATTTGCACCCTGTATCTCAGAAACAAACCTAGCTAGATTGATTCTGTTTGTGGTATTGGTTCACAAAAAAGTGGCACAGGATCGCGTAAAGCAGAAGTCTCCATCTTTAAAAACAGCTGAGATACACTGCAGTTTCAACCAAAATAGGGCACAAGGTACATACATTTTTTTTAGAAAAATGGCAAGAAAGAATTATTTGAGTCTACTAAACGAAAGAGATACGTGAGATGCCCAGAAAAATTTTGTGATGCGGCACGGTACCTAAGAAAATTTAATTTGAAGTCGATTTAATAAAGGGGTAAAATTATGATTCTGTGCCTCAAAAGTGTTTCTCTCGGTACTTTGAACTCGATGACATTCGCAGTATCAGATAAACTGAAATTTTATTCATGTGGCTTTTTTAATTTTGCCACTCACCTTGGGAGCGATGTTCAAGGCGAACTCTTCCAATAAAAATCACAACTTCAGTTACAATAAATAAATTTCGCAGATCAGTGCCATACAACACTTATTTATAAAGGGAAGTGCCATCAATCATCATCTTAAAGGATCGGATCTAACGTTTCAGTAGCTTGCACCCTTTACAACAGTTGCCATGTCCATCAGAAATAATTGCGTACTTTTGCAAATAATCGAATTTCCATTTTAAATGAGTTGGAAAATTGACACAACGGTTTGATTATGCAAAAGTTAAAATTTACCAATTATTATTGCATTCGTGCTACTGTAAATCGATGGCCGGCTTGCAGGCTGTCGCTTTATGATAAATTAATGATCAATCAATGCCGTGCTTAAAATAGACACATTGTTGCTGTTGTGCAAAAAATAAACGTACGCCACTGGCCATAACGGAACAGCCATTGTACTTACCTTATATAGTAAGAAAAGAACAATGGTGTTTCAAGGGGAGCTGTAATAAACTTCCACCATAAATTTATATTATACAAGTTAGTTAAATGTCATGTGCAACGTGCACTCATAATTCACCCCCCGTTCCCATTAGTATTTTCTTTATTTTACGTAATATAATCTAATTGGATGTGCAAACTTTTTGGCTAAAGTTTCCCGTTTACTTGATGACAGGCACTTTCAAGTTTCATTTTACGAGCAACGCTTGTTCACTTTTATTGGGTCAGCATGAGTGAGTAGTTGAGCGACAATTCTGGGTTAGGTCAACAAAGTTTTCAATTAGTAGTTATTGTATTTGAACCTCCATCTTGTTCACGTCGAGGAAGTAGGTGAACGTACTCGAAATGAATGTCAAAGAAAGAATGAATTTTGTTACGAAATGAAGGGGTAGCTGTTTGCATACGCACGAAGATGCGACTGCACAAATGCGGCCAATATTTCGAAAGCTCACCCCAAGTTTGCCGTCTTCCTAATGGAGTTTTCTTGTTTCGTATTGCGGCGATTAATTAATCAGTTTGAGGTTTGACCTGTTTGCCGATGTTTCTGGACAAAATTGTGTCGCTTTGGTTTTTTAATATCCTACCGTACTTCGGTTGTAAGAATGAGGAATATCATCAATCAGATATTTGCCTTAGGTATATTACCGTTTTGTGGAATACTCTTCTAAGAGATATTAAAAATGCTTGAATACGTCAAAAAGCACCTTCAAGATTTTAAATTACCCCGGAGCTAATATGATTCTACACCTAATAGCTCATTGAGTTCTGCTGATTTGGGGTGTAATCAAAGAATGTGGTTGATATCAAAATAAACTTTAAAATAATTAATAAACTACCTCGTTATCTCATTAAAACTTTCCAATGCCACAGTCCCCACCCCTCAGAGATAAAGTTTAATAACTTTAAAGTGAGGGTCGGTTTAGTCTACACGTTTAAGTTTTCTCGAGAGTTTTCTCCTTCCCGAGTCAAAAGCCTTTTTTTCTTTCCTGAAATCATTCATGTTTTGAGTTGGCAACCATTTTTCGTGATTCTGTCGTAATACTAGTTTAGTGTGTCAATTGCAAGGCTATATTGCATCACCAAGTGCAAAGCTCTAATAAAGTGGTACGAGACGTAGAGGGTGTACCAAATTAGAATGCCAAAGAAATTGGGTGACAGCGAGCCATTTTTTTTTTCAATTAAACTAGAGTCGAAAATTTTGGTCTTTTGTTAGGTACTTTAGAAAAACCTCAAAATTTGCGTGTTCCTCTTATTTTTCTGAGATTTTTGGGTGTTTGAGGGCGAGAGTATTCTGATTTAGACGAATTGTTTTTTGTATGAAGCTTGAATTAAAGTTTGTGTTTGAAAATTGGAAGAAAAGCCACAGAAATGGTCTGAATTCAGGAGTTAATTGAATGAAAGAATAAAGTAGTTCTCTTATGAAATGTCCAATTTTTGAAAAAAGTATTGAAAGTAGATATTTGTTCCTATACGGATTACATACAGAGTAACTGAGGTAGAACCGAAGGTAGAACACACCATAGGTAAACCTCAATGTATTTTTTTCGCGAAGGATCCACGAGTCATTTAAAATTAACGTTCAATGTAACTATAATCTCTTTCTAGCAGCAGGCAAGCGCAATAACGTACGTTGAACGCTACCTTCAAATACCAAAGGCTTCGTGGATCCTTTTATAATTCTGTTTGCCTATGGTGCGTTCAAACTGGGATACACGGTATAGCAAAAATTGCAACTGATGTCCAAACACTCCTAAATAGCATTTATCCACTTTGCATATTTATTGCTTTATCGTTATTGCTAACTTCACACGGGTACTTTCAGATCAATCTTACTATTTTTGAAAAAAAGAATTACCGGCTTCGTTTGTGCTCATTTGTGCTGAAATGATCGTTTTTGCTGTTCTCGTTCCGTAAAAAGCGACGACACCCCCATGCCTGTTATTTTCGAAAAAAATTTAAATCGCTTGTACTCGTACTTTCTGCAATTATCGTCATTTGTGCTGCTCTCCTTCTCATGGAGTGGTGAACGGGGTCCAAGAAAGCAACCTCCGCCAATTCTTGCTAGTACCGAAAAAAATATTGTAACCGTTTGTGCTCATTTGTGCTACAATGGTCACCCCCTCCCTGAAAAAATATATTTGAATCCTTTGTTGTCATTTGTGCTGCAATTATTTTCGTTTCTGCCGCTCTTCTTCTCAGAGAAACGATGAGCAGGGCTTTCCTTGGTTGTGGATAACGGAACCAGTGCGACCCTCACCTTTCTTTAATTGGGGGGGGGGGGGCTAACTTAATGAAACTACGTAGTGGTACAAACAAACGGAAGTAGCCGTTGTGCGAGAATATTCTGATTTAGACGAAATGTTCTTTGTATGAAGCTCGAATCAAAGTTTGTTTTTGAAAATTTGAAAAAAAGCTACCGAAATGGTCTAAACTCAGGAGTTAATTGAATGATAGAATCTTTGGTAATTAATTGTCCGAGTAAGTAAAGAATTCTATTTCGCCAAGGTAAAATAGAATGTAAGCGTACCCTAATTAGTGTACAATATGGGATTAACCGCAAAGTAATTGCAAAACATTCACCCTGTACAGTGTACAGGGTGGTTCAAATTCGTGGCTCATCAAATTTACTTTGAATTTTGCAAGTATTAGCATTTGCTTATTTTTATTCATACGGGCCATTGAGATATCTGTAACGATGAGAGATACAGTGTAGGTTAAATGTGGGCAAAGTTACCCTTTTTTTTGTGACTAAAAAACATTTGAACTCTTTGGAAAATCTTTGAAAATAACTGAGATATGATCAAAAAAACTCAAAAATTTCGTTTTCACTTTCCCTAGCTTAAACGGTTGGAAATGGATGGTTCCCGTTACCACTTGCTATGCCCACTTTTTTGAGAGAATCTGGAGTTATCAGAATTTCTATAATACATCGTAAATAGAATAAGATAGAATTTAAAAAAAGAAAAATAATGACGTCACACTATTCTTTTACATAAATTTACAAGAAAAATCATTCAAATGAATTTATTTTTTTGTTCTTTATCTCAGTCCGTAAAAATCAAATATGGCGTCCATAAGCAATTTTAATTTTAATTTTATCCCTCTCTTGTTTTGGGCCCTCAACAATAAAGAAAGTAGTAGCCTGAAGATCACGAGCTTCTACATCTAGCGTGCTATGGAAATGTTGTTAACAGGTTCAGATTCTCCGAAAAAAGGTGCCCCTAGCAAGTGCTAATGGGAACCGTCCATTTCCGACCGTTTAAGCTTGGGAAAATTAAAACGAAATTGAACATTTACAGTTTTTCGATGATATGTACAAAGATTTTTGAAAAATTTCGTAACAAAAAGGGACAACTTTAATATACACTGTATCTCTCTTCGAGTACAAACCTATTTTGTGTAGATAATACGAGAACTAAAAATTCAGCAGTCCTTTCAGTTGCAAAATAGGCTTTTTGAGAGAAGGCTAATCTCTCGGATCTCGGATCATTTTTAAACAAAATTGGAGACGCGCGCAGTTCAAAACGTTTCTCTTAAATTACAATTAATTAAGCACTAAAAATTCCAGAAATTGTCATCATTCTTCTTATCGTAACCTTAATTCTTACAATGGAGTGGGCGACTTTTATCTATAAATTTAAATTTGGGCCATGGCAACACTTTTTCCTCACAAAATCAACCCGTGAAACTTTTTAGGTACGTGATTTGTAGATCACATACCCAAGGCCAAAAACCTAATGACAAGATTACTTAGCAATAATTTCGTTTTAGTTCCTTTACAGAGTAAATCTCCCCCAGCCGATACTAATTATAGCCATAGTTGTAAAACTGTAATTATCTCGTCTTCTCTAGAAACGTGCAAAGGTCAATAGGCAGGCGTCTGTCTTGAGCCGAGAAGGAACGTTCCCAAATGGATTAATTAGCTTCTACACGTTCCCCTATTTACCTACAAAGGAGTTTCAATGTCAAAGTAACGAAATCATTTCCGCCCGATTGAATTTAATATTATTTACAAAGAGACAAAAAAACTTAAAAAAAGTAATTGGTCGACTTCCTCCTATTGTTTAACGTGGAAGTATCAACATTAATTATATTCAATAAAGATCTAACGGCCTAATTGAGTGTGGAACAGATTTGTACCGGATGTGTCTTAATTCATCTTTTAGGGATGTTTCCGGTTTATTATTGTTAACCGACACCACTGCCAGATGTTTTTAAATGTATGCATTTGCTTTGTAAAAGGACGCGAAAATACCCTCCCGTCATATTGTAGTTTGTACTTGACCCCAATACTGCAATGCAGAAGCGAATTACGAAATTGTTTAGAAAACTATTAATAGAGCGTAAATAAAATTAAAAGTTGAGTGTCCATAGTGGAATTTATTTTTAAGTTGCTTGTTTATTGATATAGTGGTCATTTACTACGGCTCGTAAGCATTTTTGTAATTTTTCGGTATGATTTAAAGGTGAGTTATTTCCGGAATTTATTTACCAAGCGAATACTTGCGAGGGTTCAAATTCAAGGCCAATGGTTTAGGTCTTCCTGATTTAGATTGTTGGCATCTGTTTGTTCTGTAAGTCATTGAATGTCCAGAAACTTGGCACGTGAACCCTCTCTTTCATCCGTTCATACGACCGAAGGATTCGCGTGTGAATCGCTTTCCAATTTTAATATTTTTCTGTGGTAGTTCTTCCGATACTATTAGATGATAACGCCAAGATGAAAAATCTGGGGCCTTTGTGAACCATATACTGAAAACTGAAAATGTTGTCAGCGAGGTTTTCGGGAACACTGAATAGACCTTCAAAACAACGTTTTGTTTTAAAGAAACTTTTTATGTTATCCAAAATTATAAAAAGTTTGCTACTAATCTACGTACTTTGTGGACAGTAGCGTACTTCCGCATGGTGAAGGAGAGAGCGTACTTTTTAATGACAGCCACTAGTGTTCATTACATATTCTTAAAGGGTACACTTTGTTGGATATAGCAGCATGAAAAAACTTTACATTACTTACATAATCAAATTTAAGAGAAAAACTCAAAATTAAGAAAAACAGTTGTGTTAATTATTTTAATAATTTCACTAGTTTACGTTGAAGAAAAACGATAAGTATGCATTTGTTAGTCATGTAAAAGCAATTTATTGTATCAAAGATCATTAAAAAATTTAAGTGAATTTGCATGCTTAAAGATCATTTACAGTGGCGTGCGTCTACCGAGGCGTCTACATAACTACGTGGGTCAGTTTTTTTTTAAAATGTGAGGTATTATTAAAGAATGAACTTTTTTTAAAACATGGCAACATAAAATACATGATCAAACTAGCAAAATTAATTCACGAACTGTTTTGCTCCGTTTTTCTCTTAAATTATTTGATTGTGTAGTACAATAAGTTATTTATGCTGCTATGTCCAAAAAAGGGTACTCTTTAAGAATATGTAATGAAAACTAGTGGTGGCTATTATTCTCTCTTGTAACATGGAGACGGAATTAAAAAAATTTCGATCATTGTAATTGCAGTTGAGACAATCAAAGAAAATTAGGGCCCTGTGTAGGAGAGCATCATTTTTAGCACATTTTCCAACTCGTGTTTGAAGGGGCTTATAGCTCTGACATCTGAACCAAGAAAAATCTCGAAGATCATAGATTTATATTATTCTACCATGGATTTATAGAGCCTCTTCTTACGAGGCGTTTTTGAAGCGCTGCAGAGAGGCGCCGCTGGTGGCGCGTCTTGTAGCGGGGTTCGGCTAAAAAACGCGCGCGGTTGGTGGTAGTGCGACCCCTGCGCGATTTTAATATGGCGTCGAGTTTGAAGAGAGTATTCATCTCGATGAACTGGAAGTTACAATTTTTTATTTCAGTTTACCAGTGCCACCTGCCGGCGAAACACGTCACACGCCACTTGGTAACGTTGATGTGATGAGCGACGCAGTAACGCTGCAAAGACGCATCGCGTATCCCGCTACTCTTCTGCGTCACTCTGCATCGCTTCAATAACCATTATTGAAATATTTTTTGAAATGTTAAAACCATAGATTCTTCTAGTAAAGAAACACATAGGTCACATAGCTAGAGCATTTTGGGAAGTAGGTACTTACTGATCAAAAATGAAAATGCGCTACTCGCCTTAAAAGCTTTTTACTTGTTTATAATCGTTATTGTCGTTGTTGGTCTAAGGTAGAATTTATATCAAGGAAATATTACTCCTTTTTTAGAAATCTATTTTTCTTTTTTTTATGCATTCGACTTTTTTTATTGAAATGGAAGACGCAGCTTCCAAGACCGAATTTTAATTGAACAGAGCTTGATCAATACTTGGAAAATCTAACTTGTAGAGGAACTGGTGGAGATATCGTTCAGAGTCAAGCCAATAGCATTTTTAGAAGTTTGCAAGAAGGCGAGGTCAATCATGTAGTCTTTCATTAGTGCTTTGTAATGTTTGATCTTAAATTCCCGTGTAGGGGCGGGTGGAAGAATACCCCTACCGCAGAGGCACTACGCGTCGTAAAAGGCGACTAATCAACGCGGCGAGTTTCCAATTTTGCACATTGATGCTCGAGAGGGGGGGGGGGGGATTTTGAATAGATACATAGAACTTTTCACTCGTTTTTATTATTTCCCAATTTTTTGGTACTTCGTTAACCACATTGCTTTGTCCCTTTTGTGTATACAGGGATGCTATAGGTTTTACTAATTTTTTTTTATTTTTGCACATACCTAAAGGTTTTGCAATTATTTGAGTTTCTCTGAAATTTCTTTCCCTTTACAAGCAAATTGTCCTTTTGAATGCAAACGAACCAGGCCCATTATTTTCGAATTTCTCTCAATAAAACTTTGCCCTTACGTACTACGAGTACAACGGTTCCAATTTTGAAAATTAAAAAACCTTATTTTCAGGTTTGCCAACTTTGATGGATTCTACACGGAAACATAAGGCCAGTTTGTAATGGCACCTCTATGTCGAAAATGATTGTTTTTTGTAGAAAAGAATGATCATTTTTGGTCGGTTCTAATTAACGGACACACGAAAAAAAGCTACTGTGTCATAAAAACCAAATAAATTTGAAATTTTAAAAATCATCTTACAAGTGTGCTTCAAATTTCTTTAGAGATTTCTTTTCCGAACAGCCGTATAAAATGAATTTCTTTAAATTTCTAATCAAACATTTTTTGATTCTGCCGTCCATAATTGCAACCTAAAATTATTTCTAATACAGTCTTCAATGGCACGTATTAAAAAGGCCATCAATTGCAGTGGCATTTTTAAAAACTTATTTCCTATTCGTGATTTTCACGTTCAAAAACCACCAGCTACCAAATTTCGTCGAAATCAGAAATATTTCTCTCACCCCCATTTAAGGGTGCGCTCTTTCAAAAAAATGTTTGCAAAATCGGAAAGGGCATACCGCAAAACCTCTTGAAAACCACAAGTGGACGCCGAAAATAAATTATAGAAGAAATGCAAATGTTTTGATCCCTTCTTCCACCCATTCTTTATCTACATACTTATATGTAACACTCTGTATACTATTATTTCGTTAGAAAAAAGAATCTAGCAGATTTGAAGATATGGAAAACATCATATGTGTGCGATGGAAAAACAAGTACTTTTGCTCGTTGTCTTTTCTTAATTAACTGTTCGGTTTTATAAAATATCAAGAAAATCCAGAACATTCATAATTGCTAAAATAAGTTCAACTTCTAGAATTTTCCACCTACCCACATGTGCAAGCTGAAAATGTTTTCTAGACTTCAACGCACTTCATTAGTAGGTATAAAAAAAGTTGAGTGTATTTTCTTGAAGAACTCCAAAAACCACTCCAAAATTAGAAAAATTATGAATATTTTGAATATTTACAATTCATTTTCAGTTTTTTGCGTAATGCTTGCAATGTGATAGCATCTAATGCGAAACAATCTTCTGAAAAAGATTTGTTTTAAAATCTCTTGATGAAGGTGTAATCGATTGTGTGTTTAAGAAGTTCTTAAAATTTCTGCTTAGATTCCTTACCTGACGAAATCAAGCCGACTTTCAACGTCCAGGCAATTTTCGTATTTCCTCTTTTACATTATCCTTACTATTGTTGCGCGTTCATCATGGAATGAGAAAATCTATTAAGACCTTTCTTTAACATGCAATATGCATATTTGTACTAACTGAGAACTAAAAAAAAGTGAATTTAGCCTATTTGTGGTCGTTGAAAGAAACTGATCGATGGCAATGCACGATGAAATGGTAGGGGTTGCATTTCGATTATCGTTAAGGGTAGTATTCGAGGCAGAAGAATAATTAGATGCGAAATTATTGTTCAAATGTGTGGTAATTTAATGCTTTCATGCTTATAATTCAATAATGAATTCCGTTATTAGTTAAACTCCACAATGATAGTTGTAGAGCTTATTGCAGTTGCTTCGAACTCACGCAGCTAGAATTTACCTTTGCCAAAGTTTACTACTGCAATTAGGTGTCAAAACTGAAAGGAGCCATCCAATGATTGGCGCCATCAAATAATGACTTCCAATCGTGAGAATATGATTTTTGTCTCATCCTCCGCAATTGCCCAATTCTGCTACGTGGTGAGAACGATAAGTCTCATGGTACAAGCGACTCTATTAATTATCGTGATGAAGACAAAGAGCACGTTACGTAAGAGAACACGTTCATTCACCTCTGAAATAGTCTATTTGTTAAACAAAAGTACATGAGTAATTTACTTCGGTGTGCTTGCTGCTGCAGGTACTATACGGTTTTATCCCTTTCATATCCTCGTCGGTTACCATTTTCAGTCAAACAATGTACCGTCTTGTGTACGCATTTAATCGAAACATATCGCGTGTCATTGGCTTTAAGCCGTAATCAATTTGTTTGTGTCGTGATTCTTATGTAAATTACTACAGTTCCAGGCAAAGCTCATTTGTTTTGTTTTTCTTTTCAGGTGAGTGCCGTTGTAAGTTACTTGATTAGTAGGTGAAATTGTCGGTAAGTCTGGCTTTTTCTATTGTAACATTAATCAATCGTGGGAAAGTTGCTAGATCAATGAAGATTGATCGTCAAGCTTGAGTTCAGTCATATTTACATACAGGCGTGTGTAAATAACTTTAGTTTGCACACACTATAATTCCACATAGGAACCCTTACATTACATGATCTTTTTTCACTCTGGTATTTTGAACATGACCCGGATAACGTAGTTAGGGGTGGCAATTTTTTTTTTGGAAATAGATCTCTTGATATCCAAATGTTACACTTGTACGTAATCGCAGACGTTACAGTAAGGGTTGACATGCGTAGATTTAGTATGAATCACACTATTTGATATATAATCTCCAAACACCCTTAAATAGGATTTGCCCAACAAAATGCATATTTATGAGTTATGACTGTATCGTTTCTCATGAAAAATCGTGAAAAATGCAGTAGTGTGACAAATTTTTTTGCAATTCGTTCAATAATTTAGCTAATGCTACCCTCTTTCAAAGAAATCCCAATGCAGTTCAAAAAATTCACCCGCATCAAATACTCTTACTTCTATAACTCCTCTACATTCGTGATCAAATACTGTATGTACTACTAAATTACACGTGATCACCACAGTATAGGAGAGTAAGTGCTTGTTCACAATGGACATAAGCGTTACAAAAACATAACAGATACATAAAACATAATATTGACATAAGACATAATTTTACGCAGGTGGAGAAAGTGTTCACAGTGACCGTAAGAATATAATTATCTGCGTAGGCGCAAATCCAAAATTTAAACTCGGCAAAACGTCAAGAACATAGCAATATTATTTGTGGTGTATATGTGTGTGTCACTGAGATGGATGGAAATTTCAACAGTTTTATTGCTTTTACTGTTAAGAAGACAGAGAGACAAAGTTGTTACAAAACAAAAACGACGTTGGTGGGTCAGACCTATAAATCGAGACCGAGAGAAAAGGGGAGAATTTAAGAATTTAAGCGTGTCTAGAAATGAAGCTGCATGATGAAGAATGGTTTTTTTCATACCAGGATTATTCGATCACCTTAATAGGTCTTTTGTCCCCTTTATTAAACAATTAGGGTTTTAATCGCACCAAACTAATCAGTAATTCGACGTCTATATGTTTTCCATGCCGTGTTGGATATAATCAAAGAACAACACACGAAGGACCAAACCACACCAAACTATGAAATAATGCGCCAAAAACTATGTACCAATTTAAAAATAACCAGATTATGTTGGCAGAAGAGATGTCATCGACGTTAGACGTAGTAACTGAAATGTCAAACCAACAGCGCAGTGCTGCATCTTTGTACCCAACAGAAATACACCTAATTCCACTAGATTTTTCATAAAACCTACGTAAAGTTGAAACCGACCCAACTTTATGTATTTTTTATGTACCCTTTCGGTAGGACATAAAACATACGCAAACATTTACAAAAAAATAAAAATTATGTAATCATTGTGAACACCTACGTTGGTTTGCTACTATTCAACATTATGAATTATGCATCTGTTATGTTTTTGTTACGCTTATGTCCATTGTGAACAAGCACTTAGAGTCAAGTTTTCGTCACCATACAAAATATTTCAATACGTAAAAAACCAATTATTTCAGGGGATAATTTTTCTAGGGACAAAATTCTATTAAGGTTCAAAGTTACTTGCTGCAAGTTTCCTCGCAAGTTTCCCTAGGAGCAAATTCTTCTTGGGAGATCCTTCTCAAAGTGCAAATGAATCTGACAAGAGTTTTTTTTTAATGAATACATACATGGTGTCTCAACGAAAATTTGTACTACGACAAGGAATTATCGCCGAATGTTGGAGAATAATTTTTGAGGTCTTGAAAAAGTTAAGATGTGGCTTGGGTTTAAATCAAGATACAATCGTAGATAGTGGATGTCCTTTCCAGCAATTAGTTTAAACCTTTTTGGGCTTTTATTAATTCAAATATTGTGCCCCTCGCTCTTTTTAAAAATTTGTGGGAGTGCAGCAAGATTGCGATTGCAAGAATGGGTTTTAACCATGGTCATTGGGCGTGACTTTCTGATCGGGTCGAATTTTTCGTGAGAGAATTTTTTGAAGGTACGAATTCACCTGTAGCGAATTTTCTTATGCGCATGTTCTCTTTAGATCAGGTCTTGTTCAAGCGAATTTTTGGATCTGAATTTTCTTAGGTGCCACTTTTCTGATTACGGCTACGAATTCTCTTAAAATTTACTTGAAGCGAGTTTGTTTATAAACTTTTTAAACGAGTTCCTGTAAGTGAATTTTTTCGATCTAAATTCTTTAGATGTCACTTTTTTGATTACGATTACTTCGGACCAAAATTCACATGGTGTGAGGCTTTCATAACCTAAGAGGCGTTCTCATGACGAATTTACGTTCCGCATTTCTCATGAGCATATATCCTTTTTCAGAGAGTCCATTTTTTTTGTTCCACATTTTCCTGGGAGCCACTTTTCTGAGTGTTACCTCGAGGGATGTTCCTTTAGAAAACTTGCTCAAAGTAAGGCTAGGTTCCGCTGTGAATTTTTGTCACAACTACTTTGGGGGATTATTTTACTCCACAAAAAATTTTTTAAGGGTTGATTCTACCTAGGGACTAGTTGCGTGAATACTACTTTGAGGGCAAATGGTGCTTCTCAAGATAAGAATTCACGTGGAAGTTCTCTTTAGAATGAGTTCTTCTAGGCGTATTTTCCGATATACATTTTGTTGAGTGACTTCTGATTATGACTATTTTAGTGTCGAATTTTCTCAAGGTACAGTTGTGGTCAGAAGTCATGTCTTCACTCAGATATCTCAACTGTAGAAAAAGTCCTACTTTATTTATTGATTTATGATCTTTATTTTTAAGTGGGCGGGGTTAGGCTGCTCTACCGACTCAACCCACCCAACTTACAAGCATCCATGTCCGAAACCGGATTCGAAACAGGGGTCCTTAGCACCGCAGTAGAGCTTCCACACCACTGCACCACACAGACCGGCTAATATGTCAGTTCCTCCGTGGTTTAGTTCATTTCAACCTTAGATTTTTTCCTCATTTTGAAAAGAAGCTCAAAACTCAAAGGAGATGTGGTAAATAAATTGTGTGCTACACTTAGAATAATAGAGGGACATTACTTCTGACCAAAACCTTGAGCAGTTCATAACTTTAAGACGAGTTGTACACGAATGTTTCGCGGTGAATTTATTGCGGATTATTTTTCTGATACAGCTACTTCAGGGGTAAATTTTGGAAAATTTTCTCAAGGTACGAATTCACCTGGAGCGAGTTCTTATGAGTACTCACTTATAAAATTCCTTTTAATCTGTATATGGGAGCTACTTTTGGAATTAAAAAAACGCTTCGGAAGCGAATTTTCTGTGAGAGATAATTTTTCTAAGGTAAGAATTTACCTCGGAATTTACCTTGAAGTTTCTTAGGTACATATCCCCCTGGGAGAGGATCTAATGACGAATTACCGCTCGACATTTTCACCTGTAGCAAGTTTTGTTAGGAGAACCGAATTTGCTATCTGAACTTTCTTTCTTTTTATATCCTTCAGATAAACTGTTTTTACCGGACGAAATTTCTGCTACAAATTTTCTTGGGGGTCACCTTTCTAATTAAAACTATTTCGAGGCGATTTTCCTTGAAAAAAATTACCTCAAGGTACGAGTTCAACTGGAGCGAGTTTTTTATCAGCATATTATGTTCTTGAAACGAGTTCCTGTAAGCGAATTTTGTTTGATTTAGATGAATCCATCTGAGGAATATTTTGCCGTGTACTACTTTTGGGGCAAATTTACGTATTAGTACGTATACCGTAAATTTAACTACGTAATTTGTTTATTTACAATAACTTTATAATATTCTTGAAATAGATTAGGTAATTTCGAGGGTAATTTATAACATAATACGAGCGGGAGCTTAATAATAATTGACTTCCCATCGATGTGAGAACTGACTCGATTTGCTTATATAGAAAACGTCGGTCTTCCTTGGAAGTTCTCGAAATCTCGAATTATACAGTGCGTTTGAGGTAAGAGGGTCACCTCAATATCGCTTTTATTTGGCGAAATACGAAAAAATTTTTTAATATAGTTTTATATGTGACATTACGATCTGATTGATCGAATATTCCAACTTCCGGTATCACTTCCGGTCTAACAGGACATCGATGAATCTTTTGTTTTCCAAGTGCAATGCCTATGCTTTTTGCGGTATTTGAAAAGAATAATCAATTTGCTGTACGCAAACATAAAATAAGCATATGGTTGATATACAAAAAAAAATTCAAAAAATTCGTTATTCAATATTTAGAAAATTGATGAAATGTATGCTGTCAGTATGCACGGAGACTGTTACATAACACGAGGAGATCCTATCGTGCAAAAATAAATCTTCAAAACGGAACATTGAACAAGATATTGTAGGTCTTTTCTGTGTGATATGGCACACGGCATACTAGATTTCATAAATTTTATAAATATTGAATGACGAATTTCTCCATTTTTTTGTATATCAACCATATGCATATGTTATGTTGTCGTACATAAAATTGATTGCTCTTTTCAAATATCGTAAAAAACATAGGCATTGTATTTGAAAAACAAAAGTTGAATAGATTTTCGGTTAAAATGATACCGAAAGTTTGAACATGCGATAATACAAAACTCTATTTGACAATTTTTCGTATATCGCTAAATAAAAGAGGTATTGAGGTGACCCATTATCTGAAACGTACTGTATATAGAATTCTTCTGTACGTATGTTTGTGACTGAACTCCTAAACGACTTAACGGATTTTCATGAAATTTTTTGTATGTGTCTCTGTGTGTCTTCGGATGGTTTATATTCACAATTGGGCCGGATTGGATTATAGGATTTTTTCGTTGATGTCGCACTCTGCTATTTCGCACAAGAGACAAGAGTGCAAAAAATTGACGTTAAGATACACAGGGTGTTGCATTTCAAAATACCAACTTTGGGTTTGGGTCAAATCTCAGAAACGGTGCTCTAAAATTGGTTACTACGCCACCACAAATCTCTATCTCATTGAAAAAACTAAAAATCCACCGCATTCCTCCATAGTTCCTGTACCTATTCTCTCAAATTCTCTTGCAAAACTGCCGAAATCCGACTAGCAGTGAATTGTAGTATTTTTCGGAATTGCAAGCCGCTTTTGCCTCATAGAAACCGCGCAAGTTGAAAAGTTTTGTGTGATTAAGAGTGATCTAGTCTGATATTTGTCAAGGACTAAAGGGGACTACTTTTAGGAATGATAATTTTTTGTAGTGTATCAAGTCGTCTGGATCTAAATTGTCCTAAATTCTTTCGGCAAACATTCCAGTGTATTGGAATTGAAAATTTGAAGAACCTAACGCTGGACGCAATAGGTATGCAATTCGTACCTACATATCCAGGAATCATCCCCCTTTTTTCACCAAAATCAGTGAATGCATTGTTGCAAGCAATTACCTAGATTTGGGGTTGTATGTTCACAGAGCATAAGTTTCCGGGTTGAGATCAGTAGGTACATTTTTCATGGCAAACATTTGGCACACGCACGCAACGATACATTAAACTTTAAAAGTCCAATAACGGCGTGTAATCAGTTTGATTAGATTCTTTATCGCGCCTGTTACTGAATAATTAAACCACCATATAATTTTCATACACTTTCAAGGGTTACTATTTCCCTCGGGGCTCAATTTGTATTAAAACTACAAACGCATCCATCTTCATTACCGGGATTTTGTTGAACAAATCTAGAATTAGATGTATGGGGGGTGACTAAAGTTCAACTCGTGGGTTTTATTCAAAAAGTAAAACGAAATTAGAATTTCTATTTGGAAATTTTGTAAATCTTTCCGTATCTGAGCGGAGTTGGGCAACTGAAGGGAAAGCGCGAACATTACGTTTTGTTCTGGTTTCTCTTTTTCGAGGATTGTGTCGCAGTTGTTGCGGTTTTAGATATTGTATAATTAGTTTTCCTGTCGGAAAGCCGTGAAAACTTATCTTGTTGTCCGACGCAACGCTGTTTGAAAATGTCGTCGAAAATCTTTTCAAACAAGAAGCGAAGTGATAAATTGATTAAATCTGTATCTATAGAGCGAACTTTTCAGAGTTATGGAAGTGGGCGATAAATTAACCCTTTCAGTGTTATATCTAATGATACGGCACGAGTTTGCACCCTCGTTACTTTGTGTTTTACCCCATTATGCGAGATGCACGTGTCCACCCCTGAACATCGCGCTAGGTTGTTAACTGCAATGGCAAAATATCCGCAAATTTTAACCCCGTTAAAAATTTCATTATAATTAAATTTTGAAATTCGGTGTTTGTAGAAAAATGGAATTGCTTCACCTGTAATAATTTAATATGACATTTAGATATTGCGAACGGGGGCGCGGTGGAGATTTACTTGTAACAACACGGGCGTGGCTCTTTAATTTCGAAAAGTCTACCCACGCATGCTTTTCGGTTAAAAAAATCCCAAGTTAGAAGTGATATAATGTCGACCCCTGCAAAGTTAATTAAATCCACTTTACGGCTTCTTCTAAAATATATACACGTTTTTATTTTTTAACGACCGTAATTTAAATGAATTACATTATGCAAGAGTTGAATGTAAAAACACTCGATCCCATAATTTATTTATCCGGCGCGATGAAGGAAAATTATGAAGAGCATTTTCAAATTTCCAGATGTGCGTTTCGCAATATAAAATGAAAAATTTTAGAACTTACTTTATCACCAACGATCCTCCAAATGGAATTTTCGTGCTATAAATTGATGAAATGCTCCCATAAAGGTGTCAAGTGCATATTTATGAAATTTAGGTATAGTAAAACGTGTCAATGGTTTCATCACTCTCAAAATTAATCCCACGATGTTTTTGACGTTCTGATAAAGCCAATTTGCTTCTGTACTTCGGGCAGTCGTTCGTTCGAGTCCATCCCTAAATTATTTTGTTATTTAACTATGAATGAATGGAAATAATCGTAAAAGCGCACCCACGTTTTTCTCTACCTACTGTCATTGATCTGTAGCATTGTCGTATACCTCTTCCATTTTTAAATCTAGGCCAACCGACTGTAATTTTCTGTTCTTATTTGGTCAAGGGTTGTTATGTAAATATTTTCCATTGCAGTTGGCCTATTTTTTCCTTGTAATATAAAACTGTTTGCATGCAAGCTGTTATACCGACGCAGAAGGTAATAAAAACTAATATGGCGTACATTTTTTTTACTAAAAGACAAATTGGGGAAGAGTTTTAATATTGCCTACCGCGGCCTTTTGTGTCGTTGGTGAAAAAATTACATTTCCTTCTATGTGGAAACTTTTTTCTTTTGTAGCTTTTATCTCTTTTTTATTGCCTAACCGTTACATGCTTACACTTTTACACTATTTATGCGAGCACCTTAAATTCCCAAATAGTTTAGCGGCGAGTAACGAAATTGTATTGTTCACTTACAATATTGATCCACCCTTTCAAATACTGTAACCGAAAAAAAGTTAGATCCATCTGAAAGTTGCAATGTCACGCGAAATCAGTCAAAATGCCAACAGATTATCAATCATTTCAACCCCTCAATGAATTTTTAAGCTACTTTGGCGATGATTAATTAAAATCCTCCCCCATATGTCATGATGTTGCGTTTACATCTTAAAGTCACGAAGAGAAATTCGTGCATATTTTGATTTTGGAGAAATTCGTGCATATTTTGATTTTGGACGTCATACACTTTTACTAACCGTGAGGTTGCCTCAACCACCGCTCGTTAAGGAAATCATGGGTGTCTACAATCCCCGGAGGATTGATTAATGGATAAATGGTTCAATAGATCTATGTGGGTTTTTTATAAAATATTTTGGCCCACACTGGGTATTTTCTTGCTTCGAATTTTTCGATTATTGCTTGAGTAAAGTTTCACGGGTAGATTTTTGGTGAGGAATATTCTGAAACCAAGGTTTCGTAATCGATGTTAGCAAGGCGAAATAAAGAAACTGGGAAGCATATATTCCAGGACCAAATTTTCATAAAATTGGGCGATTATTCCTACAACGAATACTTTACTACGTTATCGAATTTATCGGTGCCAAAGCGGTTTTTGGGGGTGACAATTCCGCCGCAATTTTCTTGATCCCCAATGTTCCAGAGATGTATTCAAGGAGCGAGTATTTTTCAGAAGCGAATTATTCACCAGCTTCCTACCCATGCCCAGAAATTCTGCGCTTCCAAGCGCCGCTTTACCACTTCCAGATCATCTGGTTTAGGGGATTATTGGTATTTACGATCGCTACTTTGACATGCCTCTCGGCAGCTAGCGTGTAGGTACGATTGAAGGGTGCTCCCGTCTTGTTGACACCCACCTTGTTTGAGGCGGTGGTCTGCCCTTCTTTGACGGCGCGTTTGGGTCGGTGCAAAATCTTCCGCATCTTTTTCTCGTCACGTACCCGTTTGCCCACCTGCTCGGAGTTGCCTTTAGGAGCCTGTCTCTGAGTCCGGGTTGGGCCACGGGAGGTGGTTGGTTTGGAGGACGGTGTTGGGACAATTTGACTCAATTGCAACACCCTGGTCTTCCTCTTTCTCTTCTGTTCGGCGCCTGAGATGCGCTACATGGTGTTGTGGAATTGGCGGGGGTGAAGGGGAATTCTTTCTGGCGAGTTTTAGGGAGGGAAACTCCTAAAGCTTTCTAGAGGCTATGAGATCATTTTATTCGTTTGAAAGTACTTTGAAAATTCTGCTTTAAGGGCGTGTAGGAGACCTGCTTTTAAGAGTTTTTATGAATTCCTAAAAGCCTTTAAAATCTTTCTTGTATCTTTAACGTATAAAATGGATAATGTGCAATTTTGAAGCAGTTACCTACGTAGGCGTTGAACTTAAGAAAAAGACGGCACATGTACACTTCCGCTAGTGAAGACTTACGGACTTTTCTTACCAAAATCACGATCACGTTCATTTATTTCAAAACGGATGGTAAACCGAACTAGATACGAAAAAATGTCTTAGACTGTCATATGTCTTATAATATAAAAAGCAGACGTTGACTGCAGTCAGTCACCGCCGAGTTCACGAATATCGAGCATTTAAAAACATTTTTGAAAAACTGTAGGTAGTGTACTTAATCTCCAGGTTTTACGCTAACTTCACACTGTAGTAAAATCAACCCGGCGACGTTTCAAAATGGCCACCGGAATTTCCAACAAAAACGAATCCCGCTTAAATTTAAAATCGCCCCTTACGTTAGTTGTAAACAACGCTATGACCTGAAGTAAGAACGCAAAGTAAAACACAGAAATTGTAAAAATTTTGTTGGTCGGTTTCAGTTCAGGTTATAAACAAATTGAGTGCGCAATGGGTGAGGTGAGCAGGTGGCAAAAATTCTAAAGAAGGCAGAAGAATAAAACTTTAACAAAAAAATCGGGACGCTAGTGAGTCCCACCCTTGGATAGGTAACATTGGACCCTCGTGCGGAAATTTGTTGTCTATAGTCACAGCCTTAGATGTCGTAACTAACATGGTTACAGTATTATCATCCCTGTTTCTCTTCACGGCGAAAAATCTTAGTTTACAAACAACAAGTCAATACATACAACAAACAATTAACTGCCTTCCAGATAGCTGATCCAAACAAAAATAAAAATTAAACCTCGGGCCAAGAGCATGTAACAGACATCAATGAATTAATATTTACCATGAAGTTCATGATAGAACACAAAAATGTAATAGTAATAGGAATACGAACAATAGTAGACCCAAAACAAAATAACGCGAAAAACATGAGGCTTGTTTATATTACTTAAATCGTACGTTATGAATTCAATCAATACTTTTGTACTGTTTACAGATAAATAATTTATTCAATGTGAGAATGATGATGACGATGTACACAAAATATAACGTTATAAAACAAACACAGTACAAACGTGTGATACATACCTGACGACAGACACAAAGTTAGACTGCTAAAATTTGCCAAGACTTTTATTTTTCGGACAAAACGGGAATTTTTGCCACCATCTCCTTATTCCCATGCGTTGACCACATATTCTGTCCTTTGCATCCGGTTCGAAGTGCAGGATTATCACCTCCTAAACCGCTTTTGTTTTTCGACTAATATAGGAGACTCTTGGTATATACTATTTAACTTATTTAAATGTTTGCCCTTGTAAGTTGTAGACGAAAGTTCTTATTAAGAACCTTAAAAAATCTTGAGCAAAAACGCTTATATGCCCCAAGCATGTTTTAATGAATTGAGTATTGCATCACTATCCTGCCCCCAAAAAAATATAAAATAAAAAAATAAAAACGAAGAAACCAAAATTGCCTATGTCTCAATGGGTATGTTTAGACGTAAACGCAAAACACCAAGCAGAATTTATGAGCGATTTTTCATTTTCTTGAGAAAAAGAAACAAATCAGTTGGAATTTGTGCCGAACTCGTCTTCGGCTCCTTCGCCAATCTCCGTGAATGGGCTTCCATTGCGTATCGCATCACTGTCCTGCCCCCAAAATACGTCAAACTGTTGCGGAAGCATTGCGATTCTGATAGTAAAAATCAAGAAACCAAAAACACGAGAAGTGCTTAATTGAACTTGTAAAACCTTGTATGACTGCTTTAGTCTTTGAAAGCCTACCAGATTTCAAATTCTTTGAAGAAGATGAAGAGTCGCAAATAACTTCAAGAGCCTTCTAACGGCGTTTAAATACTTTAATTGGTTTTTAGAGTTCTTAAAACTTTGTGAAAGACGTTTAGGAACCAAATCTAAGGTGTTTGTTAGACGTACTTTGAAGTTCTAAGAGCTCTTGAGCCATTAAATGTCTTTAAAAGTTTGTGTGCGTCTTTAAAATCAAGACTTTCATTAGCTTAAGATCATCTTCACTTTTTAAGAGGTTATGCAAATCTTTGATTGATTTCAAGAGCCTTAAATGTGTTATGAATTTTTAAAATCTTTTTTAAGAGGCTTCAAAAACAGCACCTTTAAGGAATGGGTTTCTCTAAAAGTTTACAAAAGTTTCCAAGAGCATTGTAAAGGCTTTTAGATCTTTTAAAAATTTGGACAGTCTGGTCATGAATTAATTTTCCAAAGTAAGACAAACACAAAATAATAGTTATTTGTTATATAAGACGATAAAAGGATGATTTAACCATCGAGTGAAAACACTCACGAGATGGTTTGTTTCCCTTTATCGTAGTATATAATAGAAAACTTTATTTTATTACAGAAGCCATAGAAATCAGTATAGAACTTTTGAAAATTCTGTAGGTATTTAATTCAGACGTCTAAAATAGCAAGCTTAGGTTCTCCTGTCGTCTTCATGGGAACAATATTGTATTCTGTTCTGAACTTCATTTTATATCGTGCTCCGCGTCTCATTTTTAATAAGAATGACAGATGCACAATGATTTGTTTCACTTTTTCGATCCTAGCCGTTAAAGTGATTATTTTATCTACCTACCTGCACAGTCAAAAAGACCCTCATTCAAACCTATTAAAATGTCAATTTAACATCATGCTGTAAATAAAATAAATGAATTTGATAAAGTTGACGTTTTGATTGAAATGAATCTCCTGCATAAGTCATTTGAAATCAAATGAAGTTGCGTTGAAATTACTACAAAAGCAAAGAAATCAAAAGACGAACTGTAATTTTTGGCTACTTTTCCTATTTTTTAAACAGAACCACGTCTCGTTTCGCCATATCGTCCTTTTAACTTTGCCATCTGACTTCATATTTATTTTCAGTTTAGTAAAAAGCCGCATGCAGACTGAATAGGGGTTCTAGAAAACGAATTACGTAGCCTATTTTTATATTTAAAGTTCATTCTGAAACTGCGGTGAAAGACAAGAGGTTTACTTCAGCAAATACCGTGTTTGTAATCGCATTCGCACTCGTAGAATTACTTGTTGAACATAAAATCCTATCCCGACATCAGATCAGTCCATTTTGCTGACGTTAAGCGTCGCTCAGAATCCCATCGAAGAATAATGGGGCCGAAGCAACGAAACGTGGAAAGGAAAACGCGGTAAGTAAATATTATGTCAATGTGCCGAAGAAAAATTGAAAGGAGGCGAAGAAAATGGTTCGTTAGGCACACGCGACATGTTCGGAATCATAAGAAATCCCAGAAGAATAGAATATTACATAAGACAAACGTCTATAATCATCAAGATGAATGTCGACATTTAAATTCATAGAAATTTGAAGGCACGCATCGCTTTTCGTTGCGGTACGTGTTTCCGGGGTTGAATTTTTTTAAGATATAGGTACCGGACATAACGGTTATTGCCCTAACCGAACCGGAAGTTCTTAGGCTTTTGGATGTAAATTTCTATTCTTCGGGAATAATAATTAAAAGAAAAGGACGGGGAGGGTGTGCGAGTTCAACATATTGAATTTTCTGTAAACGCCAAATTGTGTATGGAATAAGCCGATTTGGTTTTTTATTTATTTGATTTTGTAAGGCGAAAGTAGCCGATTGTTTTCATGCTTGACGTGCTCGGGACTCGGATAGGAAGGATCAGGCTGCGGAAGGATTCCCGGGATAGTATGACGTCATACACGGAAGCGCGTTGACTTTTCTGGTTTTGCTCCGTCCATGCCGTTTACCGGTTTTTCGTTTCTTTTAAAAACGTGTGCTTGCTTTAGTTTTTCGGACCACGTTGCGTTCAGGAGTTACAGGGTTTAGATTTAAATGGATCCGGGGCCGAGTTGTCGACGTCAATTAATTTCTCGTAATTATTAAGGGATAGTCACGCGGTTATTATATACATTATTAATTATTAACAAAATAGGGTGTGAGAGGATGAATATGGGTCATTGTTTTATGTAGCCGTGCGTGACACCGTGAACCACCACTCGAATGTTCAGGTCCTGGAAGTTTACGAAGGTATGGTCAGTTCATTGTCCTGAAACGTGCACGGTAATGTAAACTAGATTACCGACAATTAAAGTGTAATTTACTGTAATTGTCAAAGTCCGATCGATTATTAAACCAACGCAGACACAAACGTCCCGACGATTTAGTTTTTCGCAACACTTCAATATAAAGTTGAGTTGTAGATTTATCGATAGTACTGCGTATTATTCCCGAGGGTGAATATCCATTAACCCTCTTGGGAAGCGCGTTTATTTTTATCACATCTTTCTAATCTGCTTACGTAACAGTAAAATGCGTAGCCCTATCTGAATTTGAAATTTATCAATGTTTCCATGAAAAACGTGTCGCAAGCAGCAGTAAATATATGCAACTCTGCCGATGACATAAAAGAAGGGTAAAGATTTAGGTACCTATATTAAAAGTGGGGTTTCGTGCTAATGTAGTCAGCCACTTCAGACATTAAAATATGAAGTGGCAGATCGAACATAGAGATTCCAACTTGCATTGAATTTATGACGCTTTAAAGTGCAATTTTTTTGTATTGTAGTGGAAGAGATGCTCCTTTACCACGTTTGTAGTGGGATTCGCTTTCTATTGTTGTTCGAAACCCCTTTCCTTTACAACGCGATGAATTTTAAATTCGGGAGATTTTTTACAAAGCACCACTTGCACTACCCCAAAATAGAATGACGTAAATTTAATTTCACTTTCTTTACGTATTTTCAGTCAGTTTTGTTCTTGGCGTGGGCATTGAGACGAAAGATCAAGGCGTGCGAATTCAAGGGATGTTGTAACAAGAGCGTTTAAAAAGTTTCTTAGATAATCCAGTCTGCACTTGACTTGTAGTATGTGCTCTTTGATATTTGAGGAAATGCACTTCAAGAATCGAACTGAATTGCAAACGGCACTCAGTTTAAGCGTTGAGTTTTCTCTCAACGGTTTAAGTATTCTCAGTCCTATTCAGTTATAACACATTTCCTCCTATGCCGAGTATTATCTCCATTTTCATTAAATGAGTTTAGATATTTCTATACAAAGAGTTTAAATGAACCAGCCAGGGGCTACTGATGAGCCGTATTTCTGCGTGGCTTAAATACTCATAATAGTAACAAGTTTCATTTTTGGTATTTAAAATTTTAACCTAACGGTAACGGGATTCTCCTATACATGCTATCGTTTTGACTATTTTTAATAATAGGCTATTCATCAGAATGATCGAGAAATGGCTTCTCGAAAAATGTCTTTAGATTTTTTTATGGATATCTTACTTTATACTTTCAGAATCTCTTTGGATATTTCTCAAAGCTCTCTGAAATTTCGGTCCGTTCACTTTCACTTAGTTAATCGCCAATTTTTTTAATAAACAAATAAAGTTGGCATACCTAATCGATTTTTATACAAATTTGTACCAAAGTTAGTTTCGTTGTTGTTTAAACAATTGATTAATTAGTTAAAAATTATTAATAAACAGTGTACCTATAGATTTAATATAGGAGTAATTTGTACCCACAAGCATTTCTGTAGAAATTTAAATTTTTTGCATTTAAATCTCGTTGAATTTTTTGGGGTTTGTAACGAAAAATAACAAACAATTCAATAAACTATGTCTTTGTCGTCAACAATGAATCGTGTCAAAGAACTGTAGATTTCGAAAATCAAGTTGCAGGATTCGTCGCTTTGGTCAGCTATCAACGAGTCGTGTGTTATACAGGGTGTAACGAAATTCACGCGCACGTACAATGGGAGCTCAATTCTGAGATAAAGCTGAATATAAAACCCTATTAAACTTTTTTGATCAGATAAATACTTTTCAAGATATAAGGTTGCAAATAAAATGAGAAAGAAATGAAGAATTATTTTTTTTTAATTAATAAGAAATAATAAAACGCGGCGCGAATAGATTTAAATTAAATGTAGGTTGATGATTCCTTGTTCTTATTGCGAGTGGATTTCCATTAGCCCAGATTATGATAACTGAAAATCCAAGCAATACATGAAATAACACCAGAAAGTTAAATAATGCATGCCAATTGTGGACACTATTATACTTTAAATTTACTTGTGCCATTCGTATTATTATTACTCATTCATTAAAAAAAAAATAATTCATCATTTTTTTCTCATTTTTTCTTTAAACATTGTATCTTGAAAAGTATTGGTCTGATCGCAAGAGCGTAATAGGGTTTTCTATTCAGTTTGTTCCAGAATTAAGCCCCTACTGTCTAGGGGCGCGAATTTCGTAACACCATCCCAAGAAGCGGATAAATGAAAAATTTTCCGTCTGTATGTACGTGCGTACGTTGGAAGTTTTACGAGGTAACGGCTGGACGGGTTTGGTTCATCTTTTTGGTAAAGGACGAGGAGGTAACGCATAGTATTTATTTATACACAAATTTCGTTGGAAGAAAGACAAACTACCTATCTTGAGATCATGGGAGGATCTAAAGTAAAAATTGCACAAGGAAAAATAGGCTGCCGTGTTATTTTTACCGTTGGTCACCTCATGCATCCATCTATTGACATTTACACCGTGTAATTAAAACGTAATCCCGCAAAACGAGCATGCGGAGTCGCGCTAGTTTGCTAAAAAATGAATGAATTAAAATCGATTTTCCGGCTAAACTACGCGACTACGAATTCTAATTTTGTGGGTGAAATTAGTCTTTAATCGCCAACGTCATTGGATGGATTGCTTTTCATGACCTAAACAGAGACCTTAAACGAATTAATCGAGGAATTAATAGGTTGATTCTCTACCGGCTATCTCGACGTTGTATGAATGATTTCTTCTCGGATTTCTTTTTTCGTCCCATTCATGTAGAAAGTTCCAAGTAAGGAATTGAAGTGTATACCCCAAAAAAACCGCGGTTTGAACTTTTAGTGAATTTTTAACGCAATTAATCTTGTTATTCTTTTAGCTTGAACGATTGGAAATTAGTACTATTCAATTTTTTTTTCAAAATGCTCTGCTATAAGTAACTATTTTTTGTATTTGTACCTAGAATCGCTGACTTTTTTGTACACTGTTCTTAGTTAGTTAAATTTTCATCTTTTTTACTTCTCTTAACTTTGAAAATTTAAATCTAATTTGTTCGTCAAACTTTCGTTTAGTATCGCTGCATGAAATATTGTTATTACTAAATTTGTGCGTAACAATACAAAAAAAAGGCTTTATGAAACTGATTATCTGTATAATATGACACATAGGTATTACACTCCTAAAATTCGTAATAAAAATACCTACACACTAGTTTTTTCGATTGATTAAAAGGTTGTTTTTCTGTTCGGCCTTGCGTTGGTTTTTCGCCTGTTTGTCTTCAACATCACTTCAATACACACAAGGGGTTTTTTCAAATGGAATAAAATGAAATAAGGACATTTAGAGCTAGCCCAAACAAATTTCTTGTATTTTGGGTATTTCGCAGGGTATTTTTTTAGCAATTCTAAATTTACTCGTGTTACCAGTTTCGTTGGAGGAAGCGATAAATCGCGTTGTCTTGGCGGACGGGAAGAAAATAAATATACGGGACATGACCACTGACCAGTCATTCAATTTTATTGTCTAGGAAAGTGTAGAAAAGCTTTCAATATTTCAATGCATAATTTAAACATTAGATTAGAACAGTAGGCATTTGGACTACATTTATCACCCATTAATTTTCTTATAAACCGAACAAAAATCGTTTCAAGTTACCTCAAAAGTATTTTACTTGTTGCTTTTGGCCATTTCCGTTTATAGACTCTTTTATCCTTTTATGGTTCAGAAAATGCGCCATGGTAGTAACCTTTTATTACTAATTTCAAGCAGCGTTTGATGAAATTACTTTCCAAATATGGTCAATTTGGTTTTATTTTTTTAAAATCGGTTTTCTCTTATTGTTTCGCCGTATTGTTAGGTTTTGCCATATTAGTTTACGTCTTATAACAGTTTTTTTGGAAATGCAGCACGTTGAGATTTCAACTATTTTTCCATTAATGAAAACTGCTACCTATCTGGGAAATTATGGTATTTTCATCTTTTTGATCGACAGATTTCTAGTATAGCTGAGAAATGTTATGACTTCTCTGTTTGAATGTTTAGTTTGATAAGATTTTTTCACGGTTTTCACGGTTTGACATTTTAAATTAAAATTTATTCAAAATTAGCGATTTTGTCGTACTCCTGTTTATAATAAGCATATTTTTGCATATTGTTAATGTGTGCATTCATTATTGCATTCGATTTCATCCAATGTTCACACAGACTTTCGCGTATTTTTTGCAATGGGATCCTGTTCTACAAATTGTTTATGCGATAGATTAATCCAGTCGACACCTTTTTGCAATTAATGGATTATTTGATTGACCACTTATTTTAGCAATACACTTTCGCAACCATTTGTACGGTGGTTTTATTGTTAGAATCTAATTAAAAACAGCACCGGTACCAGGATACAAATTCACTTTAATTTTAGATTCTTAGAGATTTGCCAAACCCGAAATTGCCTAAATTATGCAGATGGTATCGCAACAAATAAATATTAATAACGTACGTTTTATGCAAATATGCATCGGGCATCTCTTAAGCAAGGTAGTTGATCTTTTGTACAAAAATATGGTTTGGTTTTCCAAATTTTTGTTAGTGTAAAAGATCGTTGACTGCGACTATTTCAATCAGATTACAACGTAACAGTTTAAAGAATTACATTCCTAAATTGGGTACACCCAAATACATTTTTTAAAAAATTTATTATTAAGTATATTATTTTTATCGTGCCGGAGTACAATAAATTAACCGTTGTAATTACCGTTTTGGGCACTGTAGGTAACGTTAACCACCAAATTTTAAATTAGATTTCGTATTGGGCCTAATCAAATTTTGTCTCAATGTTTTCGTTCCACAAATTAAAATACCAAAAGGAATTCATTTTTATGGCGCCGTATAAAACGTGTTTCATTTTGATGTGTTAATAATCTTTGTTCCCACTAATAGGCGAGGTCAAAATTTCGAACTTTTCCTGCTTTTTCTGTAGGTGTCTTTGTGTTTGATTCAAAAATGGGTGTGTTGTGCTTGTGTAGTGGTGTCGTGTGATCATTTAGTCAATAATAAATAATAGCTTGAAGAGGATCTGTTAAATCGGGTAAACAACTACGGACATAAAACACCCAATACAATTGTTCTGCTGTTTCACACCACGATTGTGACAAAGGGCCATTTCGTTTATTTGCTGTTAATCGTCGTCTTCCACACAATTTCTTCGTCAGTCTGTAATGCTACTACGTGATTCATTTCGTTTATCTTTCCTATGATCGATTTTTCAGAGACGTTGTACTTTGTATGGCAACTTCCTCTCGCGCAGAAGTTGTAAATGTTAAATGCTTCGTAAGGCTTTAATCAACCGCAACAATACTGTAATTATGGTAAATGGAAAAGGATTCGTTGTAAATTTGCGGTTATATAGTAATCTTCCTTGGTCAGTACAAACGGCAATTTTATCATGGCCACTTACTTATTCGCGTGCAGTTAGCAATAGCATTAGCAATAGATTTGCATCTGTAGTATTAGTTTGCAAAAATATAAAATTGAATATTGAAAGACACAATTTAAACAAAAACCACAGGCCTCAATCTACCCCACTCTCTACAACTATCAGAAAGTGTAACCCACCTCAACCCCTAAACCTAAAGTAACAACTTTGACTAAAGTATACTTCTACTTTGCACGGTTTTCAGTGAAGATGTAGTTTTGATATTCATAATACAAGGAAAAATTTAGACAAGAACGAAATACAATCCCTTAATCTCCCTACCTTGAATTCGCGAAAACGATCACGAAACGTAGTCCACCCCACATTGCCTTTAAAGTATTTCAACATTTGCATCACGCGTGGTTTCTGTCACTGTCAACCGATTCAAAGCAAAGTATTCTTTGATACTATAGAGCCCTTGAGAAATATACTGCATATTATAAGGGATCGCTTTGGTGGAAATATAAGCGTTAGTTATGTACGCAAGATGAAGTTGCCGAGCTATTTCTTTCGGAAGGAAATTTGTTAATTCAATTCAATTTAGGAATGTTAGCTCTTAAAAAGGTACCAATTATTCGTTCATATTTTATAACATTTGTATCCTTAACTAAGGGATAGAGATATAATTTCAATATCACGCCTGGATGAGGTATACCTCTACGTACTTTAAATGCAGGAAACGCCGAGTTTCCTATTGTTCTACTAGGAAGTTGTTAAGACGCACTTATACTTTCTCCCTATCGTCCGATCGCTCGTTCGCTCGATAGCTTCATGTCCATCAATTCAAAAGAGAACGGATGGACCGATTACGATGAAATTTGGCGGGTGGATTCCTTGCGAAATTTGTAGATCGGAATTCGTGCATTACCAATGTAGGGCAAGAAATAAGGAAAGCCCTTTTGACATCTCTGTTACTTGTGAACCGAATTGCATGAAATTCAAACTGGGCATAGCTCTAGCGATATCATATGTATCGTCAGGGTGGCATAACTCGTGTATGTTCTAATGTTAGCATATTCAAATGATGTCTTTATGCCAGAACAAGTCCCTCCAGGATACACGGGTCTGCGCTAACAACGTGACACTAACCAGGATGCCGCGGTTCTCATAATGTCTGCAATAAAACAGGTCTGTAATGAGAAAGGTTGGTTTCCAGGCTTTTGTGCAGTGTTTCATTCCTTATTAATGAGCTCCTAGCGATTTCATAATTTTGCGGTGTCTGTCCGTCAGTACGATATCTCGAAAACGAATGGACTTGATCAAATTTGTAGATCGGAGTTCGTGAATTTGCAATATAGGTAATAAGGAAAATAAGGAATAAGTAAAATATGGAAGGAAATTCGAAATGAGCATCTCTTTAACCAGTATAATACGAAATGCCATACCCAAGAGCTCCTTTGCTATATTTGTTTATTTAAGATAAATAATATTTTGCGTATTGTAAATAATTCTTAGCTATTGCTCGTTGCTTTTTATGTTTTGGGGTAGACTGATTCAATTCTTTACGTAGAAGAGCCTTGATCACTAAAGAGCACTTATAACTGTTTGTGAATGTGGGTGGTTTTGTCCCTGAATGCTCGCGCCAGGAATATTCATCTCTAAGAGCGCTCTCGCCCCTTCAAAAATGAAAATGCGTTCATGGAATGTTTTCCTTTGTAGTATTTGCTTCCAAAATATCCGTCCCCAGAATATTCGCTCCCAAAAAATTCTTTCAGTATATCCGCACCTCTGTCGAAATACAATCACTAGATACTCTAAAGAAAATTCGTGTTTAGGAAAACTCAGAATAGCCCAGTCAATATCTTACCAAAATGTCTTAAACGTATCCAAAAACCCCAAATGTTTGGGGGGGGGGGCATGCCGCAATTTTGAATGTTAGGTTCTTCTTTTCTGTTTTTCCTCAATATCTCTAAAACTATGAACTTTTCCATAACCACTTATACTTACAAAATGAAAGCTCTTTAAATTCCCTAAAAAAATTGCTGTAGCTAGCGCAGATACTACTCGCACCGCCCTTTTATGCCTAAGAGTATGTGTACCAAATTTGATTTCAATAGAATCAGTCATCATCGAGATTTTGTTTGATGCGGATTCCTGGTGCTTCAAAATATGTATTGCCGTAAAAAAAAAGTGGGGGTCATTTTTTACCCTAATGCAATATCCCCCTTACTAAGGTGCGGGTGGTAAAAGCGTTCGTTAGGCGCTATATTTGGCGTCGAAAAATGAAATTTCAGATTTTTCCGTTTCGATGCTGTTTATTTAATTATTAAAACGGCGTGATGTTCAACAGTAGAAGAGGGGCAGCAAAGCGTCCATCTTGGATTTTATTTCGGGTGGCCGTTACATTATTATAGTGATATTGAAGAAATTGTATATTTCTAATATTGAATTAAATTAATTTCATTGCAATAAATAATTGGTCACATTCGCAAATTGACCCGATTCCCAGAATTTTAATTAAATCGAGTGCTTTAATTAATTAATTACTCAAAATCAAAGCCTAATTTCAAAGAAATAATTAAATTAATTAAATTAAATCATTTCCGTCTATTAAAGGCAAAACTACTATCAAAACTCGAATCAAATTCGTCATTAAAAAATATTTTAATTGACCCCAGTTGATCTCGCGAATTAAACCGCAAATGCACAGGGGTAAAATGCAGATAAGAAATGAGATAAAACGGAGCGGAGAAAAATAGCACAATATACAGGGTGTTAATTAATGTCATGCAGATATTTCAACTGCTTCCTTTTTCAATTCGTTGAAACTTTTTCCGTAAACGGACAAAACGCGTTGAACATCTTCCACAACTTTGGTTAACATTCTTCTGCACAGATTTATTATAAAAAAAATGACGAACTGCGTCTTCAACAAAACAAGTAGAGCTGATTGAATTTTAGCGTAAAAAAATGTAAACGCGAATTTTAAAATAAATCGCCAATCACGACGGAACGCCCCAAACGAAACTTCTTATCGCAAACGCCCAGATGTGTCCTACTTCTATACCTTATCTAAATTGTATAATATCCAAAAGCGATAAAAAGAGGATATTACAAAAATTTCTAAAAGGAAAAACAACACCGACAGATGGAAAAGGCGCCTTTGGGGCGAAAACCTTCTTACTTGTTTGCATATTTGGTACTAGACATTAGTACACTTTTATAAGTAAACAAGTTAAAAAGTAATCGTAAACGATTTACATAAAGCGCATTTCCACTTACATTCATTTCCCATTTGTAAGATGCAACTTCTGTTAAAATCGTAAAAATCCGGCCACAAATATGAGAGATAGCGTTGCACATGAGCAATCCATTTTGGACATGCTATTTCAATTTCAGTTTATAAGAAGAATTTCATTTCAATGCATTTCTAAATAAGAAAGTTGGAACTGCGCATGCGCAAACCTAAATTTTGAAACTAATGTTAGATTTTCCTTTGTTCCAAGCGCCTAAATACCAAATTTCACTTAAATGCTTCCATAGATAAAAAAGTTGGCACTGCGCATGCGCAAAATAAAATTTTGAAACTGGCGCTAGATTTTCATTTATTCCAAGTGCCTATGTATCACATTTCATTTAAATTCTTCCATAAATAAAAAAGTTAGCACTGCGCATGCGCAAAACCAAATTTTGAAACTGGCGTTTGATTTTCCTTTATTCCATGTGCCTATGTATAAAATTTCATTTAAATTCTTCCATAAACAAAAAAGTTGTTACTGCGCATGCGCAAAACCAAATTTTGAAATTGGCGTTTGATTTTCCGTTATTCTAAGTGCCTATGTATCAAATTTCATTCAAATACTTTTATAAGTAAAAAAGTTTGCAATTCGGTTTATAAATGGTCGAGATGCGAAAAGGGCACTGTGAATTTGGAATCGATTCGATTCAACTTTTGGCATTGCGTATTATATGGCTAAAGCTATGCCCATATTGAATTTCATGCAATTCAGTTCATAGCTAACGGAGATGTAAAAGCAATCGAACATTTCTAAACAAAGTTATCGTTCACACGGACAGATAGATGGACAGACAGACAAAGGAACAGACGGACAGACCAACAGGCAGACGACAGATAGCAATGCGAAATTATAAACAATCTCTAGGATCGGTAAAAATATGGAACATGTAAAAAACGGTTTTTTGTTTTTTTTACAATAACTTTTTTTGTAAGCGGTACAGAAAAAATTCCTTCCTTGGTACAAGACTCGACACCATAACGAACCAAATAGCGAAAAAAGTAGAACAATAGCTCTTAAGATAAAGAACTAGTAGCGTCGCAAAACGAGCGGACGGACGGACAAAGTGGCCACAATAGGGCATTTTTTTTATTTTTGTGGAAATGCGCTAAAAAGTGATCATTTCGTTTTTGTTGAACCGATAAGTATTTTATTTGCTGTAAACGAAACAAATTTGCTTTTTAAGTGTGCAATATTTGACGCGATTCTACCATCTTCAGTGGTTCATACCCTACACTGCTTTCCCCACTCATAAAATCTAAGGGGATCCTTTATTCTCTTAGTCTTTATTTGAAAGCCTCTAAATTTCACCGCAGGAATCTTTTGCATGAAAAATTCCTAGCGCATTAATATTGATGAATTTCGGGACAAGACATTTTTAATTACATTCATTGCGAAGACGAATTAATTCAAATTACAACCGGCAGCGATTCATTAACGTAAATGTGCTTTAATAAATTACATTCATTTTTCTTTTGCAAATAATCCTCTTTCGAAACGGATGTCTTGAGTTTTTCCAGCCCGGCTGATTTGATATCGTCGGTTCACTGAATTTGAAACAAGCTGCAATTAACAATTGATTCGGCATCAAAGAGAAATTTGGCTGGGTTTAAAAAAATGCCAAATAACGTTTAGAAATCTCGGAATTGCGTTTTTAGCGATTTTCTTTCGCATGAGACCGAAGCGGGTAAAAGGTGCAACAGTAGCTTTCTAGGTAAAATTGTCATTAAAATGCAATTAGAAATTCGTTTGTTTCCCGAATATTGTGCAAGTGTTTGCCAGTTTCCGGTAGGACATTCTTTGAAAGGTTTAAATGCCATCATTACAATGACGTTATTTTTAGTTATTGTTTATGCATCGAGTGCATATTTAGGCCGAACGTTTTCGTCAATGTAATTACTTTCTTAAAAAAGTGCACGGCACCAATCTCGCTACTTACCTTTTCCGAATTATTAGCTGGGGGAAATGAACGCCCTTTGGGGTTTTAATCTAAACACGAAAGAATTTAAAATTGATTGCTTATCGCGCTCGGGGGTGGATCTAATTTTAAATGTCCTTTTATTTGCAGGGCCTAGACAGCGTAAGTTCCAGCGGACAGCTGAGACCTCTAAATGCGGAAATATCGGCGCCGCGAATTGATAGCTATCGCTTTTCGATGGCCAATTTAGAAGATTCGCAAGATGTCGATTTGGACGCAATACTCGGCGAACTATGTGCACTCGAAACGCAATGTGAAAGGGAAATTGGAAATGCAAGAGATAAACGTATATCAGGTAAATGGTTTTCGTTTTATCATTTTTATGTTGTACTTTCCGAATTTGTACTATCTACTTCAACTACTGACACTACTGCCAGAAGCTAGGGGGAATTTTTGGTAATTCGATTTTATGTGTCGAACGGGTGCACACATTTAGTTTATTGCCACATTTGGTTAAATGTTTATGGACGATACTCTCGTTTATGATGTTTTAATTAAAACAGTTAGTAAGTTCTCCCTGTGAAAAAGTCCATTAATTATAGTAATTGGGTATATAATTGGGCCTATCCATTAAGCACCTTTCCCCCTAATAAAAAATAAAATCGACTTTATTGAGGCCCAATGGATTTGTTGCATTGTACAAGGAGTATTCATGCATTCCTTGTTACATGGTAAATCGTCAAGTGGTCTAATTACTAGTTAAACTATTTTTCTCCAAGAATGTGGTATACTGCAACCTGAAGTTCTCCTACTCAAATGCAGACCCTACAGACCAACATCTATTAAGATTAATCCCCTTCATGTCTATCTGAAACAACCCCTTTCAATCGAATATAATATTTACGCTTTACTAAAAAAAACCTTCAGTCGATTTGAGATCAAGTCCTTTTTTAGAGGAAATAATGTACAGTTATGTACTCTTGCTATATGATTCTGCAGCTCAAAATCTAATACGAAACTTCATTTCCTAGACGATTTGAGATGATTTGGAAGGCTATAACTTACATTTATCGAGATGCCGTGATATGAAGAACATTTTTTTCCCAATTGATCTGAGACAGACCTCGTTCTGTCACATTTTCTTGTGCGCCACAGTTTTTCTCATTACCCGATGGGGGATTTATGAGCTCCTTCTGAGCAATTTTTCATATATTGTTTATAGTGACACAATTGTTTTTATTGTTAATAATGTCTGGAGGTTAAGGTTAATAAATTGACAAACATATGGATTGATACACTAAGGTCGGGAAAGCTAGATGACCCTCCATTAAATATGTACAGAGGTAATATCTTTCCTGTGTGGAAAGTTCCCACCCACAGATCATACTGACACAGAATGATTTTTAGTGATCAATAGCAAGTTAGCTAAGCTGCTTAGGTTAATAAATTGACCTTAGAGTAGATTCTTCATCGAACGTTTGATATGTTACGCAAGCATTCCATGATCACACATAGGGCATGTTAGATGGGTTCTCAATCCTATACCCAGGATAGCACAAAATAATCTTTTATGTACTGTATATGTCCATTAAACATTCACAGAATGTCCATACCACACCACGATCCTCAATGTGAATGCTAGACAGGACTTTCATGTTCTTGCCGTTCCGGTAGGTGTAGGGAAAATTGCACTGAAGAAGGGTCGAAAATCTAGTTTGAATTTATTTTTGTGAAATTCGCGTTCAAAGAATATGAATACATTATAAATAGCCCACGCCAATAAGTTCAACAGCATTAAGAAAATTAAACGATTTAACTGGAGATTATTAGATGGGACAGTTTAATAGAAGTGTAGGTATTGTGTCGCAAGATGCGATTACATTTACAATTTACGTTAGTGTGGCTCTGTCCTTTGTAGATAAACGTTTGAAATATCAATTTTTACTACCCGTGCTATTGTGGGGATTTTATAGTGTGTTATTTAACAATATTTATTGGAAAGCTTAGGCAACGTAATAGGATTTTTTACGTCGCGTCGTAATTTCTGTAATGAATTATGTTGATGGCGTGTGAGGTGTTAATGGGAATGCTTCGTTTCAGATTTACCCAAACAGGCGCACCAATCGAGAACGCATACGCGGTCGTGTTCAGAGGGTCCAAGATTGAAACTTGATCCAGGAGAGAGCGATCTGATGCTTAAGACTGATTCCGGCAGAACCGATTCGCCCGATAATGATTCTGCATTTAGTGATACCGTTTCTATGCTATCAAGCGAGTCATCGGCAAGCAGCGGGGGTGGTGGGCCCAAACCTCAAACGCTTCAGTTACCTTCGCAAAGTGGACAAGTAAGTTTTTCCTGAAAATGTTGTGTGTGTAACCGTCTTTGCTAATCGTAGGATGAAGCAAGCAGGGCCAAATCCGAGAAGATTAGAATGGCAATGGAAAAAATTAAGGAAGCGAACATACAAAAATTATTTGTGAAGGTCTTTACGGTGGATGGTTCCGCAAAGTCGTTGTTAGTTGATGAGAAAATGATATGCGCTTATATAACTAGATTGTTAGCCGATAAAAATCACGTGCAAATGGATCCAAAGTGGGCAATAGTAGAACATTTACCCGATTTATATATGGGTTAGTATAAGGTCGTGGACCCTATGATGGGCGAAGGTTAATTTTATTGGTTTCAGAGAGAGTTTACGAAGACCATGAGTTATTAGTAGACAATTTAATGTTGTGGACTAGAGATTCTAAAAATAAGATTTACTTTGCGGAAAGGCCGGATAAAACCTTGCTTTTTTCACAGCCTGAAAAATTTTTGTTATCCTCCAGTGATAAACGTGACAATACCGACTATGACGAGCATTCGCGTAGTATGTTGTTAGAGGAATTTTTTGCGTCCACGTCACAGACCATTCCGCAAGTCGAGGGGCCTTTGTATCTTAAATCGGATTCTAAGAAGGGTTGGAAGAAATATCATTTTGTACTTCGCGCTTCCGGATTATATTATTTTCAGAAGGAGAAACCAAAAACGACCAAAGATTTAATTTGTCTGACCACTTTTGACGTCAATCAAGTAAGTTATGCTCAATCACGTAATGCATGATGCCTAAACCTTTCGTTGCAGGTTTACTATGGATTGGGGTGGAAGAAGAAATACAAAGCACCAACTGATCATTGCTTTGCAATAAAACACCCGCGACTGCAAGAACCCAAATCTACTAAATATATCAAATATCTTTGCGCGGAGGATATGTACACATTAGAACGCTGGGTTATAGGAATACGCATTGCTAAACACGGACGACAACTTATGGATAACTATCGAATGTTAATGGACGAATTGGCACAGGAAGATCTTGACAAACTGGCACACGCTCGAAGCTGTTCGGTTAGTTCCATAGCTGTTCAATCCAACGCCACCACACCTACGCAAAATAATCCAACTCATTCCGAAGTTCTTCCACGTGTTGAGTGCTTCCGATATAGCGGCAGTGAAGGATATGGCACCCAAAGCGACACATACTCTGCACTCAGCGAAGTAAGCTCGGGCAGACACAGCAGAGCGAGTAGTTCCAGCTCCAGTGGGTGCATGTCCGATGGTGCACCTTCCAGTTGCGAAAACGCCTTCGAATCCGAATTCCCAATGGGAACCATCAAACGCAAACCTTCGATGAAACCTAGCCTTCCACTGACTAATATCACCAGACAACTAAAAGAAGTTGGGGAGACAAGGGAAGAAGGCGAATCTACACCTTTACCTTCTAGTCCGGTTTCATACACAAACTCAGGTAATTCTGTTCTTCAATCACTCACAGTCCGTTATAGCTTTTGCTGATATAGGTACACTAACAAGATTGCATAACAGAAGAAAGTCTTCAAACTCAACCGATGATTCCTCAAACAGTGGAACTTTAAAGAGGCAACATTCCTATAAGTCGCGCGGTTCTATTGAGTCAATGAGTGGAAGGGGAGGCAATTCGTCTCCTCTTTGCGGAACACCTATTCGTGAAAGAGCATCGCCATTTGGGGACAGAGAAAAAGTTAGTCCATTCAGTGAACGGCCTCCAAGTTCCAACTCCATTAGAAGCCCGGTTTCTGTTAATAACGGCGATATGCCTTCTTCTATGGTATGTATCAGTTATTCATTCCTGCATGTTAACTAACTGGTTTGTATGCTTCAGTTAACTAATTGTTTGGTGGTTCAAAAAAGTGATCTCTAGTTAAAACTTCTTTGCATGTGTTAATTTTGTTTCAGTTACGTTACCGTTGTGCATGATAACTACTACTATCGCATGGTCTGTTAGTTTAATGGTATTGTATCTGTAATTATTGGCATATCTCTCACTTGCTGTAAATGAAGCTTTTATGCACGCTTGAAAATGGCTAGTTTTTTACTTATATCGCGTCGCTATTGAAACACATCCATTGGCGCGGTATAAACCGAGATTAGTCATTTTTACAATATGCGCTCCATGGATTTCAATTACTAAAAATCATTGTCTGGTAATTAACAGATGGACTCCATAACATCCTTACCACCACCTCCGGACAGCACAGAAGATTTATCTCTAACAGACTCCACATCTTATCAATTACCACCTCCACCACCAGAAGTCTACAATTCAAATTTATCACTCGATAGTCTACCTCCTCCCCCAAACCCATCGGATTTACCTCCTTTAACTGGAAGCGAGCTTACTGGAAGTCAACTGTCCCTTATGTCCCTACCACCACCGCCTAGTGAAAACGGTGACACAGACACAGTGCGTCGTAGAAAAGAAAGTACAACACCTACGAGCGTTTTCAGTCCCGAAAGGACACCAACCCAGTCACCAGACTTAACGCCGACGCATTCAAGGTTAAACACACCGTGCTTCAGTCCACCTCCTCTAAGCATTGGATCTAATAGCAGTACACCGACACGTACGAATCCTCCTGTTAGCTTTAGTCCCACATCCCACATCCCTGAAACATATTCTTCAAATAATAGTCAAAATGTTGTAAATGGACAAAACTACGATAGGCACCCCAGTAATCAAATTCCCCCACAACCTCCAGCCTATATGAATCCGCCGCCTTATCGACAGAATTCGACGCTTCCGAATTCGACTGTCGCATTTAATAACACAAACGGACTGCGATCGTCGCTCCGACAAACATCACTGCCAAGGCAAGTGTCTGTGAATAGCATAGCTTCTAGTAATAGTTCTAGTTCGTCCGGCGGCACAATCTACGCAATGTCGCCGCATATGACTGATTTACAAAAGAAGAACGCCGCAGTGTCTCCTCAGCCGCAGAGGAAGGTCAATTTTCAAGAACCGACGAGTCCGAAGAAGTTGACCAAGAAGATTAGCTTCAATTTGATACCGCAGGAGGCGCCCGCGCTACCCAAGAAACCGCCGCCGCCCGTTCGATCGGAAAACACCAAGCTGTCCAGTCCGAAAAAGTTGGTGGAGCCGCCCAAGGATTTTCTTAAAGATCTCCAGCGGGTAATGCGGAAAAAGTGGCAGATCGCGCAAAAGTGCAAGCTCGAACCTTCGACGACGCCTCACGAGGTTTTGGGATTTAGGGATCCCGTCCCGCTTCTTCCCGAATATAAGGAGTCGAACGTGTCGCGCTGGGTCAAAGAGCATTACGGATGCAATAATTACTATGAAAATATTTACACGGATAATGTAGAAAATGTTGTAGAATATGCTAGTAGCCCTTTACATATGCCAAAGGATGCTTCGCGAAGTAAAAGGCCACCCCCTCCGCCTCCGAAGCGCAGTGAAACTACTCAATTGAGTACACCGAGAATCCACTGATGCTGTGTTTCATAAGTGCGATAGTTTTAATACGACTTTATTTATAGTTGCAATTAAAAAACGGTGAAGAATTTTTTAAGTGTTTTATTTTCTACTAATTAGTGGGTTCACAGCAAGATTCCATGGCAAAAGTACCTATTGATTTTTACATTTTTGTTCTGTTGCGGGCGTAATTTGTATTATTGATATAGGTCATTGTTTTGGTAAAAATTTACAAAGGCTGTTAGTGATTATGCCCACAATCTGTGTTGTGCCATTTTTATAAATAGTAAGTAGTATGGTGTATATGTTAATTTTATTTTATGTACATATTAATAATGTGACTTAAGAATTGTCAAAACATTATGGTGCTTTTAGTAACTAATATAGAAAACTTTTTGGTGTTTTATACCTTGTGAATGTTTGTAAAGTTTAATCAAGTTAAAACTGAATGAAAAAAACAAAGTTTACAGGGTTTTATAACACACAATGTTTTATATTTGAGTCTTCTCTAAAGTAAGTGTAAATATCTAAGTAAGTATAACCAGAAATGTTCCATGCACATTTGTTATATGTAGTAAAAATAATGTTATGTGTAAGTAATGTATCTACTTAAAGGTAAGTTGAACTCTTTTTAATTGGATGTAGGAAGATCTCCATAATACCATTGCCATACTTTATACGTTTTTATACTTTGTATAAGTTTTATAAAATGTTTAGATTAATTGCTAGATGTATCTAAGACCCTATGTATATAGTAGTTTTACATCTGGTAGTTCTTCTAGGTGCTCAGTTTTTTGAGGACAGATTTTCACCTTTATACTTTTAATGAAAAATGTAAGAACTGTAATTGATGTGTATCATTTTTTAATTATCATTGCGTTCTTTTAAAACATAACTGCACTAATAATATCAATGTAAGTTTTATTTAGTACAACATACAACACTGTATTGCTGGTCGATCCTTATACATATTTACATATAAATTATTATGTACTAATTGTTAATAAACTAAAGTATTTCTTAGCGAGTCTTGTCATTAGTTACTGCACTGGTAAACAATACCCAAAACCTCCACTAACAAAGGATAGTTTTGCTGTCATCACAGCTTTGCCGTCGAAACGCGTTCCTTTTATAAAAGTTTCTTCTGGTGTTTATTGAAGGCTGTATTTTTTTAAGAAAACATTTACGTGAAACATTTAGTCTTTATGTTTGCTAAACATTCGCCAATGTGCAACTATTAAAAATGCGTATAGGTACCTAAATCGTTTTCAGGGACCCCGCAGTCATTGTGTTTATTGTTTTCTAGGGATCATTACGTTAGAATATATCTATTTAGAAATGGCAGATTCCGCACAAAAGTGATCAATATGGCACAATTAACTGCTTAGTCTTGTTCTTTTCACGTAGTTCTCATCTATAAATGCAATTTAATCAATACATGTTTTTCTGATTACAAGTAACTTTTGTATTGAAGTAAAATCCACACTCTTTGTGTTTATGCAGCTTGAAAAAATAACGGTCTTTTGTGAAATATGATGCATACAATGTTTATGCTAACGTCATCTGTTCTGTTCACACTGCAAATGTATCGTGGAAAACCAATAAAGGATATTATATTTTTTGTGGCATGTGATAGTTAAAAGGTCAGTATAAGCTCAAATCCCCCGGGTATTCGTGTATTCAGCATGTTATTAACAGAAACGACTTCCTTAGTTTATCTTGCATATCAATTAATTCTCCTTGCATCATCATGGTAAATAATTGCTATTGGTTAATTTAATTTGAAGGTGTATTTCATTTATAATAAGTTCATCTGAATTATACTTTTGCCAGCCGAATAAGTGCAATTACATAATTTTTAGTATACCTAATTGATGAAATACGTTCAGTTCTGAAATGTCTGACGAACTTTAATTGTGGCTTGTTGTTTTATCAACATAATTATTATCACACTGACTAAAGCTGTAGGGTGCTGGTTTAAAACTGGTTCTCACATTGCAATTTATGGCCGAGGATGTTTAAGGATATGCTTTTTGAGATGGATCGAATGCTGGATATCAAGACGTGCAAATTGTAAATCCCTCACTTTCTTAACCAGCGGCGAATCATAATTTGGTTGCTTCCATACTCTGCTTCTGTGTAACTTACCAACGAGTCTAAATTTCACAAAATAGGCTGTAGGCAACGTTTATTATTAAACCAAGGGCAAGGACTGTGGTGGATATACATATAAAAGTGAGACACAAAGGGTCTCTAACCCCAGTTGCAGACTAGACAATATCATAAAATAAATTAAAAAAAGAGGTGTCCGACTGCCTGTCAATAATAAGGGCCGTTGCCCGTTTATGTAATTAAGTCCGTAATAATTAATAAATGACCAACAATATTTACAACAGAATTTATTACTGGGACGCGTTGGACTAAGGAACATTTTTTTCAACTAATGAAATGCGTGTAAAACTGACGAAATTCTAGACGTTTTGGTATTCTGAGCGATATTATCTGCAATGAACACTGAAAATATTAGTTTTTCAACGAAAATGCACAAAAGTGATATTTACACGCTAAATAGTTATGTACCTACGCACTGTACATTAATCAGTAATTCCTCCTATTTTCTAAACATAAAAGTTTGGATAAAAATTTCTTCTTCCTAAGGAGTTTCGCGGGAATATTTCTATGGGCACTCCTAAGCATATTTCACAAAAGATATTTGTATGATTTATGAGTTCCATACAGAGCGTTTCAATAAGGACTGCTAAAGCATTTTAGAATTGCGAATATTTGTTAAAAAAGTCGAGCATTTCAATTGTTTGCAAACGGATTCTAGTGATATTCATAGATTGACTTGTCTGCTCTTTTCTAAAATTACTAAAAACGTCCCCAACAAGTTCTTAAAACGGCTTATAATCCTAAAGAGTACAGAATGTTTTTTACAGAGACTTCTGTTAATTTCCATGTAGAATAGGATTGTTAAGAAGTTGTTTTATCTACTAGGTTATCTACTTGTAATGACTAATGACCTACCGACGACGTCACTTTTAAACGTTAATCATCTCTTAATTGCTAATTATATTAAGAAAAAAATCCATTTTGATTAGGCATCACGTGAGAACCAAGTGTCTTTTGAGAATATTTCTTGTGTGAAGTCTAAACTTCATTTCATATATCCGACATCCGTGGTAGCGTTGGGAAAAAATTCGATTAATCGATTATAATCCACCGATAATCGGGTTTGATTATTCTTTTAAATGGATGGATTATTTGATTAATTAACACAAGAAATTATCGATTATTAAGTTAAATTTAATTGATTCCTTTATGGCGATTCGCTTTTACGTACCTACTTTTAATTCGGTCTCATTTTAAGGTCTCGTTTGTGCGTACCCTTAATTTTGCGTAATATGCATGGGAACATTAACCCCCTTTAAATCGGCACCCGAATTTGTTACATCGCCAAGATATTGTGCTAATTTGTGCGCCAATCCCCAAATGTGCGCTTATCGTTTACGAGAAAATCAAAATTTTCCGTTGGGTGGAATGCCATCGTACTCGTATCCACACGACACGATTGCCATAGTTTTGTGCCGATTTGTGCAATCTCAGGCGGCGGATGTATACAAAGTTGGAATCAACACTTGCACCACGCTATGATAAGGGCCTCAATATGTATGGTGCCTATGTTGAAAAATAGCCTAAGAGTGTAGCTTCCAAATGTATATATTAAATTTACGTTACATTTGATTATGTAGCTGAAATTCTAAAAAATTTCTAATATTTAACTTAACACTACACAAGTCACGCGGTAAGGCCAGACCAATATTTAGAGTCATCGTGCAAAGAACCCTATTGAGTTTGAGCCGTATATGTTGAATCTATTAGATTCCGCTACGAATGGCATCTGTTCTAGAGTAATCTATTGCGTTATTTTGCTGTACCTAGCTAGTGGTTGTTCTGGTACCCAATAAAATGATGGTTTCCGAAATAGAGTATGTGCATGTTATGGTCCATCCATGAAATAGCCTGCTTGTCGAGTTTGGGAATTAAAAAACCTTGATCTTTTGCCACCTTTCTTTCCAGATGGTTGAATGGAACTGGATGGAGCTATGCTATAGGTTTCCTCTACTCAAGATGCGTCCGGAAAATGTTGAGACTTTGCGTCTTGCGTTTTTTACAGTAAGTATAGGGCACGACCTCCCACCACTACTGGTGAGAATTCGTACCCTAGGGCTCGTGGTGTAATGAAAGGGTGTTTTTGGACGCCTTAGGTATGTGCGTAATAGGAAAACCTGGTGACGTTTGTGACTTGTTTGTGTTTGTATTTTTTTGGACGCCTATAGGGCCTATGTATAGTTCGTTTCACCAATAATTTAACATTTCTCATTAGGTCGTTAAGTAGCGGGAATTCTCACTGCAATTTTTAAAACAATAGGACAATAGCCCCCATTTAACTAAAAGTCAGCGGTTCTCAATAACATTTTAATGTTTCAAACGCCAAATTGTAATTGGGGAAACTACTTGGAATGTGTCTACCTATTTAATTAATACATTGATATGGTATCAACATGATTATTGTCGTTAATGTCCTATCGACGCATTCCTTAAGGAACTACATTTTAAATATATCGATTATTAAGGAAATGGGCTGATTTATACGAGCACTACAATTTGGCGTTTGGAACATTAAAATTTTATTGAGAACCGCTGGGGTCTGGGGTCTATTGTCCTATTGTTTTAAATGTCGTAGTGGGAATTCCCGCTACTTAACGACCTGATGAGAAACGTTAAATTATTGGTGAAACGAACTATACGTGATGATACAAGCCTAATTGATTTATTTTTGTATGCTTGACTCTTGAGGTTGTGAATGTGGTTTATGAATGTTCAAAAAATGCTTGGCACTACGTAATTATGAAGGGGCTAATTGTTGTGTACGTTTAATTGTACCACCTGTCAGTGTTTGTCCGTCTACAAAAGCTTTTACATGCTTATGTAACTTATGTAATCTTCTCATACAAGGGAAAAACCAAAACAAAAAAAAATTTCAAAATTCCATTCATCGTAGCACTCTCAAACTTAAAACAATTACACCTTTCATAATTACATAGCTCCTAGTAGGTATTCAAAAAGCGCGTCATTTTGAACATTAAAATCTACATTCGTAGCCTCACGCGTACAAAATGAGTCAGTTAGGACCATTACGTACATAGCCTCAGGCTTCCAAAAAACACAAACAAACAAAATCATTAATTATGATACAAGGTTTTCGTATTACCCACACAGTCCAAACCTTAGAGTACGACCCCTCACCACTAGTAGTAGGGGATCGTATACAAGTACTACTACAGCAATTACTTTCAGAAAATTTTTTTAGCCTTCTTATCAAAGAGGTTGAACTGAATAGGGGTTTCATGGTGTCGATTGTCTAATTGTTTTCGGTAATCACTTCTTGGATTCAAACCTCAGTGCGCGATTGGTAACGCAAACACTATTTTCTACCGCGGTGCAGCATTTGGAAAAGCGTTGCGTTTTGAATTATATATAGCACGCAGTCAGTAAAATAATATAGGAGTTTTTTTGCAGTTTGGAATGGCATGTATTCCATGCATATTCATTGTCACAATGAAACAGTAAGCACGTTCACCTTGAAGCGAACAATTACGAGAGAAATAATTAGAAGAAAAGTTCAGATATATAAACTTGCGAGGACAAGTGGAATTTAAAAGCATCATGGTACTCTCAATTGAAAGATGGGTTGGCAAAGTAGCCATAGTGACCGGTGCGAGCTCGGGTGTCGGAGCGGAAGTGGTAAAAAGTCTACTTAAGGAAAACATAATCGTACGTATCGCTCAATGGTTGTAGTTTGTAACTTGGTCTAATAGGTCGTAGGTTTGGCACGACGAACAGAGAAGATAAGGGAATTGAGCTCATCTAAAAACCTCCATGCGGTAAAAGTTGATCTCAGCGTCGAAGATGATATTCTTCGCGCATTTAAGTGGGTCAAAGAAAATTTGGGTCCAATTCATATTTTAATAAACTGCGCCGGCATTCTTCGACTGACTGATTATCTGGAAGGTGACACTAAAATGTGGAAGGACATGATGGATGTAAACTACCATGCGGTGTGCATTACCACAAGGGAGGCCGTCAAAGATATGCGAGCAAATGGCGTTAACGGACATATCATTCATATTAACGATGTCGGTGGCTATAAAGTTTTGGACATAAAACACTTAAACGTCTACTGCGCCACCAAGTTTCCAGTAACTGCGGCAGTCGAAGGGCTCAGACTTGAGTTGAACGCTATCGGCAGTAAAATTAAGGTTTCAGTAAGTACTTACACCCACCAAAGAAGCAGTTTAAATCAAATTTTACTCATAGTGTATCAATCCGGGGTATGTCAAAACGGATCTGTTCAAAAATGCCATAATTGCCGACTCATCATTGCAAAATTTTGCTGACGAGTTTGAAAATGAAAATCCGGCATTAGAGCCATCGGACATTGCCGATGGTATTATCTATTTACTTTCCACAGCAGAAAATGTCCAGGTAACGCTAAACTTCAGCCTCGCAGTATTAAACAGTGTTTTAGGTACGAGAACTGACTATCAAGCCAATTGGCGAGGAATTCTAATGCATAACTTTGAATTTAGCGAATTACGTAACTGAAAGATTATATGACCATCGTGATTGACAACAAAATAGAAATTTTGAAGGTTGCGTCTAAGTAGTACTTGTACCAAAAGTGTTCTTTAGAATGATAAATTGTTAGTAATAATAACGTTTTTTTTTACATCTCATTTTCAAGTATTCAGTATTATATAACCGTATTTAAAGTAAACATCCTGGATATTAAGAATCATTTTTTATGCAGCTTTCCAAACGAGAAAGTTTAGTCATAATGGATCATCTGGTCGCCGGTACGTTGGTCAAAGTATTTTTCTCCAGAGAGACTACTGGCCGCCGCGAGTCTCTAGTCACGGATTCCCGGTTATTGGGATTTTATTATGAAAAAGGATTTACGGTGAGATTTAAAGAATTCCTCTACTTTTCGTAACAAGAAATTATTAAGGTTTCTTTTGTGTACATTTCCGACAAATTTTATTGCACGATAAAATAATGTTAGGCAGGACCTTTACTTATAATCCTTTCGAGATAATACACTAACATATGTATAAACCCATCCAAAAATTAAACTCCTTCACACAGCAAAGTACTTCTATTGTGCTTCTACTCTCACAGTCTTTGCCCTTCTGTTTCGGAAATATTTAGAAAAATAAAATGACGGCCAAGTGAACGCTTAGCGCCCCAAAATATCAAAATATTTGGGTTGGAAAAGAGGTATTTAAGACGGGAGAAATACTATGTAAGATCCCAGTTCATTTAACCCCCAATTTACACAAGCGACTCGACAGCCACTCATTTTTGAAGGCCCGTTACAAGAAAGTTTAATTTTTCTAGTAGGGAGCCCACGACGCTAAATGGGGATTTACTCAACCGTAGTAAGGACGTATTGAACTTGGATTGTACAAAGAAATATGGTGTTATAAAATGATGTATATTGTGCATCCCTCCGTCGGTGTGGGGCGCGTTTACACTTTTTTTAATATTAATGTACAAAAAAAGTCACGAAATACTCAAGCGCGTCAGATATTGATAGTGTACATGTCCCACGTGTCTCCAACATTGGAGGTATATTAATCTCCCGGTTTGCAAGGTGGGGGGAGGCTGTACGGAAGGTTAGAAAACTGGATTTATTCGAGAGCATCAGATATTTAGAGCGTTGTATAAATGACACGACCGTCTATGATCTCAGTCAACTGACATGCTTCAACTGCTGAACTTTATTGACGTTTTATTTCACTTTGGAATTTGGAAATCGGCAGACTATATTACTTCTGTTATTCTTGAACAATTTCCTTCGAAATAAAAAAAATTCCAACGCACTCGAGGATGTAGAGGTAACTTAAAACTTTTGGACCCAAAGTTGGTATTTTTTTAATGCAACACCCTGTATATCCCAACGTCAGTTTTATTTGCATTCCTTTTCCTGATTACAACAATGTATCACAACTTATATTTTTAGCGTAACACAAGTGCTCGATTTTCCGTCGTCTGGCTGACTGTCTGTTTGTTTGACTGTCTGTCTGGGCCACCTAGAGACTTCGAGTTCTGGCTAATTGATAGCTGCTACGGTCTATATTTTATTTGCCCGTTTACTCATCATTTACAGTTGTGTTACGCCGTAACACCAACGAGTGTAGTTTTGAAACATTTTTTTTTAAATTTTAGCTATGAGCAAGAAATAAAAACCTTATTTTTTCCGGTTTTTAAATAGTGGGCCATAATTACAACCTTCCTTTTTTACCAAAAATCGACTGCACCAAAATTTCTCGGGAAAACACTTTTTCTTATTAATTTTGGTGCGTAGAATCCAAAACAATTTAGTACTTTTTCGATCAGACTTCTCAATCCAAAGTTATAGACTAGAAACCAATTTCGAAAGAAAATTCAAAGGGCAGTAACTTTTGAACTAGTAGCCCAATTTTTGAACTGTTTGAAATTATGGATTCTACAGGCCACATTCTATAAGAAAATTTTTTTTCCGGATCGATCTGAGAGAATTTTTTTTCGGGCCTCAAGAAAAGGAAGGTTACAACCTTCCTTTTTTACCAAAAATCGACTGCACCAAAATTTCTCGTGAAACACTTTTTCTTATTAATTTTGGTGCGTAGAATCCAAAACAATTCGTACTTTTTCAATCAGACTTCTCAATCCAAAGATATAGACTAGAAACCAATTTCGAAAGAAAATTCAAAGGGCTGCTACTTTTGAACTAGTAGCCCAATCTTTAACTGTTTGAAATTATGGATTCTACAGGCCACATTCTATAAGAAAATTTTTTTTCCGGATCGATCTGAGAGAATTTTTTTTTCGGGCTTTAATTTTCGAGTAATGTCATGGTATTAACGAGTTTTGTATTACATTTTTTCCGAAATCGACTTCCACCATATAAAACCTTTTATTAATATTAATGTAATGTCAGTTTTTACAGGAGTCTAAAATTTCCTGATAAAGTATGCATGAAAATGAAAGTTTCATGGCGATTTCGGGAAAAATATTTTTGGTGCCTTGTTTGAGTTTTTTTACCGGTTCCACAAGCGATGCACATAAAAGTATAAACTCCCCATTTAAATAATTATACATTTTTATTTTCTTGTTTATACGAGTACATAAGAGTGCGTATGGTATAAGAGCTAGGTAATTTTAGTGATATAGCAACTATTTTTAGCGCTTTTTTTAAGAATTATAAAAAAATGTGCTATTGTTTGCGTTTTGTCCGTTCGTCTGTTTGTCTGTCCGTCTGTCTGTCCGTCCGGATCCACTTCTGCGGTTTTGAACTACTTTTAGGGGAATCGTCCTAGAATTTGCAATAGATAGCCTATACGTTGAGGGTGAGCCAGAGGGCCATCAAATTCGTATTTTGCATAAGGAAGTGGGTTTAAACGAACTGATTTTCTGAATTTGGGTGTAAACGCTTCAGACTGTTTAACAGGAATCCGACTGATTTCAAAAGAGGAATCATCATCATAGATGAGGTTTCGAAGACCATTTAAAAAGGTGAAGGTATCGAACGAGAGTGATTGTCTTGAATAGAAAGTGTTGAAAAAAAAAAACATTAAAATTCGTTAGATCAAGGTTTTAGTGTGTCAAATAAATAGATTTGATTGTTGACTGTTATAAAAAACTGTACGTTTATTTTTTATTAAAAATCGTCTTGAATATCTCATCGTCTCTCGTCGTCTCGATTTTTTCAACATGGTAGCAGAGCGTGGTTCCCTATAAAAGAAGTTGGACATTGAATTTCTTTTTGGAATGGAACTTCAAGTACATGGGATCAAGAAACTCAGAGGAACGGAAAACTGGATTCTTTGGAAGTTTGCAGTGAAAAGTTTACTTCGAGGAATAGATGGAGCATATGAGGTATGCATCGGCGAAATTGGGAAGCCAGCTCCTTTGAGAGAGGAAGCAGGAGACGCCGATCGAGCTGAATATAAGGCCAGCTTAAAGCTTGGGATAAGGCGGATCGCGCAGCGAGTCAGCTGATTGTAAAAAACAATCGATTCTAAGGTATTAGCGTTGCTGGTTGCGTGTGAAACAGCACAAGAAATGTGGTTGAAACTACATTCAGTTTACCAACAGCAGACCAAGCAAGCTGCACATATTGTACAGTCAGAGTTTTTTGTATTTCAAAAAAAACCAGTTGATGACATGGTACATCATATTGCCAAATTTGAACAATTAATTTTGCAGATGCAGCAATTAAATGTAAAACCAGACGAGTCATCAATTGTTGTTAAATTACTAGATTCACTTCCTGATGAATTTGAAAGTTTACGACAAGCTTGGTGGGCAAGGTCAGAAAACCAGCAAACTTTCAACAATCTAGTGGAACTTTTGACAACGGAAGACAAGCGACAAATACAGCGAATTGAAAAACAAGATGAGTTAGTTGCACTTATGGCTAGTAAGAAAAACCATAGTAAAAGTTATAACTACAGTACATCTGGTGAGTCTTCACGTAGAAATGTTAAGAAATTTGATATTTCTAAGGTACGATGCCACCGATGCAATGTTTTAGGCCATCTTCGAAATAATTGTCCAAAGAAAACCGAAAATAAGAAAACTCCAGCGGAAAATTTTTCAAAAACTGAAGCATTTGTTGGAGAAGTTCTTAGTGCTGAAGAAAATGATGTCTGGATTGTTGATTCTGGAGCAACGGATCATATCACACATCGCAAGGAATGTTTTTCTTCATTTGAATTATTTGAAGAACCTGTTAAGATTTACATTGGGGACAAGTCTACGATGAATGCGCTAGGCAAAGGAACTATACAGTTTGATGCGCTAGTCAATGGAATATGGAACGCATGTCATATGGAAAACGTGTTGTATGTACCAACAGCACGAAGAAATCTTTTTTCTGTGACGTCTGCTTTGGACAAGGGAATGTCATTTAGCTCAACTAACAAAGAGTGTACATTTTCAAAAGGAGGAGTTACAAAAGCTTGTGGTGTAAGAATTGGACAGTTGTTCAAAATGATCATCTGCATAAAGCCACCAAAAATTCCAATGGTAAGTGAAGCAAATATTTCATCTAAAGAGACGTTGCAGATATGGCATGAAAAATTGGGCCATCAAAACAAGTGTCACGTGAAACAGTTGCTAAAGAAGCACAAAATTGAATTCATTGAGGGTGACGATTTTTGCGGAGCTTGTGTTGAAGGCAAGCAGCATCGTAGTAATTTTTTGAAACGTCAGCAACGTGCAACCGAACCAGGAGAAGTAATAGCAGCTGATATTTGCGGTCCCATGGAATGCCTTTCATTAGGAGGATCAAAATATTTTTTGTGTTTTACTTGCGACTATTCGAAAATGCGTATTGTTTATTTTCTCAAAGAAAAATCCGAGACTGTAAGAAAAATTGCTGAGATGTTGAAAGTTGTGAAGAATCAACTTGGGAGAGCAGTAAAAATTTTTCAATGCGGCGGTGGTTTGGAGTTCGATAACGCTGAAGTGCGGAAACTTATGATGGAGAATGGTATAATATTGTCGGTTACGAATCCATATAGTCCAGAACAAAATGGTTGTGCAGAGAGGACAAACAGGACTGTCGTTGAACTTGCCCGGACAATGCTTCTTGCCAAGAATTTACCGAAACAGTTGTGGGCTGAGGCTGTAAATGCATCTATTTATATTCTAAATCGTACTGGACAGAGTAGTATTCCTGGACAAACACCTTATGAATTGTTTGTTGGTAAGAATATCCACTTAAATAATTTTCACATTTTTGGTACAGAATGCTATGTACATGTACCAAATGTAAAGCGAAAGATATGGGATAAAAAAGGAAAACGTGGAATTTTTGTTGGGTATTCTGATAACGTGGACGGATTTCGGATTTGGTTCAAATCAAAAAAACAAAATTGAACGCAGCAAAAATGTAGTTTTTGGGCCGGAATTGACTGGAAGATTGTTAACTTTATTTCCAAATGAAAATCATAGTCATGGTAACAGTCACGAAAGAAATGAAGTAGTACCACTTCCGGTAGATGTACCCGTTAATCAGGTTGACGATATAATACCTCTAACAGAATTTGCGGAAGATATAGATGATGTTGACGAACAAAGACAATTGCGTGATCGTACAACATTAAAAGCGCCAGAGCGATTGCTAGACATTATGATGGCTGAAATAGAAGAACCAAAATGTTATTCTGAAGCAATACAAACTGCAGAACAGAGACACTGGAATAAAGCAATGAAAGAGGAATTGGACTCGCTTGAAGAAAATCAAACTTGGGAATTGGTTGACTTACCGAAAGGTAAAAAAACCATCTCAAATCGTTGGGTTTACAAGATCAAGCGAAATTGTACTGGAGAAATTGCTCGGTATAAAGCACGATTGGTTGTTCGTGGTTTCAATCAGAGAGAGGGCATTGATTATGAAGAAACATTCAGTCCAGTGGTACGTTTTGATACTATTCGAATTTTTTTGAGTATTGCAGCAAAGGAACGGTTAAAATTAGCTCAATTTGACGTAAAAACTGCTTTCTTATATGGATTCATTGATAAAGAAATTTATATGCAGCAACCTGAAGGTTATGAGGATGGTAGTCAACAAGTTTGCAAATTAAGAAAAGGTCTCTACGGTTTAAAACAGTCACCAAGATGTTGGAACAAACGTTTCAAGGATGTTCTAATTTCTTTTGGATTACAAGAGAGCAAAGCCGATTCATGTTTATATTTTCGTCTAAATGAAAATGATAAGTTGTTGGTTATTCTTTATGTTGACGATGGTCTTGTTGCTGCCACGAAACAAGAAATCATTGAAGATTTCTTGGAAAAATTGAAGGAAGAATTTAAAATAACTATTGATAAAGTTGTTGGAAGTTTCCTGAATATACAAATTGATCGTTTCGATGATGGGTCAATTTTTATAAGCCAAAGAAATTACACTAAAGGACTTCTTCGGAAATATAACATGACTGATGCAAATCCTGTATCGATTCCTATTGAACGATGTCAACTGACAGGGGAAGTACTAAATACTGAACGAACTAATGCCCCTTACCGAGAAGCGGTAGGTAGTTTATTGTATTTGACAGTAGCTACACGACCTGACATTGCCTTTGCTGTGAATTATATTTCGCAATTTGTAGAAAACCCTCAAGAGCAGCATTGGACAATGGTAAAGAGAATTTTAAGGTATTTGAAAGGTACTATTAATTTTGGTATTTGCTATACTGTTACTGGAAATTTTCAAGAATTAGAGTCCTACTGTGATGCCGATTATGCAAGTGACCCTAATACGCGTCGCTCAGTAAGTGGAGTATTTTTCAAGTTCTGCGGTGGTGCTATTGTATGGACAAGTAGAAGACAACAAAGTGTTTCATTATCGACGACAGAAGCGGAATATGTAGCTGCCAGTGAGGCTGCTAAAGACGCTGTTTGGTTGAGTCGCTTATTTAATGAAATTTCTCCGCACTATTTGATGTACCAACTCTTCTGATAGATAATGCAAGCGCTATAAAACTTGCTAAAAATCCAAGTTTTCATAAGCGCTCTAAGCATATTGATGTTAGGGCACATTTTATTCGAGAAAGAGTGCAAAATTGTCAAATGAAGATTGAACATGTATCTAGTAAAAAACAATTGGCAGATATTTTAACAAAACCAATTGCAAGACCCCGTTTTCAAGAACTTCGAACCAAAATTGGAATGATTGAAGTTGAAATTGGTTAGAAGTTATGTTAGGTATATCTGTTATTTGTTACAAGAATTTTGTGTTTTAGGGGAAGTGTTGAAAAAAAAAAACATTAAAATTCGTTAGATCAAGGTTTTAGTGTGTCAAATAAATAGATTTGATTGTTGACTGTTATAAAAAACTGTACGTTTATTTTTTATTAAAAATCGTCTTGAATATCTCATCGTCTCTCGTCGTCTCGATTTTTTCAACAGAAAGAATCGCGTTTGGAAAATGGAAAGCAGAAAATGGTTTAGAAAATAGTATTGCGTTACCATGACAATGCTTCAAGTGCAATTGCTCAATGCTCACTGAGTTTCGCCATATTATTTTGTTTTGGCATCTCTGTGTTCATAGTAATTCCGGACAAATTTGTTTACATACAATTATTTCTTAACTCTATATAAGATGAAGGTTAGCCATAATGCAATTTAGAACACGCTAGGCTACGTTACACAAGCCATTAAAGGTCACACAGTAGATAATAGGCCAATTGAGATAGCGTGATATACAAATTAAACGCGAGGGAATCTGAACATTGTTTTGCTTAGAAGCCGTTAAGTGTTTGCCATGGTACTGTCTTTAGATCGATGGATTGGAAAAGTTGCCGTTGTGACTGGGGCAAGTTCCGGTATGGGCGCCGCCATTACAAAGCGTTTGTTACGGGAGAACATTATTGTAAGATATCGGCCGGACGGTACAGTACTCCCAAAAGTTGTTTCAGGTTGTTGGTTTTGCACGTCGAAATGAGGAAATCAAGCAGTTGAGTACCTCCGATAACCTGCACGCGTTACAGGTCGACGTGACTAAAGAAGATCAGGTTGTAGGAGCGTTCAAGTGGGTAAAAGAGCATTTGGGACCGATTCATATTTTGGTTAATTGCGCGGGTATAGTTCGTTTGACTAATTATTTAGATGGTAGCGTGGAGATGTGGAGGGATATGATGGAGACCAACTATATCGGATTGTGTATCGCCACGAGGGAAGCTGTGAAGGATATGCGTGCGAATAATGTAGATGGGCATATCATTCACATGAACGACATTGCCGGGTACAAAATGATTGGCGTGGAACATTTGAATGTGTACTGCGCGTCGAAGTATCCAGTGACCGCCGCAGTTGAAGGGCTAAGGGTTGAATTGAACGGCATAAAAAGCAAAATTAAAGTTTCTGTAAGTGGACTTTGAATAAATGGTAATAAACCGAGCTTGTTTGTAGAGTATAAGTCCTGGATATGTTAGCACACCAATTTTTGATGCAACCCTGCGGATCCAACCGGAAATGGCAGATTTTGTGAACTCGTTCGATGAAGCTACCGTCTCTCTTGATACTGAAGATATTGCCGATACTGTCGCTTACTTGTTATCAACACCTCCACATGTTCAGGTAACTACTTTCAGATGCCATCGTTTTAATTGACGGATCCGTTTAGGTTCACGACATCACCATTAGACCCATAGGTCAAGATTTTTAAGGATACATTTATCTATGTAGAATGCAGAGCAATAAAAATAGATTATATTAAATTAAATACGATGGCAAGTTGGTTTCTATGTCAACCAGCGAATATTATCAACTATTATCATCATCAAAAGAGCCGAAAATTTGTTTTGCTGTGTGGAAGTATAATTAATTGCATTCTTTACAGAAATTTCCTATTTATATGTTTCCTTCACTGACGTTGGCAATAATTGGATGAAAAACGCCGTACACGAAAATCTTATGATATAAGAAAAGGATACCCCCTAGACCCCTCGGTTCTATATTCTCCCCCAGAATATTTAGTGCTTTTAGCACTTACAATCATACCACCCCAGTATACGAAAATCTTATGATAGTTAGAAAAGCAATTTCCTGGGGGGTTATTGTCTGGGAGGTATTTTATACCACCAGGCGCCCCCGGTTTTAGGTACATTCTCCCTTAAAATATTTACTGCTTTCAGCACTTACAGCATAATTTTTACAAAGAGACCATATCGAATGTCCTTAGGGGTGAACGTATTGTGGGAGAACGTAACACCAGGAGGTCTGGGGAGTACGGAATACCCCCCCCCCCCATACCATCCCAGTAAACGAAAATCTTATGATAGAAAATGAATGTTGAATCCTGGTTTCCTGACCTCCCGGTTCTACATACTCCTCCAAAATATTTAGTGCTTCAGGTTTGGATAAACTATAACACAAATTTCAAACAGTATATCGATACATTTAAAAACAGCATCTCAGGAAATAATTCATGGAGGCACCTCATTTCCGGCGAATTGCATCTGAATATTCGACTCAAAGTAATAAAATAATCCCCAAAGCTATTTTCCCCGAAAGGGTCATCTCTCGAAGTTTCGCCCTCAAAGAAATCCTTACCGGGAATTTGCCCCAAAGCAAAATATTTTTGAAGCTAGTTGCTTGAGAGGAGGTATCGATGTTTAATTGGGGGTCAGTTTTCTCGAGGCCGAATACTCTGATCAATATTTGAAAAGTATACGTGTGTAGAGATATTCCTAATGAGTTTGATGAAAATGGGTTCTCACTCAAAATGGGGAACAGTCAGTGAATAGAATTCGTTAGGCGATTTCAATGTGGGGATCAAGCACGCGTAATTTTGTGTTGTTAGTTGTTTTGTGCCTTAATTCCCCGTGTAGGAGCGAGAATACTCCTACCGCAGAGATGCTGCGTGTCGTAGTCGACTAATCAACGGGGGAAAAGGGTTCCAGCCAGGAGGATTGATACTGGAGTATCAGAGGCTGGATGTCACTCGATTTTTTATATATATATTTTTTAAATTTTGTTTATCCACTTTGAAAACGTTGGGCACGTTTCCTTTTCCTAGCTTCCCATAGTTTTTATTAATATTTTTACGGAAACCTTTTGAATTATTTGAGTTTCTTAGAAATTTTTGAATGATATACTAAATTTTCCTTTAGAAGGTAAACGAAACAGACCCACTATTTTTTAGATTTGTATAAATAAGATCTTGACATTACGTGGCAACTGTTCCAATTTCACTTTCGAATTTTACAACTTTGAATTTTTACACATTAAAATGGAAAAAACAAATTTGAAAGTACACTCTTCGCCTCTTGCTCACAAGCGGCTTAACGAATTTTTTAAATCATAATTTCACTTTCTTTTAAAATATGCAAAAGTGTTCAGGCTTTTCTATTTAAAAATATGCTACTTTGTTGCTGAATAACTTGACTATAATGCGCTTAGTCGTGTTTCTGAAATTGTAATCCTGGGAAAAATGCTCTCCCTATCTTCTTCCCACAGATATTAACATCTGTGCTTTTACCTTGTAGACTGTATAAGGTGTTCCATATCCCTTTCATGAACTTGGGTGTTTCTAATATGTTATTTTCTAGTCAGAATAATTTGGTCTTTCGTGTTTCGTTTCGAATTTCGATTGCACATTCTAATTGTTGTTAATGGATGGTTAATTTACTATTATCTATCTACTGGCGTTGACTAATGGACTATCATGACCGAAAAATTAAGAAAAATTAATAATAATAATAATAATAAAATAATAAAAATATAGCAATTCTTTTGCATAATACAATTATGTGCGCATAATCAAATTTATTATTTCGATTGTACTTTCCGTCAGAAAAGAAAAGTACCTACACGTATTATAGCACCCCAAAGAGGGATCGATTAAAATATGACGGCGAATTCGTGTCTGCCATCTACCTACTTGATGGCCAAACAATAAAAGTTTGCACACAGGATTTGATTGTGACTTTCAACTGCAACAGCGTTCTTTAATCAAATTTTGTTGTTGTCCTGCTAATTTTCAATCTACTACCCCGTATTGCGATAGGGGTTTAAATTTACACTTCTACTTTTTTGCAGATGGCGATCATAGTTCTACGATTTACAAATATGGAAAAGACATTGAACAGTAAAATATATCATCTCCTACTCCATTAGATGATTTCAAATTTTACTTTTTTGTTACGTAGTTGCTAAAATTATACGGTAACGTCGATAGATCTTAATATTAACAAAAAAAAACCGAGTTAAGTTGTTGCTATTGTAACGTTCACACTTTCAAAAGAAGCTTTAAACGAATTTATTTATATTTATTTAAACTACGTCAAACGCAAGTGCATTGTGTTCCTTCTGCAAAGGAGAGCGAATTGGTATTTGCATCGCGATCGAAATTGTCGCTTATTTATTTAATTAGCGTATGGCTTGCATTAGGTAAAACGAGTAACGTAATTAACAAAGTAACATAAAGGCGAATATAGGAAATTTTTCTTAAATGGCTATGTATACAGTGATATTTATTAAGAAGTAGACATAGGGATTCACGTGTATTGATTTCTCTATGTCTACTTTTAAATGACAAAATCCCTTCTGAATTTTATGCATCTAAAATAACTTCTTCAAACAAATCAAGATCTGGCTGTCATATTTATTAATTTGGATATTGTTTCTTTGGCATCCGAATTTTAATTTTCTTTCGTAAGCGATGTGTTTACCTGAAGACAAAGTTGACGTTGCCAATTAGTATAGTGCCGGTAACAGTTTTAGGAGCCTAAAGAGATTTTTTTCTGTGAAGCTAAAGCAAAATATTTAATTTAATTAATATGACAGCCATATCTTTATTTGTTTAAAGAAGTTATTTTGGTTGGATAAAATTAGGGTTAAATTCTGTGCCTACTACTTCAAAAATTAATTTTTTCACGTTACCCTGAATTTATTATCTGTTTGTTCCACCTAAATTCACAGCGGATAACACAATAATAATTAATTTATTTAACGTAGTAATTCATCAGTTACCTTTAGCCTTTAGTATTTAGCTTGATGATCTTCAACACTATTTGACTTGATCAAGCCACGTGATTGGTAAAGGTTAATAATTTGAACTAAACTACCCCATCTACTGCAAATTTCATATTCGTAGTGCATACCTAAAAGTTGATAAGAATAAAATTTAAATGATAGATACTTAAACATCAAAAGTGCTTAATTGTGCTCTTCCTAATGATCCAAAAAATTAATGTTTAATCATTGACCCAAAAAGTGTGAAACTGTTTGTTAAGCAATTAGTCATCCTGCAGCTGAAAATTAGAAAAATAGTTCATAATTCCATTCTAAAACGGAGCAGAACGATAGGGTCATAATTTCTGTAAAAATTGTTTATTAAGAAATGTTGTAACTAATTAGTATCTGTACCCTTAAGTAAGTTACTGGATTTCCTACACCGTTTCGTGTCTAATTAAATGCGATGTTTAATAATCACGTCTCTCCATGATTCTAAATTATGTAGTTATGTAAGTTTGCTAATTATCACTAATTACAACCTGCCATATTAGACAATGTGTCAACTAAAATTATGCAACAACAAGTGAATCTTATATTTTAATGCAGAATTGCGGGACTCCATGGCTCTTCGTTGGGTAGGTACGGCTTTCGGTAGATTGGTATTCGTGGAACTATACGGGGGTATGATCTATTTGAGGTTCATTTACTACATGTAAATTCAACAAAACGTCATTTCTGTTTTGATTGTGATGTTCAGGTCTCGGTGATCGTTTTAGATGACCGAGAAAAATCGTCGTTATTTTTTGAAATTAAAAGAAACGTGATGTAACGAAATAACCCAAAAGATCTGTTTTTAAACATAGAATAGTAATGAGTAGGTACTTTAATTGGCAGTAAAACGCAGTTGCCAAAAATCTAAAGTGTAGTTACAGCTGCCATCGTTACTAAATAATTCATTGTAAATACGTAAACGTATAAGGGTTGTAAAAATATAGTATGCATAACCGTATCACACGAGCATTCAAGTGGGATTAAATAACATCAAGCTAGTCAACTTGATAAATGACCTATGGCCAGTGGATTAGTACGAGATATGACAATTTAATAAACTTGAAACGAATTCGAGTGCCTAACCTACCCCTATTTATTATACAAAATTTCACCATATAACCTGCTTTTAATTCAAGTCCGTACACTATTTCCTGTTCATTTCTGGTTTCAGTTCCTGAATTTCGAGATTTTCGTTTCGTAAATGCCAAACTTGACTTGTTAGGTAAAAAAGATGGCTTGTGCCGCACTAAATAGTTTTAAATAACTTGTTAGCCTTTTCTTCTGGACATTCCGGGCGCATGGGGTAGCTGTTGATTCGTAACGTATTTATTGCGCGTTGTGGGAACAATGTAATTATTTACGTCAGTAGATTTCAGTTCGAATTCAAAAATTTTTAACGTCCCGAAGTAAGTAAACCATACGAATGGTACTTGAACAACAATGGGAGTGTAATAGTACAATAGACGAAATCATCCCCTATTTCAATCATATCTTAAATCAGAGAGAATCTCACGGATTCTCTACCGGCATTTATCCGAAAGTAGAACGCATCCCCTATCGGATGTCATGCACGGTTATCTATCATTTTAGCCCCTATATAACACCATTCAGGGATGCAGAAACGTTATGCACCCTGATTTAAGACCTGCACGGGTCGCGTTACATGCACCTGATACAATTTTCAAATGGGGCGAAAGGCAATGCTATATTTTATTAAACGTGAGGTATATTGAGCTAGTATTAACGAAATTCTCGAAAACATTCTTTTTTATAGCCTATTTTTGTTCTGTGTATCAAATGCGCAACAAGTACAAGAATAATATCAACAAGACCTACCATAGGTCCTAATCACCACGGAGTTTTTCAATTTTTAATTTCATTTATTATCGTGTTTCGTACTCTACGGAGAATAACAACGGTTGACAAATACATATGTAAGAGTTTAAAACAAATTAATAAAAATGCATACAGCGGAATCGGTTTCCCAAAAGAGCTAACGGTTTCTTCTCATCTTAAATTCTCAACTCGACTGTAACATAATTATATTAAATGCAACATACTCGCGATTAACACTGCTGTTCATTTTCCTACCCCCAGACCTACCGGTTCTACATTCTTCTCCACGACGTATATTGCACATATTATTTAAACCATAATAATTTGTGGAAAATGACCATAAAATCTAACACCTTAAGTTCGCGTAGTATGAAATACTCGTCAGGAAAAGAGGATTCTATGGTCCTTTATGCAAAACTACCACAAAAGTCCTTAGTGCTGAATGTTTCATGGGAGACAGTAGCACCGGGGGATCTAGAGGGTATGGGCTATCTCCCAGTATACGAAGATCTTGTAATAGTTGTAGGGAAGAGAACATTTAATTCGATGCCTACCATGGAAAGACGTTTTATGTTCTTTTCCCTTGAACGTCCACAAGATCTTCGTATAGTGGAAGGTACTCCATACCCCCTAGACAACCCGGTTCTACATGTACAGTGCAAATACCATATAAACCCTAATTTTTGGGAAGGGGCCCGAACACCTTAAGTTCGCGAAGTATGGAATAATCGTCAAGAATAGTATATTAAGATACAAGTGTATAATCAAGTCTTTAAAGCACGCGCAACGAGTTTAAGGGCACGACGCAAAGCGGAGTGCCTTTAACGTTGCAAGTGCTTTAAAGGCCAATTATACACGTGTATCTTATAGTATTTTTTATTATACCTGCAGTATAATTTAAAAATAGGAAATACAATGAAATCATATTGACGTTATTCTCGAATACATAATCTAACTAAGTGGGCTTGGTGTTCGTCATTTCACGATTGCCATGGAAATCTCAATTGACGTTTGCTTATAAAAATTATCGTCTTTGTGAATAAAACGATTTGCGTTGAAAAATATAGTACACCGTCCATTAAATCGCTTGTTGTAAAATCTAAACAAACGTTGGTAGGTGTAAAATCCCAATCCAGTAAAGCCTATTATCAAGCATATGAAAAGTTGTTTCCATGGATGAATAGGAAGTTACCGAATAAAGTCTTAAATGCATCGATAATGCTGGCATATATGAAGGAAATGTCAAAGGTATTTAAATCATCTTTTGGTGCATTCATTCAAAACTTCAAACATTGCTGCGACTAAAAAGTGGAACAGATTTGGAAGCATGCCCTAAATTGAGCGCGTTTGTGGAAGCTTGAACCAAATGATAGGTACAAGCCAAAAGCAATGTTCTGCATTTATAGAAAGCGACCTAAGAGGATTTTTTATTTCAACCCCAGATGACAGTTTCAAAAGTCATACTTGAAGTATCATTACCTAGCAACTTTAAAGCACGTGTGTTTTAAAGGCCTTTTTTCGCACGCATTTGAGTGTTTTAAACGTAGATTGTGATTCAGGTATAATAAAAAAGAAGATTCTATAGTCTCTTATGCAAACCACAACAGTCCTTCGGGCTGAATGTTTCGCGGGAGACCGCAGCAGCGAGGAGTCTGGGGAGTATGGAATACCCCTCAGTATACCAAGATCGTGTATAGTTATAGGGAAGAGAACATTGAATCGATACCCCCCATGCAAGGACGTTTTATATTCTTTTCCCTTAAACTTTCACAAGATCTTCGTATACTGAGGGCCTGTTCTTCCTACATGGGTTTACTATTTATTAATTTATTTTTATTAATTGTCTTAATCGCTCTATTTGTAACCCAACAGCTTCACTCTCGGTAAAGTTGTCCATAAATTTTGGGTTATATCTCCTACACCACCTTTGATTCGAGTATCTGCGAAGTATTTTGAAGTTAATTATTATCAATTCACTCAGATACATTTCGCAGGTTTTGAACGTTCGGGCCAATCTCAAGTAAATGTTTGGACCATCTAATAGATTATAGCTTGCAATAATATTCTTGCTACTAGAAGGGACTAATGATTGTTGGGGAATCGCTGCTTTTTTTATAAATATTTTTATGTCGTTATGCTGGCGGGGTTACTGTTTCTCAGATTTTTCTGCTTTCTAGGTTGATTGAAGGTAGGTGTATACAGTATACTGCGCAGAATCCATTTTGAAATTGGTACGTAAATTCGAATTTTGTTATTTAAAACGTTTTCGAGTATGAGAATTTGATTAGATTAGATAAGCTTTGCGAAGAATCGTATAGGTACGTTTTTGTTTGTTTGCTTTCTTTTGGTACAGTATATTATAAAATGCCGTAGCTATCTATATGAAATAAAATTACGCGTAGGTACTATTTCGCAACAGAGTTTAGTTGGCGTTGAGTCGCCGTGATGATAACTTCATCTAAAAGTTTAGTGTGTAATTTCCAATAAGCAGCCAGCCCTGAAGTCTTTGAAGGTACAGAATCGCTTTAGTTTTAAATGTTTTAAAATGTTTAATACAGGATGCGTATTCCTACATGTTTCGGGATTTGAGATTTTTAAATTGACGGCACAGATGTATTTAATCCGTCTGCATATGACAGCGTTTCCCAACTTTTTTTAATCACGTACCTCAAATAAACACTCATACCCACCTAGCTCAAGGAAATATAAGTTTGAGATCTGTCTCAGTGGTAGTTCGTCCTGGGCATTTGATCTTCGTTCTTCGTTGCACTTACCAATGGTTGAGCACCACTCAATTTCTAACTTTTAACTCTCCTCGTATGAAATAGAGAACATATAACAGTAAAAATCAATTTAGTTACCACTAGAAGTATTGGTTTATTTTTAAAGATCAATATTTGTCTCTCCAATTGGATAGCGCGTAACACACAAAATACTCCAAAATACTTAAAATTATACGTTACGTTACTCACAAATCTTATTAACTTCACTACACAAGTAAAATTACCCAATTTCACAAACCCTCTATCAATCTTTCTTTCCAACATATTCCGGACAAAAATTCGCACGTATAAAGTATAAGTAAAACATATAAGGCAACGCTTACAATAATTTAAGTTGGATGTTGACGCCAAGAATGAGCTCAATTCTCGCATCCAAAACCTGCAAATCATCAAAAGAAAACCTCCCAAGCCGCAGAGCTCCGTATATAATTAATTGACTAGTGCCTGAAGGGCTTCGCTCTACTCGTAAGCTGTTTTTATAATAGGTACGGTAATTAATCGGTCAACCAATTCATAAAGAAGTGGCGGTCTACAATAATATTCGTTGTTCAAACTCGATCATAACTTGGCAAAGATATTATAAAGAGGTACTAATTTTAATAAATTACTTGAATATGCATTTAACCCGGAGGGGCAAAAAGTTATTAACTAATATGCTAAAGAGGAAGTTGTTTTTGTTGTTGAGGATCGATCCTTGATTTCAAATCTCGTTCATGATCTGTTGACCCAATTCACAGCAAATTGCCGCTTGTGATCAGTAGGTGGAAGATATGCCAAGAGCGTCGGCAATCGCAGACAAGTGGTTTCTCAAATTCGTATGTCGAACCAGAAATCGTATGTAACGTAACGTATCCGGAATTTATTAAGACTAAAATTAAAAACCCTAAAAGATATCAAAGGCAACCCCTCTTCGTTGATGTCCTAAAATGTACATACCTCTTAAATAAGAGGGCTAATTGTAGATGCAGCAGTAATTTTATTGTCGGTGGAAAAATTGTAGTACACAAATATCAGCGGGTACACTCCAATTACGGGAAATGCAAATGGCGGTACTACGATAAGAAAGAAAAAACGCAATTCAAATCTTCCTATTGATGAATCTATCGTAATTACTACGGAATCCCAATTTCATGAATGCAATCGCCAGATATTAATAAATATTGATGATGGCAATTAAAATTCCATGCGTTCTAACAAACGCTTGTAGTAAAACAAAATGTAACTGGATATGGTTCGCGACAGAAAGTAAGTGAAAGTGACAATTCATAACCACACGGCGGTAAAATTGCCTGGTTAAAATTCCAACAATAGATTGAAAAGTTACGAGGATCTTTCAACAAGTAAATAATACTTTGAACTACAATAATGCTTTGTAATGGAGAAAATAACTTTACATACAAAGGCAATCTTTATCAAGAAAGTAGTTTTAGAGTTCAAATTCCCTGTGCTTATGTTTACCTAACAGAACTTTACTTATAGAATCATTAACTTTGAAAAAGAAGGGGTCGATTGCAATTTTTTTGTAGACAAGTGTTTTCTCATTTCAGTCTAATGTCCACAAAGGTTCTTGCATTGCATTAAGCTTAAACTTAAAAATCAGAAGCGATATTCTTTTGTAAAATGGTTTCTATTTTTTTAATAATTTTTCCTTACTGTCCCATGATTTTCTTAGAGTATTCTATTTCCAGAACATTTTCTTAAAATACCACATTTCGTGAACTCGCTCATATTTCCTACAAATTACTCAGCTAAGTTCTTTCCCGCAATTTCCCGATAAGAAAAAAATTTTATTTCCTAATAATTGCAAACACCTTAATTTCCATGTCTGGACCTACCTATGATTTTTTCCAATTTTTACACGACACTGTATTAGGCTTATACATTGCCTTTGGTTCCCATGAAATGTCCTGTGTATTTCCCTAGGATTTTCTCTTACTTCATAAAAATTTCATCGTATTTTTCTGTGCAAGAGACAAGACTTTCCCCTTCGAATCCACCTATACATGCAAAAATTCTTGAAAACTGAGTTGCTGCTCTTGCATTGTAGATTTTTTTTGGTAAAAGGTTGTCTCCAATAGTCACTAATTAAGGGATTGTTTCTAATCTACATCTTAAATAGTATGTTTAATTGCAAATATGGTTATTAAAGTGTAATTATGTACGGTAGGTACGGCAGAGAGCAGATAGTGAACTTAATAAATTAAAATATACGTTAAATGAAAGGTATTAATTTCCCAGGTACTTCCCCTACGATCATAAACGCAATATAAAAAATTCCCTTCGGTCAAGTATAACAAGGAAATAAATAACAATAAGAAAACCTCGGAAGAAGTGGACAGTTAAGTACGTTCAAAATTTAAAGGGTATTACTATTAAGTAAGGTAGGTCAAGTTCGAAGGTGATTTTGTACCTGCGACCAGTGGTCAAACCCTGGGGTGGTCTCGATAACCCTTCCTTCCTTGCACGGTCAACGTAGACACTTTACATGATTTAAAGGTCGCTAAAAAGTGTTACATACGTTTTAAATTACAATTTGAATGGGCCGCCAGCCTGCCTACCGTTAAATTTGTATGTAAGTGAACATTTAATCATTTCGGTAGGGATGACCCTAACCTACGAAATCGTTCCGCCTTTAAAAAAAATGCGAACGTTATAAATTGTAACAGTATTTGTTCACCTCGCGCTAATAAATACCACACGTCATCCCCTCGCCGTAAAAATTCTTAGTTCTTTACATCTGGATTATGGATTTTGTAGTTACACTACATCTTGACCCTTATTAATTATCTTTGTGCAATCTTTTTGCGTGTTATCATCCACGCAAGTCTCTATTATCATTAGCTCGTTTGAGACTATCACATTCATACCCCAAAGGCACAGACTTTCTTAAATATACAATTAAAGTCACTTATTTATTATATAAGGAGATATAATGATATTTTAGCACGATAACCAATGTCATTAGATTCCTTTGCTTTTATTTTGCCCGCGCTTACCGTTAAAGCAGCGGTTTCGAAAGTTAGTAATAATCTCGCCTGTAAATGGAACACACTGTATACGATTATAAGTTCAACATTGAAATAATGGTTAAAATTAAACAATTGGAAACAAATTATAAAATAGTCTCCTATATGGCTCGAATATAACATAAGTCATCGTACGTAGTTCTGAATTCATTGTACCCAACTGTTCCACAATCAGTTTCCTCCTGTCCGTATGTGATCTATGGGAAGCAGACTTTCCGAAAATAAACTGGTTGGATTTTTTGTCTAAAAAAAAGGAGGTCTTGTCAAAAACTTTCCGAATTTTTTGGATATTTTGTCTAAAAAAATTTGGAAGATTCAAATCGTAGCTTCCAAATTGGTTGGATATTTTGTCGCTTTATTTGAATTTGAATAATTTGGCGATAAAAATTGGAAATCTTGACGAAAAAAATCCAAAACATTTATCGCTAAAAGGGTTGGAATTTGGATTTCTTATCGGTCCCGAGAAAATGGTCAAATGTAGTAGTGACGGATATTATGTCCTTTCACCCCATAACAGGAAGTTACGTCACGTCATTGCTGTCGTCAATTTCCAAGTTTGCATGCTATTATTTGTTTATTTTTGGGCGACGTAATTCCATGAGAATAAGGTGTTAATACAATTTGTATTCACTTTTCTATATACCTTCATACTTCAATAATATCTCCTGAGTAACGGTAATTGCTTAAATACCTAGAAAAATAAGATGCTTCCGAAACATCGCAGTTTAGTTGAACTCCTTCATTTTGATTTAACAATTAACGTAAAATTCGAAAGAGTGGTCCTTGTACTTACTAAAAAACTATTAAATTATTGTTTAAACAATGGTTAACTATTATTGTCGATGCATCAGGAATAACGTTATGATCCGTTTTTAGATCGAAAAAATCGGTCGCGCGAGTGAAAAGATCAGGATTTTCGGAAATTGGCCGTCATCTTCAATTCTGAACTTCCTGTTCAGATTTCGAGTTGCCAACATCGATATTCGTCTTCAGCAGGTACCAATTAGTAAAAAAAACCCTAGTTGGTCAAATGTTGTCTGAAATTCCCATAGGACTCTGAAAAGTGAACCAGTCTAAAACGGTACATTGGATCCTAAAAAAAGATTAAATTCCGATTATCGCTATTATTGGGAAAACAATGGGAAGATACTTCCTGAACCGAAATTGATTTGAAATGTTTTTGGAAATCTTGATAAGTTGGCCAATATATTTCGTGGGTGTGTACTTGCTGTTTCACAAAATTACAATGTAAGTTAAATAGGTCTACGATATTTTAAAATTGCAAAAACTTGCTCAATTTCAAAAAAGTTTACCAACAACTCACGATGGAAGCGACTCAAACCTCCACTCAACTCGCACTTCTAAAACTCTACAAATCGTATGGATCTCATCCTCACTGTACGCACTCAATCCCAATCCTTCCTTATCCGATCCACTTAAACTACCAAATAATTCAATTTATCAGTAAACAATATGCAATTATACATTTTTAAATAAATCGTGCATTATTTGGCATGCGATTTAGTCTAAATTTCCGACAATTCGCACAAAACGGAAATAGTAAAGATCAAACCCTGTACCTTATTGCCTTGGAATGTAGTCCATGCTGATACTAAATGCCTCACTGGGTAGGGTTTCTGTAGAGGACGCCTGCAGTCTGGATTCGATTGCACCGCTTATTTCTTCAAAGGCTCGATTTTCGTATCGATCAATCCAAGGCTTCATTCATACGCAAAACATAAGCAAAGTAAAATAATACGCTGCCTGTTTATACAATACGCTGCAACTTTTTGGTGCTCATTAATGAATGGAAAGTTTCGAAGTTATTGTGAAACTCAGTATTCGTGCATTCAATTTAGCACCTCGTTTAATTTACACGCGATACGCGCTTTGCATTCATTTTTTATGATTTCACATTCATGATTAATGGTGCAGATTAAACTCAAATCCCGCAGATATTATCACTTTATTTTTTGGTTTACCGCCGATTTAGTTTGCACTCTTCAATTTTACATTCGGGCTGGGACAAACTTTGGTAGTTCGCGTGTTAAGGTCTTGAAACGGTATGATTTTCGGTATTAAAATAAAATTTAATTTAACAGAAAAATGATTTATTTTGCTTAAAGTCGAACCAGCTTGTCAAAGCGGTGGCAACCTAGATCTGATGGTCGGCGGAACGGTACGGAAATCTTGAGCGCCATCAGGAGGTTTCGACCCTTGTTCCTAGTCGAGGGCGTCGGTTTCGGAACGGAAATTTGGAACCTACGAAAAACTCTAGAGATCTGGGGGGGAGGGGGGGGCAAATGGCGGTGGTCGCTGGCAAATACCTAAAACAAAATGACGGCACATGGACACGACAGCGACTACTTAGCGGTAACTGAAGCACAAATTAACTAACGGTACTTATTAGATACGGGAAAACTAACCAAGCACAACGAAACCCCTTCATTCTTATCGGAATGAAGATATCAAACGCTTCCCTTGAATTAATTACGCTATGTTCAAATGCAAAATTTACCAAAATTACACGAAGCCAAAACGGAGAAGCCGGTAAGATCTTCTAGCCGGCCGGGGTATTCGGTTGATTGCTGACCTACAAATCGGGGATTCATCTTGAAATTCGTGTTAATTAAGCGCGGTTCTTTTAACACTAGGTACAGACTAATTAAACGAAGTTGGCTGCAACACAATTAATTACTTACGATTAATTTATTATACTCACTTATTTGGCCGGATTAAAATTTCCAAACTCGGCAGTCGAGTAATGTCGATTGTTACATGGAATTTCGGGTGAAGCGATAATGAAATAAACTGGACGCCCTTGTTGATTTATTGAAGTTTTTCGCTTCACATTTGGAAACTAGAATTGATTAATAATGATCCGTAGAAGTATTATGGACATTAAAAATGTTTCCCAATGAGCAATCCAGATTTTTTACAAATCTTTTTTATCAGTATAATCAATGATAAACATTATCCTACTTTTCACAGCAAAAAACGCTAAAATGCATATTTATTATAAATCTCATGGATAATAAACCTTTTTATAACATTGACATTTTAAACTGTTTCTGAGGTTCATTTAATCTTGATACCTCAGCCTTGAGAAACATTTTTTTTCCTGCAGAGATATCAATAAAAGACGATTTCAGATCAAATAAGCTTCAGTGATATAAACATCTTAAGATAACACGGTGTTTTATGGTTGGGCAATTAAAACCTCGCCTCCTTCGGTCGCACGGATTTAGAATTTGCATTGTCCTATAAAACACCTAGTTATCTTAATACCTAGCTATTTACTGTAATATAAAATGTAAAGAATGTTGATTATTCTTGAGTATGCAAATATATTAAGATAATTGTTAAGCAGGTACCTTTCTTAATTTCAAACACACCAATTTATCCTCACAAATCACTCTTGGAACTATGCAGTTTACTATTTTCGACAGAGGATAGCTTTTTTTGGTTTTTTAAGAAATCGTGGCTATTTTTTCCGTTTACTTTCCGTATCGTTATCATACCAGATATTGACGATTTTTTTCTTCATATTGTTCAGTATGCAAAAAATCAAAATGAAACTTAGTGTTATATAATATCTCCTCCTATACTTCCGTCATCTGCTAAAAAAATCCCAACATTGACCTAAATTTCTTAATTTGGGAGACTCGCGAAACATCCGCAAATAGAAACTATCTGGGGCGCACTTTCGAATAAACACACAATTAATTGATTGACAATGACAAACATTTATTCCGAAACGCATGAATCCTCAAAATCCCTAAAAGAAAGAAAAGTTTACTAAGTCCGTTTGGACATATTACCCCGAACTCAGGCGGTCGACAAGAAAAATAATCTTAAATCACTTACCTACAGTTTTTAAAAATTAATAATCCAAATAATCTGCCAGTAAAAGGTTTGCGATGTTAGGCGCACTTATCTCTCACACAAATGCTGACAGCTTCTGTACTTCGCTTTATAACACATAATTAGATGACACACAAAACTGACTTGATGAATAAGATGACAAATTTGATGTTGCTGTGCGGACTGAAACTTTTAATAAGAATTAATAATCTTAAGGAAAGGTCTCGCTATACAACTGATGCTTACTTTTTCAATACGACGGAAATTTTTCCGAAATCGAGCAACACTAACACGTTAATCTTATTGTGTAACTTTGGTTAACTTGGTTCTGCACAAATTTATTATAAAAATCACGAATTGCGTCTTAACCTAAACAAATTGAGCTGACTGCTCGAAAATTTAGCGTAAAAAATTTCCACGCTCTTCTTGATAAATAAGTCTGTATTCAAAATTTTTCATGTCGTTTTCGACTTCTTCAGACAGAAATTAGTGACAAACCACACTGCGACGATAAGTTTGATTCACTCCTATTTTTCAAAAGGAGTTGTAATACACTTACTATACCTTATGCTTATTATTTTTCAAAGAATATTCCAAATCCGAAGCCAAGTCGTGGTGTAAATCCGTAACAAATTTGGTCCATAAAAAAATTAGTGTTAAACGGAGATCATTTTAGCCAATTTGGAAAAAGGTTTCACTCATACACAGCTCAGTTAATTTAATCAAATCGTTACCTTCGGCATCTTCCAAACCTTTGTTTTTGACTATTTTGTCCTGATTTAATGAATATTCTATGCATCCCTTATTTAGATAGATGGTTTACCTTCCAAGTTCTAGAAATCTACCATAAGAAAACTTGCTATTGTGTTCTAGGCATAAACTGTGCTGATCTTCAGCTTTTCAATTTCAGGAGCTTGGTGGCCTTTTGTAAAAAAAAAGTTAAAGAAAAGAAGCTTCACTTCGGGCAAATTCTTAAATTAGTCAGTGATAACTCAGGTATGTAACAGGTGGCCGCTTGCCGTTTCAAAAATTTGTTTTTCAATTTGTATTTTGTTCATTTATTCATTTTCATTTGTAAATAACAATTGGGTACACAATAAATTTACACGTCAACAAACAAACATAGAAATGTATCTACATCTACAATGCTGTTTATGAAGAAGTGGACATAGGGATTTACGTATATTGTACGTTTTTCCCTATGCCTACTTTTAAATGACAAAATCTCATCTGAAGGGCGCCTAATTTTATGCGACTAAAATAACTTCATAAAACAAATAAAGATCTGGCTGTTTGTCGTTTTGGCTTCCGTATTTTTATTCGCGTTCGTGTCAGATGTATTCAACTGAAGAAAACGTTGATATTGTCAATTGGTATAGTGGCGGTATCAGTTTAAGAAGCGTAAAAGATTTATTTTTTGGGAAGCCAAAGCAACAATATTCAAATTAATTAATATGACAGCCAGATTTTTGTTTGTTAAGAAGTAATTTTGGTTGCATATAATTAGGCACCCTTCAGAAGAGATTTTGTCACTTAAGAGTTGACATAGGGAAAAATAATAAATGTAAATCCCCATGTCTACTTGTTAATAAATCGCACTGTATACTTACTTTAAAAACATGTGAGGTATTTCATCTATTTAAATATTCTTTTTCATTATAAAAAAACCCTAATAACAAAAACTCTTTAACTTTTCTTCAACATAGGAAAATTGATACATATACCGCTTCGTAGCGAAGGTGAACAAACGCGTTTCTGTCGATAACAAGAAACGTATTTGAGAAAGCGTTCATTCCATTTGAGCCGAAATCTGCGTTAGTTGTTGGTTGTTAGGGTACGCCAGTTGAGTTTAGAAGAGAAGGCCCGTTTCGGTTTTTCTATCGGGCGAGAGAAGTGGGAGAGCGAGGATTTTTGCTTGATTTCAGGAGACGACGCGTATCATTTGGATACGTTAAAAATTTGATTCTAAGCTGATTGCAAATGAGCTCGTACCAATTTGGGTACGCAAATTATTATTATTATTCGTAGTTTATTTGAAGTACAAAACTGAAGGTTTACATTTAACTTCAAGGGCGGCATGCACAAATACCGGTGTGTGAAAGAATTGATTCAAACAACAAGAACAAAGAAGTTTTTTTCTGATGGGTCGTACTTTAAAGTTAAGTTACGTTATTGGATAACGCATTGAGCGATTAATAAAAAATTTTTATACAACCGCATAGGGCAGGGAATTAATTTTGTTTGAAGTAATTTTAATATTCCTAAAGGAATCGACTCCATACAGTTTTTTCACGACCCTATTTAGGTGTACGCCCTCTTAGGGTAGAGTTTTGGATACATTTCCTCCATCTTTGCTTCTTTTTCTGTGTATAGCGAGGTAATTATTAGAAGCGAGTGTGAATTTATTATCCCGTAACTTTCTTCTGTTTGTTCTTTATGTTGTGCCCTTTCATTGTAATAGGGATGTTTCCTAAAAATAAAATTATAATATAAGGTATAAAATATTGCAATATCCCATTGAATATCGAAGTAACATTTGCACTAAACGAATATAGGCACGTAAAACATTAAAGGGCGCTCAATAACTTCTGATAGTTCGTATATTTTTATGTCAAGAAATGAATGAAGAATGAAAACACTTTGAAAATAATGTGTAAAAACGCACAGAAATTCAAAAGGTATGAATCAGAAGCAGAAGATTAACGTCATACAAAAAACTGGGTATCAAATCGTGGATATGGACTGATAGGTCTCACTAGTTCACTAGATAATTGAAACTAAAATTTGTTTTGCACAAAAATTTCTATGAAGTAGTAGCCACTACATTTTTACACCCTTTATCCTAATACATATAATATTCAAAATTGGCTGAGTAATGTGACACCAGCCCTGCTGCCTACTTGATCGTCCTTTGTTCTCAGGTTCTGGAAATTTCTAAATTTGCTCTCCGACGGGCCTCATAATAAGCTCATGTACCTAAAAATTAAATAATTCGCGTAAACCGAGGATATAAATACCCAACCTGAACGTGGGGAGCAGTGTTGAGTACGTAAATAATGCCGTCAACAACATCATTGACATGTAACGCTGGATTGGTTCTTTTAAAGGCATCAATAATTTCGCCAGCGCCTTCTACACCGAGTAAAGTGGTGTCCAACATCGGAGTGTCAACTATGCCCGGACTGATACTCTACAATAAGTCGTAGGTATGACTTTCGAAAAGTGATATTACCGTAATTTTTATCCCGCTCTTCATCTCAATTAGTTCCTTGCGAAGTGATTCAGTGAGAGATGTAACTGCAAACTTGGAAGCTTCGTAGAAATGCCCTGAGTGTTGATTTAAATGGAAATGTCCAAGAACACTGTTAATGTGTATTATATGCCCGTGTACTCCATTCGCTGTCATGCTTGCAATCGCTTCCTTGGTCACAATCGACAATCCTACAACGTTAGTATCCAAAATAGCTCTCCATTCGTCTGGGGAGCCTTTGGTGAGCAACGCAAACTTGCTAATTCCCGCGCTATTAACAAGCACATGTATTACACCCAAGTTTTTGTTGATATAATCGAATGCTTTTCGAACACTGTCCTCTTTGGTGACGTCGGTGGCAATTGCGTGAATATTTTGGCCTTTATTTCCCAATTGCTCTGCCATTTCAATTACCTTGCCGCTATTTCGCGCGAGACCTGCTACCTAGTGGAATATAAGAATAAAAGCTTGAAACCTACTCTAGTATAACTTACGATCATTCCCTCTTCCGCAAGTCTTTGGGCAATGGCACTGCCGATGCCGGAACTTGCACCGGTGACAACTGCAACTTTTCCTTCAAATTCTTTCATCTCCCACTGGGCAGATGGCGCAAATATGACACCGTATTTCTAAGCAAAGAACAGAGATAATATGTTATTTTTGGTGTAGGTACATGATTCTCAGAGAATAATTAGCCAGGCTTGTGTCTTCTTAATGATGAATAAATCAACACCCATAACACGAAATGAAATTTATTCTATGGTAATTTGATGTAGGTACGAATAATTGCTGACGACGTCCTCGTAGTGTAGGGATTTGATATATTTTATTTTGACATGAAACAATTATTTTTTCGCTACTAGCTTAGATCGACACGATTATTAATTCTTTTTTGACGTGTAAAGTATGCTATCACAGTATTTTTTAAACTAATGTATTGTCAATTTCCGCCTGGGAAAGTAAAGTTAAAAAAACCACATTAAATATTCAGATAATGATGAAATTTTAATTGCTTTGTATAGTTTGGACCGAGGTTTGGACCTTACCATTATATGTCCTCCACGACACTTCATACAGGACTCGATCTTTTTGAGATAATTATCAATAACTTTTTGGAACATTTCGGGCAATAAATCGACCATAACATTTGGAATGTTGGCTTTGTTGATCAAGAGGATTGTTTGCGTAATATGATTTTTCGCATACCTCAAAAAAATCCCTACGCGTGAAATCGTAGAATCTTGGAGGTCCATGTACATCACCCAATCGCGAAATTACTTGTCCTGGAAATTTTTCTTGCAATAGTGGCAGTGTTGTGCGCCCAGTTGCCCCAACCACGTGACTTCCAGGTCATAATCTTCAATTTCTCTCGAAAAATAATCGGCTCACATACGGCCTTAGCGCTCCGAATTAATTGTAAGTGCTCGTCCTTAGTTATTCTCAAAAAATATGGACCAATAACACCGTCAGACCATAATGCACACCGTACAGTCACCGTTTCCGTAATCAAAGGCTTCACTTGTGGATTTTGGGAGTCCTATATACGGCAATTTTGCTTATTTACGTATCTACACTGAAATAGACTTTCCCATTTCAGGGAGTTGAACTTCCGCTTTCGTTCGAAATAAAAATTTTGAATTTCTATGTATGTGAAACCGTAAATTCTTTAGAAGTTTGAAACCCCATTTAGAGTTCACAAGATTGATCCCAATTTAAATAATGAATTATTTGACCATCTCGATAGGAAAATTGCCATGATTTATTGACTTATGGTTTCTCAGGGAAAATGAACCACTTAGTGATGTTCATTGGATTTTTACGGACAAAACGTAATTTCTGTTTAGATTTTTCTTCTGAATATAATCATTTCTAGTATATCTTCGTATTATAAAAATTACGAACAAACCACACTTTAATTAATATAACTCCAAAGTTAGTGAGGTCGGTCAATATTTATAGGCGAAGACTTTAATATCAATACTTCACAATTTGTGCTTTACTGTTTCTTAATGGTTTTTCTTCACTCTGTTAATGGGAACACGAACACGAGAAACGATAGGCAATAGATCTTACGAAAGTATATTTTCGACAATGCTTTTTTGTACTAGCGAAATTTGCGTGATGTGTTTAAAACCGCTAATTTTTTAACTTTCTCGAATAAGGGCCCTTTACGGTACGGAAAAAGCAAAAGTAAAATCCCATTATTTTAGAGATAAATTGCTCCATTTTATATTGTTGGGATTTGATGGTAGTAGATGGTAAATATAAATCAACAATAAGGCCATGCTACAAGTTATATAGTGAATTTTTTAAAATTAATTTTACAGTTAAATTATCGTCATGTGGTTATAAAAATTTTCTTTCATCATTAATTACAAATTTTTATAACCACATGACGGTAATTTAACTGTAAAATTAATTTTAAAAAATTCACTATATAACTTGTAGCATGACAATGATAATCGTCGAAATCGATCGCCAATAGAAAACTTACTCACGACTTATTGTTGTTTTATATCTACCATCTACTACCATTAAGTCCCATTACTCTTTGTTACTTGGCACTATTTATAAAATGGCGAATCGTTAATCCCGACGAACATGTTTAATCGATCATTAATGTCTTTTCTTAGTATCAATTCTAGATTGTTTTTGTTAATCAGCTTCCGCAAAACTGTAGCTTTTGCAGTTCCCAAGCTCGTGGTTTTTATCGCTTACAAAACTCAATTTGCCTCATTAGGAAAGTGAAATCTGAGATAATCATCAAACTCCAAGGCAACAACTGCCTTCCTGAAGCGATAAACGAACAAGGGCTTACGGAAAAGCAAAAAACGTCGAAACAAACGGCTCGGTCGTCGACTTACAATCAACCAATTTGTTTTTTCAAATGTTACCAAAACCAATTTGGACAATCTGGTCAAAAAATAATTTAGAACCCGTTAAATTTCTATTTTGATTTTTTTGCGAAAAAATCCAAAAGCTTAAATCCAAATTAAAGAACTTTCGTTGAAACAGAACGAAAAATGAGCCTCATCGCCGAAGATAATGTTGTTCCAAAAATCATCATCCCCCAATTTACGAATGTTCTGCGTTGATAAATTTTGGATCTTCTTCTCCATCTTCAGCAAAAGCAGCAATATTTTCAGTGGTGTGTATGTGTGCAATGATGCACAGAACGTCCAATATCAGTAACTGATTCACTGTGTTTTAAATTGTTAGCTGAGAAGGACGATTATGTTGGCCACAATCTGTTCGTAAAACGCGAATTTGGACTAGATCGTTAGTGCCATAATGCCACTTTGTAAATTTTGAACACTATTTAATTTAGAGGTATTCTCTCAAACTGCTCTGAAAATCTTCCGTTCCGTAATGTAACTGGGAGCCGCTTTTACATTAAAAAAATTTGGGTTTGGGAACGTGAACAAAAAATTCAAGTGAAGTTAGTAAATTCCATAGTTTTATTACAAAGAAAGGATGGCCAACATTTTTAATACGTAATAATAATAATAACCCCGTTGCATAATGACGCGCAACCGCGGGGCTTAAAACAAAGGTGGCATTGCAATCAACTCATGGAGTTAAGACACAGTGCTCGTTTGGTATAATACACTTTTTTTCACTTTCGTTATTAGCGACATCAATTAAAATGCAGATTTGAAAAAAAAGTGAGGATCTCAAAGGCCCTTGGAGATTTTTTTTAAATTATTGGGGACTTTTACAGATCCTATACGTTCTTAAAAATCCCTCCTTAGAGCTCAGGTTTTAAAGAATTTCAACACTAAAAGATGAGAAACTTACAGGGTTTCTAAAAGCTTCTAGAAGACTCTTGCATTATCTTTTAGGCTCTTGCAAACCTTTTATTATTTATTAACGTATGTATTCGAAATTTGCACAGTGCGTGCGTAGTGTAAATATTGTTTTTCTTTTGAAGCGTATAAGCGTAAATTTCAGTTTCTTTGTAATGAAAAAGATTTTAAGTTGAAATTTTTTTGCCCCAAACATTGGATTTCTTAGGATGCTTGTGGTAAATATATTAAACAAAAATAAGTCGTATATTTTCTATTGTCATCTTCAGACAATGCTACAAGTTAATTTATTAGCTAATATATAATTATTTATACACGTAAATTACCGTCGTATCAGTGTACGTTGAACAAATCGGTTGAGTCTGTACGCAGCTAGTAAAAGTAATTTTGAAAGTGGCAGATTATCAATAACATCTTGGACGTTAACGAAAAAGATGCTACACTTCATTGCGTGCACGAATTTGAGCAATCTACCGTTATGCTAACAAACCCTCTTAACATAGCAAGCGAATTTAACATGTTCTTTAAAAACGCTGAGGAAAATCTGAGGAACGCTTTGGATGCGGCTGATGATTACGGTTTAAATGAATAGAAAAAACTATTTCCTTGTGATTATAATCAAAAATCATTTTCCCCCTGGATTCGGTGGAAAAAGGTGGTAAAAAGTGTTAATGATTTAATTAGTCCAGTTTTATCAAAAATAGTTAACTTAAGCCTGCAGAGCGGCTGTATGAAGCGGGTATAAAGAGAGTGGCACACAACTCGAATAGAAATCAGTGTGTACGTGTAGATCCAGTTACAAGTTCGTTTCTACCCATTACCTGTGGAGTTCCACAAGGCTCTATTCTTGGGCCGATTTTTTTATTATATATACAGAGTGGCCCAACGAGAAGTATACAAAGGGCTTTTATGGTATTAAATTTAGAAAATTTCGAAAAATCCTCGAACACGTCAATTTTGTATTCGAAGGGGACAACTTTTGGAATACAAATCACGAACCCAACTCTTCACCCCTCTACGTAGGGAGCTTAACCCCTAAAATTTTAAATGGAATCCTATGGCACATTATTTGAAAGCCAATTTAATCGTGATTACTAATCTGCTTTGCTTTTTAAATTCTGTTGATTCGTTTCGGAGATAATTCGCATTTGAAATGGTTTTTTTTCTAAAAAAACCAAAACAAATGCTATCTAAGTCACCTTGTATTAAAATTTTATTTTGACGCTTCAATTTGTTTGTTAAACTTAAGTGAACCTGTCAGTTGTCCGAAACGAATCAATAGAATTTAAAAAGCAAAGCAGGTTAGTAATCACGATTAAATTGGCTGTCAAATAATGTGCCATTTGCCATAGAATTTGAGGGGTTAAGCTCTCTAAGTAGAGGGGCGACGCCTTGGGTTCGTGATTTATATTCCAAAAGTTGTCCCCCTCGAATACAAAATTGACGTGTTTGAGGATTTTTCGAAATTTCTAAATTTAATACCTACCCTAAAAGCCCTCTGTATACCTTCTCGTTGGGCCACTCCGTATAAATAAATTGTGTTCGGGAAATTGTAACGGTTCTGTAACTTGTTTTTCCGACGACACGGATTTCTGTTATACAGCAAGTACGTCTTTTGGCTTGGAAAATATAATACAAACGTGGAAACTGTTTAAAAGAAGAAAAAAATTCTAATTTTTGTGCTAATTGTATTGTGGTTGAGCAGGTGTGTGATATAAAGTATCTGGGTATACATCTGGATGAAAACTGCAATTGGAAGAACCATATAACTGGAGTAAAAAAATATATAAATATGTGAGGAAATTTTATTTATTGAAGTATGTTTGTCCACTGCCTTTCTTGCCAACAATTTATTTTGCGATTGTGGAAAGTAGGATACAGTACGGGTTATCCTGCTGTGGTGGGGCCTATACTACTACAGTTCATTCTTATGTTGTAGTGCAAAAAAGTATTGTAAGACAGATTTTTCGCGTTAGGAGGGGTGAGTATTCTTATGCATTTTTTTTAAATTCTGAAAGTGCTTCCATTTAGACTTCTGTACATCTTCAAAGTTCAACGTATTTTTTATTTAAGAGGTGGCCAATCAGTTTCAAACTCTCTGGTGCATTCAGCTAGGTTAATATATTTAAATCGTGTAGTAATTCCAAAAACTACATCTGAAGCTTTTAAACGATTTTACTCCTATATCTCTGTAACCTTCTTCAATAAACTTCCATTGTAGTCCAGGCAAATTAGCTTTAAAAATAGTACAAACTGGATGTTGTAATTTCACTCAACGAAACCAAGTGTATCCTATGTAAAAAAATCCGCTGAATCAGAAAATCATAGTCCCCCTGTCCGGAAACTCCCGGAACATATTGTTATTAACAAAAAACGAAGAAAAAATGAGAAAATGTCGTGTTTTTTCGCATTTGACTTCGAATATCTCTTTGACTATTGCTCTGAGGGAAAGAATGAATAGATATGAACTTGTTTAGAATAAAATTTTCTATAAGATACAGTTTGCTATTACCAAGTAAAATTCATCCGATCTTTTTGAAAATCCGTATTTAGTAACTTCTTTTGATAATAAAACAATATGAGAAACCCGATCACCGTAGGTTTCATAGTAACTGATTAATTAAATAAACAAGTAAAAAAAGGGATGCTTTGTCTTTCAAACTGGGGGACTACAAGAGCGTTCCCAATTTTTTTATACATAGTTTAACCCTAAAACAATCTTTTCCAATAATTGTCCCGATGATTCTTACAAATCGACGGATTGTAGAAGTTTTTTTCGGAATTCGAAGAATTTTCTTAGTTACCAAATGGAATAACTCCCGCAATATAACAAAAAATATAACTCTATAATAGGCGAATGGAAAGTTCTCTGAAAGACGTACATTAAAAAAAAAACGTCCAAATCCGATTAATCCTAGAAATCAGCTTTTGACTTTGAAGCCAGTTTTCGAAACAACCAAAAATTATTTTGCAAATCGGGTCGCACCGATCGCTTCTTTACAATGTGAACTTTTTTATGCTTCTATTTCACCAAAATGAATGATTATTATTGATTCGAGTGGCAAGGGCCGATTATAGAGTTAACTTTCTTGTTATATCTCGGAAGCTATTCAATTTGTTAGTTAACTAAAAAAATTCCACAGTCCGTTGATTTGCAAATATTATCGGGGCAATTATTGGAAAAGATTGTTTTAGGGTTAAACTATGTATAAAAAAATTGGGAACTCTCTTGTAGTCCCCCAGTTTGAAAGACAAAGCATCCCTTTTTTTACTTGTTTATTTAATTAATCAATTACTATGAAACCTACGGTGATCGGGTTTGTTATGTTGTTTTGTTATCAAAAGAAGCGGCCAAATACGGATTTTCAAAAAGATCGGATCAGTTTTACTTGGTAATAACAAATCGAGAACAAACTGTTAATTTTAGAGATTCATTTTTTACATTTTTCCACAAAAAAGAATAACAGTTGAAAATGAGTTTTCCAGACCAACTATATCTTATAGAAAATTTTATTCTAAACAAGTTAATTTCTATTCATTCTTTCCATCAGAGCAATAGTTAACGAGATATTCAAAGTCAAATGCGAAAAAACACGACATTTTCTCATTTTTTCTTCGTTTTTTGTTAATAACAATATGTTCCGGCCGTTTCCGGCCAGGGGGACTATGATTTTCGGATTCAGCGGATTTTTTTACATAGGATACACTTGGTTTCGTTGAGTGAAGTGACAACATCCAGCCCAAACCGTAATTTGACTGGACTATTGGAAATTAGCAGTGAAAAAAGGAAAAATAAGTTTCTTCCGAAGTATAGGCGATGGATTCTGAAGAAATTTAAAATTCTTTGTAATAAAACAGATTTTAAGTTGTTAAAATGACTGACAACTTTTTTGCCCCAAAAATTACGTTTCTTTTTAGATTTTCTTTTGCGTGTTTCCTCAAATGGAAAACACAGCACTTTGATTTTGTCCAGGGGGTAGATTAAAATTTATTTTTTTTTAAATGCCACATTGACATTTGTCGCTCCGAACATCTAGATTAATTAATGATATGTCAAAGTGTAAGATCAGCAGCTCACGTCTAGAAAGACGGAAATGTAGTAGGTACCTTAATGCAGAAGTTACCAAAAAGTCAACTTTTTGTTTCGAAATATTTTCAAATTTAAATTCTATTTATACATTGACCACAACCGACCAGTCCACAAATTTATCGCCAGACAAGAGATAAATCCTTTCAACGTGAGATCACCATCCCCGAAAAGCGATTGCTGCCCAAATTAATGTATGCGCCTTAATTGTACGATTTTACTTTTGACGACATTAGAAATTATAGGATTCAACACTTCGAACTTTCAATTTACATGCATTCAAAAGACGCGAATTTAAGACGACCTTGTTGGTTACCTGTCCTTGGCCATCATCAAATTACACGTCTATCACGTTGATTAATTCGTCTTGTAAGTCAATGAATCGTGCAGGCTGGCTGTGGTGTACAAAAATAAAATGAAAAGATAATCCTTATTATGTTTCAATGAAGTTAACAACCCCCTCAAATTCAGTACACCTCTGTCCGGTTATTTACAGAAGATTCGAGGTGAACGTGAAAAAATAAATCACACAGTCTAAAAAACTCGTTAAAATTCCATACGAATGCCCTTGAGACAGAATTGGGGCCTCTTGTATCAAAAAAAATTTATTGCAATCCCGATTAACGAACTTTTAGTTGTATATAAGCGCATTGATAATAATGCAGGACTTTATTTCTAGTATTTAGTAGTAACCGTACGCTCACAAAAAAAAACTCAGGTACACTGCCCGAAAGTGTGTTGGAAATTTAAATAGTAAACGTAGCACGTGGTCCCAAAGACCACCTAAATTATGAATAATTCGTGCATCGAACCTTTTTTCATTCATCCCGGTTGACCCATATACAACTCTGTGAAGGCACTTGAATAATGACGTTAAAGACGAAAGACACATTTTTGTTGTCCCTGGTAAAGGAGAGTATTTATTCAAAATTAGCATTTGTGATTAATTTTATGCAGTATAGCAACTTCATCACATACTTTACATTTTGTGCTCGAAGACAAGTAAACGCCTTTTCTGCTGGTGAATACGACTACCTTCAAATGATATGAAATCCTGTAACGCGTGGAAAATAAAGTTAAAAACAATAAACTGAACCAACATAGACAAGGAGCCAGAAGGTCACTTCCGGTTGATCGGAATCCCTTTACCAATTCCTACCTATTACTGAAAACACAATTGGAAAATTCGAGCCCGTTCGCGAGTTATCATGTACACAGACGGACGGACGGACAGACAGTCAAAAATCGCGATAGAAGAAAAACTTTAATAGCACGACAAACTTGAAAGCATTCATAGAACTCTTTTGGAATTCATGGAATTATTTTACAAGTCTTTTTACAAGCTATAAGTAGTTGAAAAAGTCAAAGAAACCCTCCAAAATTTGTAAGGTAGCGAGGTGAGGCGGCGCAGCTGCCGAAGGCGAAGATGTGGCTATGTGTTGAGTCAAACAATGCTATGAATTTCTAAACAGATTGTAACTAGAGCAGTTTTTTGCTTAAAATTAATTAAAATTAAAAGTACGCGGAAGAAAAATTTAAATTTAAAAGTTTAAAGAGCCAAAGTTTTTATTTTTTGATTGTAATACGGCGCGCTTTCCTTTATTTCTCACACGATCGACAATGAATTAATTGTTCTAAATTGAATCCTTGTCGAGTGTCCATTTTTTTAACAAGTGGGTTTTTAGAAGATCATCTTTTGCCCTAGTGATAAAAATCCAAGTTTCATTTTGCATCATTGTGAAAAGTGAATAGTTCCGCAATATTCAGCATAAACTACGTGCATCAATCGTGACCAATATTTACCAAAAGGTGCCAGTTCACAAGAGTGTGTATAAAATTTTACCAAGGGATTTTTATGCAGTATCGTGCATATTTCAGTTAGTAAAGAAACGCGTTCATCGGCAAAAACTTCACCGTATATTGACGCGTGCAATAATGTAAAAGGGAGGCGAATGTGTGGTTTCATGTGTAAAATGAAATTACAACAAAGAAAACTGTTAGTAAAATCAATAATATTCAGGCTCAGTATTCGCGCCGTTAAGAAGAAAGGTAGTCAGTGTAAAAGTTTGCCCAAGAGATTTCCTATACGTCAAATCAAGTTTTAATAACAATCCAAGTAAATTGACTGTGTATGCCACTACAATTTTCGCAACAACATTGTATTGACCAACAGAAGAATTCGCATCAGGAGCCAGCCTGTATTTCACAATCAATCGTCAACAAATCCAATCCAAAGAGACTTTGCTTAGAGGTTATTGCAAGCCGGCGGGTTTTTTAAGTATGCATCTAGTGGAAAACATCTGATAGCTACCCCAAAATGATGAGTTGCAATAGTTAACCGTAAGAATTCCATATCTTACACGTCAAGGAAAAAAATTGTAAATAGAAAGGTGTATTTTGTCAAATTCACTCGATAAATTTATGAACTTCGTAAAGTATTGTCTTTGTAAAGTGTATAATTAAAATGACCCCTTAAATTTGTGGTCCATTCTAAGGAATTTCTTAAACTTCACCGTAAAGGAAACCAAGTTCGTGGGTTATTTATAATCCCATTTGTCAAAATAAAATCAACATTTCAAGTGTAAAGGTCTTTATGTAAACTATTAGTAATTAAATTTCAAACCATTAAGCTATTTAAAGCTAGGAAAAGAGAGGGCCATTTCGAATTAAACTTTAAGGATCCCAATTTGTGACAGGTTGAATTTTAGTAAATGGGAAATTCAATGTAAAAAAGGGAGGTGCACGATAATTCTTTTTCTTTAGCTTGTATGATACTAGCACATTACAATTAATTCATTCCAAGGTGTTAGTTCATTTAACAGTAGATGCGCACGCGTTTAGATTTCCGTTCCGATAAAAAACACGCAATAACCACACGATGCCGGAGTCTCTCTGAGAACGAATTACTTTTTGACTATGCACTGCTTGCTCTGGTAAACTAGGTCCGTATTAATATCCCGTTTTGTGCACGAAACAAAACTAATACCTTGGACTACGTACGTAACATCTCGTAACCCAGGAACGAATGCCTCTCCAAAAATCCCCGAATTGTTGTTACTAATTATTATTAATTAATTATCGCCTTCCTTCAAGAAGGCAGGTTTGATTCGCAGTTCCCCGGAGTGCATGCGCTTTTGATTGCCCTTAAAAAACCCACATACGAGAATTGTGCTGAATTGTTCCATTACTATGTTAGACCGAGAGATAACGACAGATTTTTGCGTCTTGCACCGTAATTGTTCTCAATCGTCCAATCGTTCGCTCTATGGATTCATGTTCATCGAATCTAAAAAGAGAACGGATGGATCGAATACGATGAAATTTTGCAGGTGAATTCCTTATCAAATTTGTAGATCGGAGTTCGTGAAGGCCTTTTTGACATCTCCGTTAGTTATGAACCGCACTGCATGAAATTCAAAGTGAGCATAACTTTAGCCATATAATACGCAATGATAAACTATAGTCCAGGAGCTTGGTTGCTATATTTGTTTATACATTTATTTTATATTCAAAGTTCATGACTAGTTCTTTTTGCATAATTGAGCTTTTAGTTATGTGGTTAGCTACGCTTATACGCTGCCCAACAAACGTTACATTTTTACAAAGAATGTTTGAGATTAGTTTGAGCGATTTTTCCAACTCTCGGAGGAGAATAGAACGCCTTGCTTGATTGCAAATTTATTTGATAGCCAGGAGTAAACTGACTAGATCAAAGCTGAAACGTTTAAACAGTAATAAACAAAAGGAAGGTTTAAAGGAACAATTCGGTAGGTCGCTCGGTGAAATAAAGGTACCCGAAGAAAAAATAAAAGAGGTAGCTAACGCTTATATTTAATTAATGTAAGATAAAGTGTAATCGATCCCATTACTTTCACTTACATGGCGAGGCCCGATTGAAATCAAAATGTTAACCTTTTAATCGTTAAAGTGTATCTCAAAATATACAGTTTCGAAATAATACATTAGGCATAGTAACCGTTTAGCAGTAACAAGCAGGGGATTTTTCACGTATAAAAAAGTAAAAATGCATACCTGGACAATCGGAAGTGTCCAGTGCTTTGATTAGGGTCGAATTAGAGGGAAAGTGGGAGCAATTGTTAGCGACTGGTCAGAAGCTACAGTGTAACCCTTCTCAAGATATCTACAGCTTTATTTTTATTTTACTCGAGTATTGTGTCCGACTACCGGGTAGGTACTTCCCATGGTTTGCTATTATACAATACAATTACAAGAATTTTGTAAATGATATTTCTTATGGGAATTGCGACCGGCGCGTATTTAATTAATAAATAAAAAACGGTGAACATTTCTGACTTCCTTCTTTTATAAATCACGACTTTAAGCAGGTTGTAATTTAATAAGGAGGGTGATTTTATTATTAGTAAGCAAATGGTATAATATGTCATGCTTATATTAAGATATGATCGAAAACAAGAGAATATTAACTAACCGGTCAACCCTAGCTGACCAATGTCCACCCTTAGTGTAGGTCTAATTGATTTAGGGGTAGATTAGATTGAAGTACTATGAGAACAAATTTGTTAATTATTATTACGACCATTTGGCAATGTTTGATAACAAACAATAGCCAATATCGTAATGCAATTATAAGCGATCGACCTATCAAAATTACGATTTCCCCCCTTAAAATCTTCGCTTTAAGGGGAAAATCTGCAAAAAAAAGGTTGACGTTATTTTAAAGTAGTAATTGATTGTATTTATTAAGGTGTAACAAATTATTTAAGGGTATAAATTGATTTTCCAGTCATTTTGGTATCGGAATTTCTCACAGTATGAAGGGGAACGATCCCGTGGCAATAAAATTGATCTATCACGCAAATCGAAGGGGTGACAAATCTGAATAAATCACATATCCAAATCCGAGTACAATAAGAAATTTTCATACTCTATTTTTAAAAGCGACCCCAAGGTTGCTTATAAATCTTAAGTAGTGAAGGGTCACATATGTAATCTTCATCGGTAACCCTTCTACTGGAGTCCATTGTTAAAGAAATACGTTATCCTTGCCGGACTTTGTCTATTGGAATCAAATTTAGCGTATACGTGTTGTAACGAATTTATAACCCTTTGGGGAAACTGTCTTGTCCAGGTAGTTCGTATTAATTTTTTCGGCCCGCGGACACTTACGTTATCTGTCATCTACTGAAATGTTATAGTTTTCAAATGACCCAAAGTGGATAACTGATTTAAAATTGTAATTTATGTGTAATGTATATAATGTTGTATACGATATCCTTGAGAAGCTCTCGTAAATTGGTCAGCATTGTGTCCTGTAACTAAATTCGTCGGAAAGGTTATGAAATTAATGATAGGGTGCATCCGACTCGTGGTCACGTGATGGATGACCACTGTCCGTGGATTAGAGATGACAGTTTAATTACGGCCAGTTGACTTAAGACTCACGGTATACGCTTCGAAATAATGAATTTCGCGTAAAATACATAAAGAGCTTAGATCAAAATTATCCTTACGGAAAATTTCCACCTCTCGCGCACGTGAAATTTATCTCGCAAAGACGCGACGTTTTAATTAATCTACTCATGTTTAGTTATGAAATATTCTAAACATTTAAATGGGTTCTGTCGTAGTCTCAATAATGTAATTAATTACATGGAACAAATAATTCTTCGCAAATTACTGTTCGTTTCTAAAAATTTGTATGCTGTTACTTATGTTAGCAACTTTTGACGTTACTGTTTCTTATATGTTGTGCTTTCCGGGAAATTTCTGTATTTTTAGCGTAACACAACGAAGTTGAGTTGACGCTTTTGTGATGGATTTTCCGTCGTCTGCCTGTCTGTCTGCCTGTCGTCTGTTTGTTCCATCGAGTTCTTGGCCCCTGAGTCACCTAGAGACTTCGAGTGATAGCTGCTATGGTTTATATTTGCCCGTTACTCATCATTTACAGTTGTGTTACGCGGCAACACCCACGAGTGGGTTTTGGAATTTTTTTTAGATATTTGTATGTAAAGACAATCTTGGGGAAGTTGGACATGTAGAAGCGATAATTAATCAAAGAGTGCTTAAATGATACGACTGCTTCCCTAAAGAAACAGCTAATATTAATACACTTTTTTCAAAATAGTAGCCAAAGTGGGTACTTAGGCTAGTGGTGACAAGAAATGTTTTTTTTTTTTTTTTTATTGCCTTTATTTTATAGTGGGCTAGGTAGTGCAAAGCGCGCGCAATACCCCAGTACTATTCTGGATTCTGGATTACAGTAGGAGGGTAGACGGGGTCCACGCGTACCTAGGCCCCAAATTAGGGCCCTTTATACTGCCTCCCTGACTAGAGTCGTTCAACCCCTCAACGTCGCTCAAGCCATCCCACACGTGAGATGCACCTAAGGATGCTGGAATGGGATCCGACTTTCAACGTAGCCATGTCCGGCCAGAGGATATCCCCAACATGGATCGTCGGCACATTCACAACGTATGTGGTGTGCCGTCTCATCGTTTGTGTACATTGAACTATATACTCGTAACTGGAAAGTGAAGCCAAACGAGTGGTGGTAGCTTTATCTCTCTTACACTAGTACCGTTAAATTCAACGACATAATTTTTCTATTTCACTTAAATTATAGGGTCGTATTTTCTGCTTCTATCAGGAGTGCTAATAAACAAACTAGGCGCGATGAGTGTGATTGGAATAGTAGGGGGGGGGGGGGGGAGGGAGTACAGGAGCGGGGCCTGGAAAATTTTTTACAATTTGGAGCTCGAAGACATGGTTTGAGCGCTCCCAATTTTTACAAAACAGTTATTATTCGTGTTGTAATTTGTCCGTAAATCAATCCCTAATAACATCATAAGGTTATCAAATTACAAGAACAAGAATATATTGATCGTACATATACGATGGGGGGTCCGGAAAATGAATAAAAATTTAGTCGGAATATAGAGTTTTAGCGCTCATAATTGCCTACAATTTTCACTGATGGAACTTCAGCCCCAGAAATCATAAACAATAATGTATACAATATTATTTGTTGCCGCGCCCCCTTTCTTTGTTAAATTTTGACGATAATCGATAATATAAAAATTGTTGTGCAGACCATAAAACACCTGTTTTGAGGCCAGCCGGGCTAACTCATCGGTTCTGTTCCAGCATGCCCTTTGCAACCCACGCAAATTCAAGGGTGTTGCTGCTTGCTGCTTGCTCTATTGCATAGTGCATATATTCTGAAGCCAACCTAGAGGTAATCTTACAGCGACCAAGCACCTGCAGGACAACCCTGCTGTCACTGGAAACTTTGATAGTTTCGTTCTTTGCATGCATAAGCACTTTTCTCACACTGAGCGGTAGTCCTTCCAACCCTGATTGGAATACAGTAGGAAGTTCGCGTTGTGGTGGACTGTTTATAGTACAGTCAAATTAGACCAAAAAATGGGCATTCCGTGGATCAGATATGTCATCTCTAATTTTTCTTTTAAATTGTTAGGATCAATATGGATGTGAAAAATCCAAGTTTTCGACATTGAAAGACCTGTACGAGCGACACAGCACTTGAAAATATGTCATTTTATTACCATTTTCTGGTTTTTGTAAGTTTTACTCCTGAAGAACCGATTATCGTATACTTTTTTAAACTAGACAAAATTTCTGACAATTTCAGCCCTTAACGATCTCCGCAGAAAGTAAACTTACAAAATATGCACGATGAATTGTTGTAAGTCGTGAGTCGTAATAAACTTGTTGTTGAAGAAGTGCTAAAAATTAAAAATTGCAAAGCAAATTAAATATTGATTTTTGTCTTTTAGTGGAAAAATGTCCATGTTTATATATGATTCGTTATTCATTCAAACCATAGTGTTGTGAGTAAGCTTTCTGCTACTGTCACAGACCTTCTATATTCGGTATCCCTTTTGAATGGTCGAGCAAGGTCGGGCAAAAGAAAAAAATTCACAGATTTCGCAATTCATGCAACAGGTAGTGGATCTTGCTGAAGAAGAAGATGACAACTTTCTTATCATGGGAGATGCTGGGGATCCAGAGGATATCAACATTCTAGCTCTTTCCGTGAGGATTTATGGAGACGCCTCACCATAAAATCCCCCCAAACGAACAAAATTATAAAAATGTTCATGAGGTTTTTATGCGAAAATAGGCAAATTTGATTAAAACTGAAGAATTTACGAATTTTTGAAACGCTGATGTATCTCCAAAACTCTTAGACTTACAGAGCCGCTTAAGGGCTTCAATTGTCACAAATTTTGTTTAGTTTAAAAAAGTATACAACAATAATTGCTTTAAAATCTGTCTTTCAGAACTAGAACTAACCAATACCCAAAAATAATAGAAAAAATGGCGTATTTTCGAGTGCCTTTGGATGTCGAAAACTTGGACTATTATATATAATCCCTATAGGGATCTCTCAATCCGCTCTATGACGCAGTGCGCAGGGCTGACTCGGTAGTTCTTCCTAGGGAGTAAGCGTGTTGGTTAAGGTGCAGCGGAAATGGTATCAGCGCCGTATCTCTTAATCGCACAGTCTTTCAAGTGTCTTAGGAAGACATCAAACTGATTCGGCGGTATGCTTTAGGTGTAGAGGACCTTTGCCAGGTTTGGGGATAAAGACAATTTTTATCTCTCTCCATTAGCTTAGTCTGTAGCCGCTCTCTGGCGCCTTCTAATATCTTTCTTATATCTTATAGGTTTCCCAATCGACAATACCTTTGCTTTATTGAACAGTTGGCCCAACTGAGTTTTGTGCTTGAGCGTATCAGTGGACTGTATGACTGGAATATAATGTTAGTGAATCACTATTTTAAGTAGTTCTACGTTTTCGTAAAGATCGCCGTTTTTTTATTACGTTGGATGTATTATATGATTGAAAAAGTGTAATGTGTGTTTGGCCATTGGCCATCGTTTGCGACCGTGGACGTAGAGAGGCCAGTCTAAGGGTGGGTTCGAGCTATGCCAAACTCGCCTTCGGTTCACTCGGCATTGGTGTGCAAAAAAGTATAATGTGCATTTGGCCGTTGGTAAACGGCGTTTGCCACCGTGGACGTAGAGACGCGGGTATAAGGGAGGGCACGAGCTATGCCGAACTCGCATACGGCTCGCTCGGCATTGGTGTGCAAAAAAAGTGTAATGTGCGTTTGGCCGTTGGTAAACGTCGCTTACCACCGTGGACGTGAGAGGCCAGTCTAAGGGAGGGTCCGAGCTATGCCGAACTCGCCTTCGGCTCGCTCGGCATTGGTGTGCAAAAAAGTATAGTGTGCATTTGGCCGTTGGTAAACGTCGTTTGACACCGTGAGCGTAGAGAGGCGAGTCTAAGGGAGGGTCCGAGCGAATAAGGGTAGTGTGTTTTAGGCTCGATGCACATTTGAGTGTTTTCAAACCGCGTGCAAGTTGCGGGCGAAAGCCGGTGGTTTAGAAGTGCATGGGCTCTAGTTGCGCAGTACCGCAGCTTACAAGTACCGTGCACCGGACTTGTTTTTGGAGGACGCCAGCTTCTGCTATGCCACCGCATACACGCGGCTTCCACAACACGCCGGGCAGCCTCTAGCTGTGCTAGGCAATCAACGAGTACACACTGGTCGCACGATGGAAGTCACCGTCGACACAGAGTTATTACCTGATGTTGTTAAGAACCAACCGACCGCAAGTGTGCATCGAGCCTTAGGTATACTTTATGTATATATGAAGTGCAACTCAACGTAGTAACGAAAAAATTGGCGTTAAACCTCGACAATACACTTAGGTCGTATGTTGCTATATACTTGGTGTTTAAAAGCATCCTCGAGGATTTTTACCAACCGCAAAGCTCAGGTTAATGCTTTAAAAAGACAATTTCAAAAAATCACCAAAGTGCCTTACCTTTTGCGTTGGTCCTTCTTTGGTACGTGTAAATCGTAATGTTGCACTTATTGTTTTATTGGTTAGGAAAAAATGAAAATTTGTTTTAAGTATTTTGTTTGCGAACGCGCGTGTTTAGATTCTATCTTGCAGTGCAGTGTGTTTTTACACTCAAACACATTGTTGCGCGGGGAGGGAAACATATAAATAAACTTATAAAAATTAATTTCTGATTAATTGTAGATTCAACACTGCTTTTCGAGAGCTCTGCACCACCAGGATGGTTATAGGGCGTCTGGGCAATCCTAAGAAGACATGCCTGTTGACTCCACAATTGAGTTGGTAAGATGACCTACTTTGTCCTGTAAGTCGACAGGCGTCCTCCTCCCCCCAAGGGGGTGCTCTCTAAGTTTTTCTCCAAGGAGATGTTAGTAAAGGGGAATATCCGTTACCTTGGGGTTGCGATAACCCTTTTAGATGGATCCCTTGCAGTTAATTTCAAATGAAACTAGTCTATGATCTGACATATTCGCTTCTGGTTCTTTATGTGGTCAGAGATCCTGGATGATGCCAGACTGAGATCAATCACAGTCTAGCTTCGGGTAGTTACGTACGTGGGTTCGCGTTCGCGTCACACACTTATTGTTTTTCTTATACCTAGTGTTCTATCAGTTCTGGCATCTCATTACTGGGAGATAGGTTGACAGAATGTTCTGGGAGATATACCGATACTATTACTCCTTGAGCTTACCCTGTATTTCACAGCTTAACTGTATAGTCCTGACATCACGGCCGCAGAAGAGCTTTAATGTGGCTAAGAACATAAATACATGGTAGGTATTTCTTGCCGTGTACGAAAGAAAACGGTTCCTTTTGTGCCTCCAAGATCAGAAACCCTTGATTTAACAACTCAGGGTTCTTGAATGAGGGCAATGTCTCGCTTTAAAGTGAGGCGTCTCCTAAGGTAGCAGCAGACGCCCTACAGTGTTGCAGGTTTATTTGTATGAAATTATCTTTCATACTTTGTATTATGTAGACAATAGCTACCCATCGTTTATGCGGCGTTGATAGAATCAGACTCTAGCAGCGTCTCAATATTCGAAAACTCCCCCCCCCCCCCCGTTCGAAAGCGGCCCGAGTGAATTGCTAACGCTGGAGCAAGGACTGAGCCTAGGCGGTGATGATTCCGTAGCATCTTGCAGTTGCCCCTGTAGCAACTGAGGTGTTGTTGTGGTGGTTGTACTGACGTACTCCCCACTTCATCAGGCTCGTCAGGGTTACTAACCCGTAGCTGAACTTTCTCCTCCTGGCGATTAGGTCAGCTTGTTCTTTTTCCTCAATGCCGAAATCTATCAGCCTCCCTTGAGGTTGATCCTTCCCGGCTGTGTGGAATAGGCACCATCCTGCCACCTTGACTTAGAAATTCTGCACTTCCAAGCGCCGCAGGACTGCCACCAGGTCGTCAGGTTCCCCCGGGACCCAGATGGCAGCTTTGCGGAGCCTAGGAAGGTGTTCATGCCTGGAAGAACAGTAGTTTTGGGATGTACATGACGTTTCTACTGTTTAATTATACAGAGTGGCCCAACGAGAAGTATACAGAGGGCTTTTAGGGTATTAAATTTAGAAATTTCGAAAAATCCTCCAACACGTCAATTTTTTATTAGAGGGAGGCAACTTTTGGAATACAAATCATGAACCCAAGTCTTCACCCCTAAAATTTTAAATGGAATCCTATGGCAAATGGCACATTATTTGAAAGCCAATTTAATCGTGATTACTAATCTGCTTTGCTTTTTAAATTCTATTGATTGGTTTCGGAGATATTCGCATTTGAAATGATTTTTTCTAAAAAAAAACAAAACGTAATCACGATTAAATTGGCTTTCAAATAATGTGCCATTTGCCATAGGATTCCATTTAAAATTTTAGGGGTTAAGCACCCTACGTAGAGGGGTGAAGACTTGGGTTTGTGATTTGTATCCCCTCGAATACAAAATTGACGTGTTCGAGGATTTTTCGAAATTTCTAAATTTAATACCCTAAAAGCCCTCTGTATACTTCTCGTTGGGCCACTCTGTATATTACTATTGCTGCAATGGTTAAAAGAGGAGCAGAAAAAAAGAGTTCCTCCTTCGTACATTTATTTGGTCAATAAAATTTGCTTTACTGTTACTATAATTGTTTAAACGATTTCGCCTACTGGTTTAATGATAAGCTCGTGAATCTGAAAAATCACAATAGAAGTTTTTTTATATTAGTCATGGTTCAATACCTGCACGTGAGGGGGTGTAGATAAAACGTACACAACTGCGTCCGCCACATCAGAGGGTTGTAAAAAAGGAGTATTCTTCAACCATTCGTTAAAATCCTGAGCGGATTCCTGTCCGCTTGCCATATAAGCCGCGTTGACAGCATCACTTTTGGTAATTCCTGGACTGACGCTCTAAAAGAATGATTTGACGTCGCGATTCAACAAAATTATGGTTACCGAAATTTTGATTTTGCTCCCAATGGAGTTTAACTCTTGTCTTAAGGTTTCGGTTAGGGCAGTCACTGCGAATTTCGACGCGGGGAGCACGTTTGTGTTTGGCACAGGACACACCTTGTGCCCACAAATGCTGTTGATGTGCACTATGTGACCATCTACTTTGTGTGCCCGCATGTCCTTCACAGCCTCCCTGGTTGCAATGCACAACCCCATGACGTTGGTGTCAAAAACTTCTTTCCACATTTCCGTGTTACCATCGATGAGGTTCGTAATTCTTCCAATGCCGGCGTTGTTGACCAAAATATGAATCGGGCCCAAATTGTCACTAATCCACTTGAACGTTTTCAGTACATCCACCTCCTTAGTAACGTCGCATTGGATGGCGTGCAAATTTTTATTGTCACTTAACTCCCGAATTTTTTCAGTGCGACGAGCTAGTCCTGCGACCTTAGTACAAGTCTTAGTAAATAATAGAAGAATAATAACTTACTATAACGCCATTACTAAGCAATTTTAAGGCAATTTCAGCTCCCATACCAGAACTGGCACCTGTAATTACGGCTACCATATTCCTCCAACGATCCATGGAAAGAACCATTTTGTGTGTTTTCGAAATGGCGATATTGGTATGACAGCAAAATTATTTTCGGAGCAGTCCGAAGTCTGTTTGGTAATTGTAGTCATGTTTAGAGATAATAGTGTGCAATTACAACACTCTATGCTACTAAGTACCTATAAATAAATTTGTTTACTTAATTTGTTGAAAATTAAAATGTTTTCAAGTTTAATGATCGGATTGGTAAACACATTTTTTCACAACTACCCTCTGATGAGATGATTATTAACCTTTTTTCTCTATTGCAAAGTGGACTTTCTCGGAATTTATGATAGTGGTTAATAATGAAATCATTATCATAACTAGTTAGTAGTCAATAATGAGAACTGTCACGCCATCTCTTTTAGTGATCATATCCTGAACTTTCGCTCAATAAACGTTTAGACTAGTTCTTCAACATCAATAATGGCAACTTTCTTCATTGTCAAAGAAATTACATACTTAAAACATATTTTGAAATAGTATATTGCATAATAAGTGTGCTAAGAAGCCTATTTCGCACGAGTATTTTGCGACACGAGCGAGCGTAGCGAGCGAGTGTTGTAATAAAATCGAGTGCGTAATAGGCATTAGCACTCGAATTATGTACTATACTTTTTCTACGACTTGAATATATTTGATAAAAGATTGATAGATTACGATCGATTTGGTTCTAAATATTCGAACTTCGAACTAAAAATTAGAACTGTCAAGTGTCAAATGTCATGGTCTATTTAAAAGGAATACAAAATACAACGTAACCTCACTTATATTCCATGAATGCACGCCAGCGAGCAAGAATTTTATAAATACTTTTTACTTAGATTGGAAGTGTATTGCAGGGTTTTGACATCCCTATTCCTTACTGCAATGTGAGTTTCATTTTAGCACCATAGATGCAATAGCCAATAGGATACAAGATACAAGTGTTGAAGTTGAAGATTACTACCTAACTAGCTCAGGTGGTGTTTGTGCTCTTTTTCATTACAGTTTTGAACGATTTCTATTGTTGTAGTTGCCAATGTATTAGGTACCTAACTATCGATAATACTAAGGCCTTCAAAACGCTGCGTCTTTTAACGAGTTTTCCCGGGAAGGAAGCATCGGACTACCCAGTATTCTAAAGCGCATTATTCCGTGTTCCATGCAAGTCGTAATTAGCACCATCCATTAATTCTACGAGTAGGTACTTATTGTAGTTTTCTAAAATACAAAATAGTAGCAACAGAGTTTGCTTAATTAACTAAACGCAGCTTCAAACCATTCTTGAGTAGCCCATTGCGATTATGAAAAATAATTGGGCACGGCTAATAAATTACATACAGGCTCCATTCCCATACAAATGGCAATGTTTAAACAAATTATGAGTAATTCTGTTCAAAGAAGTTTGCAAAATGTGAAACATAACCTACAACAACAAAATCTGACGTTACTTCATTCATTAGGCAGGGCTGACAACCTACTAAATTAACATTTCGCGTTTGACCTTTAACCTGTTACGTAATATATTAAGTAACAGTTCTAATTTTCATTATGCAACCGTATGATATAATGAACGATTTAGACGTGCAGTACAGGGTGACATTTTGGGTATGTTTACAACATAGGAGTAGAAAAAGATTCAAATGAAATTACAACTTTGCAAAGTTTGAACCGAATCGGTCCAAGCGGTTGGTAGTTATCGTGTTCACGGACGAACAGACGGACACCATCGACTCCCCTATAAAGCTTACATCGCTTTGCTCTGCCGGTTAATAAACAACATATTTTAAGAAAAAAACTTCTTATGAACGTATGTCCTAAACGTTTTAATTTTTGAGATACTGGGTGGTAATGGTTGAAAAAATCCGTTTTTTAATAATATTGTAGACATCTTTATGAAATTTGGTACATGTCTTCTATGCATCATGATGCATTTTCTGATGTGCAACAGTTTTTATTTTCTCTACCAGTGGCGGCTAAACGGCTTTTGCATTGAATATTTTTGGAGAAAAATATACTACGCTACTGCATTCTCTTAAAATAAATTATTTTTTAAATCCTCAACATTTTTGAGCAAATTTGATTTCTGGTTTTTCTTTGTCCGACGCATGGTTTTCGCTTAAAATAATAAAAATCGTTTTAAATGAACGATTTTTTAAAAAACTTTACCACCCTGTATCCCTGTATCCCGAAAATGAAAAATTTTAACAAGTTTTTTTCTTAAAATGGGTCTAAGAATCACCCCCTGAATGTCTTTAAGGAACAGAGGTACTAAATGACTTTATTTGAAACTGTTTTACCTAAGCTCGGTTAATCCGAACGTTAATATAACGGGACCCCGTGCTGACCAGTTCGGCGACTACTCTTCTAATTAATTAATTTCGTGCAAAATAATCTCTTCTCTGAATACTATCATTAATTTTTTAAAACCTACTTAAGGGTGGAATAGTAATCGCGGAGATATGTTATGAATTTGTATTGATTCACTGGGCTTTCACGGCTGTTTAAAACCCGCCAGATACAATTTGGAACAATCATTTATTAAAGATCGTTTGAGAACAGGAAGAAAGCTCGCCGTATTACAGTCGACAAAATGAAAACTTGAACTTAACATAAGTATTATTTGTTTAGTTAAATGTTCCTGAGACCTTGACTTTCCTCTGCATAATTCAAAGGAAAAATCGCAAAAAATTGTAGGCAAATAAGTGCTCTCATTACAGTACCCCCTTCCATTTTCTAAACGATGAAAACCTGATAAGATTTGAAAAACAACAATAAATCAAACGGGAGCTTTCCCTAGCAATTTTCAAAATTGACTAAACAATTCTAAAAAATTCTACACGAAATTCGTACCCACTAACCTAATGAAAAACTCCTAAACCTATATCCTAAAAATGGCAAAGTCAAAAAACCTAACTGACGATCCCCAAAAAATTCTATAATCCCAAAAAACTATCTTGATCCATCTAAACATTCTAAACGTAATCAAGAGAAAAATAAATTGTGTGCACTTCACTTCATTTCACTTCTCTTATCTTCATTATACATCTTCAATAACCTTCATACACTGAACTTGTCTGCACTTAACTTCGTTTAACTTCACTAAAATTGACCTCGTTATAACTTCACCTAATTTCATTAAAAGAAACTATATATAAAAACACTATATCTAAAAAACAAACTATTTACACCCTTCATTTCACTTTTACACTTCTATGTTCATTTCACTTCATACTATCTTCTTTCCTTACTGCCAGTTGATAATGTTCCAGATTATCTCATCAATTGGGATTTCTTTCTTTCTTGAAATTAAGAAAAATCTCTTTATTTCTTTATCAATTTTCATCCTTCTTATCGTTGTCGCTAGATCATCTTCTGCTTCAAAAATTATGTAGTATAAAATTTCACTTCTTCATCTCTTTTATATCTTTGACTAATTTAGTCGTTTGGTTTCATTTCGTCACTATTCTTCGGTAATTTTTCTATTTCTTCAACTTCGTCAACTTCTTCTACAGTCAATAACTTGGAATACCTTCCTCTTGAATATTCGTCTTCTTTTCTTCTTTTAATTTCAATTGATCTTCTTTAATAATCCTTACTTGTTCTAACTTCTTGTTCATATCATGTAATATAATTGCTTCTTGTTCTTTCTTGAAATATTCTCGCTCTAAAGTGGCTATTTGCTTTTTCTGTGTTTTCTTCAGGCTCACATTAAATTCTTGTGCTCTCAACAGTTCTTCTTGTGCTCTGAGTAACCTTGCTTATAACATTTTTTCTCGTTGCTTACAAATTTTCAGTTCCTCTAGCTCCCTTACTTCACTCCAAAGGGTCCGAATTTGGGGTCTAGGGACACGTGGACCCTGTCCACCCTCCTATTGTAATCAATTGAATTTAATTATTTAAATTTTGTTCTTTATTATCTTGAATTTTGATTTGATCTACTATTATTCCTTGTTTATTTCTTCAAATTTCTTCATACTAATTTTGAATGTAATAAATTAAATTAATTTGCTTCTTCCTTCTTTGGAACTTTTGAGGGACTAGTGGGGCTCGTGGTCCCTGGCTGAGTATTACTGAATTTGTTTTATAACGCTCCAAAGATGACACTTGGACTTTACCCACAGCGGCAGGTAACGATTTTTAAACAAATCAACTGGCTAATATGGACAACGAGGTCGGCTTGGACTTTATTTGAAACTGTTTTTCCTAAGCTCCGTAAATTCGAACGCTAATATAACGGGACCTCGTACTAACCAGGTCGACGACTAATCTTCTAAGCAATTAATTTCGTGAAAAATAATCCCCTCTCTGAATACTGATTAATTTTTTAATGTCTTTCTAATAGTGGAATAGTTATGAATGTTCATTGGTTCACTGGGCTTGTAGGGCTTCTGCAGAAATCCTGAATCTGCGAATTCAGCTTGTTCCAAGTTGTGCTTAATTTGCAACGTGGCATACGTAACTTAATACGACCTATTCCCAGCTTGTAATTCGACACGAAAATCCGCCAGATACGATTTAGAACAATTAATTCATTGACGATCGTGTGAGAAAAGCAAGAAAGCTCGCCGTGTTGCAATTGACAAAATAAAAATTTGAACTAACATAAGTAATATTCGTTTGGTTTAATGTTCCTGAAACCTTGACTCTTTTTAAACTTAGAAATTTGCTTCCGCATAATTCAGAGAAAAAAAGTATGCTCTTGTTACAACATTAATAGAGAAGAACCTTTTTAAGAAGCCATCTGGCTTGTAATTATAAATAAAAGAAAGTGTTACTAAAATCCGAAAGTAGAACTAATACAACATTTTTCACGGGCACACTACTTTCCGCATTTAGTAAAATAGACTGCTGGTTTCCGGCAGACAATTTTTCACGTTTTCTATGTTTTCTATGTCGGACTATCCCTAAATTGCATATTACTTAAGTATCTCGGCATTTTTGCGTAAGAAAGAAGCTATGTCTGTCCATCTGTCCGCGTGTCCGTCTGCCCGCCTGTCCGTCCACATGGACCCACTTCTGCGGCTTTGAACTACAATTTATACCTACTTGAAGGCCTCATGAGATGACTAAGTGCAATATCTAATGAGATGGCTCTTGTAAAATGTCCTAGTCGTTTAATTCATTATCCCTTTAATACCGTTAATCTTGTAAAAGAGGATTATGGTTATAATGTATTAGCGGTGTTCTAAAAAAAAACTACTAAATGGGTAGCATTTCATAGATAACTTAAGTTTTTGCCAGCTTCCAAGAACACTAAAGATAACGAGAGCTGAAGATTTCTGAAAAGTTATTTTATCTCAATACAAACATTCTAGTAAGCGAAGTAATCCTACTTTAATTACAATTTTCAATAAAGTTGAATAACAAGACAATAGCAAATTTCATGTGTCGTGGTGGGCAAACATGGGGCATATACCCCTTGGCTTAATAACTTGTTTACACTTAATTAGGATTTAACAGTAAAGTAATTGAGAACAAAGATTTTAAATGATGAAGATAAGTTTAAGTTCTATTTAGTATCTTGTGCGACGTTGTACTATGGAGCGATTTAACGGAAAGGTGGCGATTGTAACTGGTGCGAGTTCTGGGATTGGGAAGGCGATTGCTTCACAGTTGGTTGAAGAAGGAATGAATGTGAGTAAAATATACTTTAGGCTTAGTACTAATGGTTCTTGACCAGGTTGCAGGATTGTCAAGGCGAAAGGAGAAGCTCGAAGAGTTACGTGATAGTTTAGGTGGCTTAAAGGGGGTATTTCACCCCGTTCCGGTTGATATGAGTAAAGAAGCAGATATTATTCAAGCATTCGACTATGTAGCAGAACATTTGGGGGCCATTCACGTGCTTGTCAACAGTGCAGGCTGTAGTAGAATAACGCCGCTTTCGTGTGGGGAAACGGATAATTGGAAAGACATATTTGATATCAACGTTATTGGATTGTCGATTGCCACCAGAGAGGCTCTCAAAAACATGGCCGCGAATCAAACAGATGGTCATATCGTACATATTAACAGCATATATGGACACTACGCAACAAAATTAAACAATTCCATGTACTGTGCTTCCAAGTTTGCCGTTACTGCACTAACGGAATCTCTAAGATGTGAGCTGATTGCGAGAAAAAGTCGTACCAAAATTACAGTTAAACCTCCCTCCCTTCTCATTAAACAACGACCTTTGTAAATATGTTTTTAGAGCATCAGTCCCGGCTACGTTGAAACCGAATTCATGGACGTTCTCAGCAAAACTAGCAATGGACTATTCTCCAAAGAACTCTTGCATAGCTTTAGGCATAACAATCCCTACTTAAAACCGGAAGATGTCGCCAATTGCGTTCTTTATGCGTTGAAGACTCCACCACACGTTCAGGTATTGTCCAGTGAAATTTAAGTTGGGAACAATGTCTGTTTTCAGGTTCACGATGTGATCATCAGACCGATTGGAGAAAAAATTTAATTACAAGGTTATTTTCTGATGTAATTATTTGTATATTAAAAAATTAGCATATTAACATGGCAAATACACATTTTTGGGGTTCGAACGTAGTTTCTTCCACCTGCACGTGAGAAGGAGTCGAAAGTGCATTCAGCTACATCCACATGTTGAAGCGAATGTTTTTCTTGATCGCATGCATTGGCGAGATCTCTGAATTCAGGTTGTTCGTCAGCATGTTGGTAGTAAATCTTCGTTTTGACAAAGCTTGGACTTACACTCTGTGTAAAGGAACATTATGAGCATTCAAAAAGGTCACCAAACCTACTGATATCTCTATTTTACTTCCAATGTCGATTAACTCTCTTCTTAAGCATTACATTGCCGATGTCACTGCACTTTTGGCGCTCGGGATGCTCCCAACGACGCATGAAAGGAATGCACCATGCCCACTTATTCTCTTCACATGTATAATATGGCCATTGACGTACTCGGCGAACTGTCCAATATTCTTCCAAACCAAAACGTACCAACACTATTGACCAATATATGAATGGGTCCCACACCACACTCTCTTGGACCCACTTTAACGCATCTATAACCTCATGGTCTACGGTCACGTCAAATTTTAAAGCGTACAAGTTTTTGGATGAGGACAGCTGTTCTATCTCTTCTTTTCGACGTGCCATTCCTACAACTTGTAATGAGGTAGGTAAGTGCAAAAGGTCCAAATGGATTTGAAACATACCAAGATGCCTTGGTCCAACAGGTCTTTTACTACAGCGGTACAAATGCCACCACTTGCCCCGGCTACTAATGCCAGTTTGTGTCTCCAACGGTCCATTTCACTAATGCCGAATTTCCTGAAAATAGAAAAATGTGTGTAAGAAGACCGTCTCAATTTTGCACGGGATGCAGAAAACGCCTTAATCACAGTAACAGAATGGTTTGGTATGAGAAAGGCAATAATGATTCTTTCTATTCTTCAGGTTTGTAAGTGCCAAAGGATTTATCACACGTATCAGATTCACGTGGTAGATTTCTGGAGTGTTCTGAATATCCAGATACGAGAAACTCATCAAAACTTTCGGCCCGTGAATGCTGATAAACCCAACATTACCCCAAAAAGCAGGCAAAGAGAATTAATTTGCCAAATTTATACAGGGTGTTATAGTCAATTAAGACCATCCGAAGAAACAAATTGTTTTGTTTAAACGCTAGGTCCGTAAAAGTCCAAAATTGTGTAAGTTCATTAATCTTCTCTTTTTACGACATTAGGACAATGAAATCAATTGGCTTTCTAGGCAAGGTCTTTCCGATCGACTGCACCAAAATTTCTCGGGAAAACACGGTTTCTTATTAATTTTGGCGCGTAGAATACAAATCAATTCGTACATTTTCGATCAGACTTCTCAATCAAAAGTTATAGACTAGAAACCAATTTCGAAAGAAAATTCAAAGGGCTGTAACTTTTGAACGAGTAGCCCAATCTGGGAACTGTTTGAAATTATCGATTCTACAGGCCACATTCTATAAGAAAATTTTTTTTCCGGGTCGATCTGAGAATTTTTTTTCGGGCCTCAAAAAAAGGCAGTGTACAACCTTCCTTTTTTACCAAAAATCAACTGCACCAAAATTGCTCGGGAAAACACTTTTTCTTATTAATTTTGGTGCGTAGAATCCAAAACAATTCGTACTTTTTCGATCAGACTTCTCAATCAAAAGTTATAGACTAGAAACCAATTCCGAAAGAAAATTCAAAGGGCTGTAACTTTTGAACTAGTAGCCCAATCTTGGAACTGTTTGAAATTATGGATTCTACAAGCCACATTCTATAAGAAAATTTTTTTTCCGGGTCGATCTGAGACAATTTTTTTTGCGGGCCTCAAAAAAAGGCAGTTATTACCTTCCTTTTTTACCAAAAAATCGACTACACCAAAATTTCTCGGGAAAACACTGTTTCTTATTAATTTTGGTGCATAGAATCCAAAACAATTCGTACTTTTTCGATCAGACTTCTCAATCAAAAGTTATAGACTAGAAACCAATTTCGAAAAAAAATTCAAAGGGCTGTAACTTTTGAACTAGTACCCCAATCTTGGAACTGTTTGAAATTATGGATTCTACAGGCCACATTCTATAAGAAAATTTTTTTCCGGGTCGATCTGAGACAATTTTTTCTTCGGGCCTCAAAAAAAGGCAGTGTACAACCTTCCTTTTTTACCAAAAATCGACTGCACCCAAATTTCTCGAGAAAACACTTTTTCTTATTAATTTTGGTGTGTAGAATCCAAAACAATTCGTACTTTTTCGATCAGACTTCTCAATCAAATGTTATACGACTAGAAACCAATTTCGAAAGAAAATTCAAAGTGCTGTAACTTTTGAACTAGTAGCCCAATCTTGGAACTGTTTGAATTTGTAAATTGATATTGCTCTTTTTTCATTTTTCTAAAGAGGGCTAAGTACTTATCGGACAATGGATGATTAAAGATTGGTGTCGGGGAAAAGAGTATCTAGTAAACCAGTTTTAATTTGTTATAACTTATCGAAGATATAAGCGTACGAGATGGGAATTCCAGTTTCTCTCTACTCGAAATGGACGTTTATATAAATCAAAAACGCACTATGAAATAGAATCTTTATTTATCTTTATTTATCTTTATTGAAGCACCGCCGTGCCGTCCCGAATTCTGACCAGAAGTAGGGTTTCCGAAAACTTTCTGGTGGCGCCCGAAGCACTTCCGTTCCGCCATTTCTTGCCGCCGTTCCGCCGTATTCCGACGACTGCCGCCGCCGCCGTCAACGTCTACATATTTGGTATTATAAATTACGCAGGAATGTGTTTGTTCTGTCATTAAATTTCATTTTGTAATTATACCTTTTAATTTGTGTTTTTGTTGTTGTGAAGAAAAACCGAAGCCACCCTTGGTGCGCGAGCTTCCGGAGAAAGATCGTTGTAACTAGAAGTAAGTATTTGAAATTTTTAATGAGCGTCATCCAGCAAGCCCTTGGCGATTTTTGGTTTCAACAAAACGGGTGCCCTTTTATCATGTAAATGTACGTTAATATTTAAATGTGGTATTTCCGGATCGTTGAATTTAACACCTACTTATGATTTCTTTATATGGGGATATTTAAAATCAAATCAAATCAATGTTTTGTCTTCGAAGGTTTAATAAGAAACCTTCTCATTCATTTGTTTTTATTTTCATGTAGGATATCTAGATTAATGTTTTTATTTTTATTTAAACATATTTTTATGTAGGTATACGTATCAAAAAGAAAAAAATGTCGGATCAAATGCGAGAGCGGGCACAATGCAATTAAAAAAATTCATTTGTTTTTCGTTACTCATTTATTTTCCGAATACTGCCTTATGATGGGAAATAAAATGTTAAGCAATTTTTAGACAGAAACATTTTGTATACAGTTGTTACTTACCGAGATATACAGGGTGTTCATTTGAAAACCACTGTTTAAAGGAAAAACGCCGAGACACAATTTAAATGACAAGTGGTATCGAGTAATAGCTTGTTTGAAAGGTCCTTTATTTTGGCTTTTGATTTTTTAAAATCGGTTGATTCGTTTTCGAGAAAATGAGAAAAATTTTTATTTAATTTATTTAATCGACCTATCTTGATTTGTTTAGATAGAAAACAAAAACAAACGAAAATATCACTTATTTGTTGCTATTGGAAATAAAGATTTTAATTTACCGTCAGTTACCTTTCTGGCAACCTTGGGATAGTGAAAATTAGTTTATTGATTCAGATTTTACTTCAAAAATGGTTTACACACTAGACGAAAGGGTGGAAATTATTCTAATTTTCTCGAAAACGAATCGGCCAATTTTAAAAAATCAAACGTCAAAATAACGGACTTTAAAAGACTCTCCAAACAAGCTATTACTCGATACATTTAAAACTTTTAAGGGAATGACCCTGGGGGACAGAGAGTAAAAAGGGATAAAGTAGTTTTTGGTTAAAAAATTCCCAATACTCCCAATACTTTGGTCGAAGACTCGACCACCTCGAGATCCAAAAAATATCCCTGCGTGCGCTTTTTTTTTCATCTAACACTGACTGATAAATATAAAGAACGAATTTCAGGAACTTTTACTAAGTATGATAAAAGTACATGTGTAAAAATCTTAAGCAACTGACCGATGTTAAAGGCTTCTCCATTACTGTTCCTATGCCTACTTAAAAGCTTTCTCCAACTGGCTTAATCCAAAGATCGTGAATCTAAAAGGAATTTAAGTGACTTCGAGTTTCAAAATCAGCATACCTGAACGTGAGGGGGTGTTGATAAGATGTAAACCACAGCATCTGCCACATCAGAAGGATTAAGGGCCGGGGCCCCTTTGGTACCCTCCTTGTACCTTGTGGTGGCTTCTGATGGTCCACTCGCTAAACAAGCCGCTTCAATCGCCTCGGTTTTAGTAATTCCTGGACTTACGCACTGAAAGAATCTGTTAACGGTGCTCAGTACTTAATTGACTTACCGATATCTTTATTTTGCTACCGATTGCGATTAGTTCCTGTCGCAAGGTTTCCGTTAACGCCGTTATGGCGTGTTTCGATGCGCACAGCACGTTTAGATTTTCAAAAGGAACCACTTTATGTCCAAAAATGCTGCTGATGTGGACTACGTGACCGTCCACCTTATTTTTGCGCATCGACTTCACCGCCTCCCTAGTTGCTATGCACAACCCCATCACGTTGGTGTCAAATACATCCTTCCAAAATTCTGTTTTGCCATCTATTAAATTGGTAACACGCCCCACGCCCGCGTTGTTTACCAAAATGTGAATGGGGCCCAAATTCTCCTCGGCCCATGCGAACGCTTTTAGTATGTCGCTCTCTTTAGTAATATCGCATTGAATAGCGTGCAAATTTTTGTTCGTACTCAGTGCTTGAATTTTTTCCTTGCGACGTGCCAGTCCGACGACCTTCGTCAGATAACTTGTCGGTTATTTACTAATCTAAATATAGGTAGATTACTCACAATAAGACCCAATTCGAGTAGTTTTTCGACAATTGACGATCCAATGCCGGCACTGGCTCCGGTAACAACAGCGACCTTATTTTTCCAACGTTCCATTGAGAGCACCATCCTGAAATAATACAATGAACTGTGTCGTGTGGTTGGATTAAGTAATCTATTGATTATTCGTTGGCATGCCCTTGAATATTCTATTATCAAGTAAAGTTCATTTAGTACTAAACGTTAAATACAGCGTGTTCTACACCTCGTATCTTATACGTTCCTACCACCAAACGGGAGCAATGTATTTATCTACGAAAGTGGTTTACCAATGTTTATCGGTCCTATCATTAAGTTTCAAACATTTAAATTTTTCCACTAATTGGGTAAACAAGTTTGTTTACTTGGTAGCAAATTAAGTCGGCACTATTGCCAACTTTCTTAATTGTAGAGTTAGAAAGATGGTTCAATTATCAAAATTAAAAAACAAAGCATCATCGCATTTTTCAGTTAACACAAATGTGAATGTTTATATGGAACGCCCTGTAGGTAGATTATTAGATCATATGAGGGCTTATTAAATTCTCTACAAAGGTTCTTAATGCACCATAGCCAACTATAACTAACCTTTAGATAATAACAAAAAATGTAATTTAAATTGATCTACGGGGTTTTTACAAACGTAACGCCAAAATGAATTAAGCTCAAGGTGATTCAGCCCCCTGTATCTTAAAAACGGCCACTCCAAATGAAAGACCTTACTCATAAAAATTGTGGAGGATCAAATCCTGCGTAAGAAGAGCGAAATTTAACAGAATTTTAAAATTAAAACGTTTCTATAATATGTAGAAATGATTGTCATCCCTTCTAGTACAGTGCATAAACCTAGGCATAAGCTGTTGAGTTGATATCACGTGGGGGCGTTAATGTTACAACCTGAAATTTTGAACAACGAATGTGTACTTCATGGCAATTTTTTGCGGAAGGGCAAACCTATATTATCGCACCCATTGATAACGTAAAGTGTACACTTATTTTTCATGTTCAGGTCCTATTATTTGGCAATTTGGGGGGGGCGACCTTCGGAGACGTTAGGCTCCTTTTTGCAACCCTTCCAATGTTTCCAGATAATTTCCAAGGATTGGCTTCATGTGGCTGCAAAAAAATGTATTTTTCTAAAATAAAAGACCAGCTCTATCAGTATCAGAACTTTCAAAATGCAGAAGTAAGACTTGCATAAGGAATAGCGTGGGATTTATGGGTTCTTTTCACTGCATGGCTCAAGAATCATGAAAAAAGCAATTAATTGTCGCAATCAGATTGCCACAAGATGACGATTTCGAAGAGATGTCGGAAGATGAATAATAATTTGTAGGTACCTATTTTATTAGTGTATAGAGTATTCGAGCCATAAGGGCTCATATATAACGCAGCTTTAAAAAAATGTATAATAATCTGGCAAGGAAAAGTTATCGAATCTGAACATTAAAAGAAAGTATGCACTTTAATTTATCGATTAGTGCGAACCATATGCAACTGAACCAAAATTGGGTGTCTTGTAAAACATTATTCAAGAACTACGCATGACGCTGTTATTCATTTAGAATCCTATGTCTACACTTAAATGGCGAAAACTCTTCTGAAAGACGCCTAATTTTATGAAATAACATGCGCACGCATTCTGCACTGTAATTCTGGATTTTAGGTTATGATGAAGAGTTATTAAATTCGGCCGCTATTTCCCTTAAGTTTCTTACGGGATTCTCTCGCACAAAAAATTAAAATGTACAATTTCATATCCTCCGTTAAAACTGAGGGTTGTTTACGGTGTCTTATGTGCATCGCATTTAAACAACCACTAATTTTAAAGTGATCAACAAAGAAGATAAATCGCTTACGCTCCTTAAACTACTACCGGCACTATACCCATTGTTAATATCAACTTTTTCTTCAGATGAATACATCGCACACGAACGAAAATAAAAAGTCAAAGCAATAATATTTCAATTAATTAATATGACGGCCAGATTTGTTTTAAGAAGTTAGTTTCGTCGCATAAAATTAGGCGTCCTTCAGAAGAGCTTTGGTCATTTAAAAGTAGACATAGGGAAAATAATACACAAAAATCCCTATGCCTACTTTTAAATGAATATCACTGTACATATGAGGCGCTTAGATACATAATTATTTATATGCATATAGGTACACGTTTCATGAACGCATAATCATGTAGGTATATTATTAGTGAGAAACGGAAAACAAGCAAGGTTCAACTGGAGGGAGCAATCAGTGCTTAAAAATTAATTTTTATAAAAGAAATGCATCTGAGCCTTTTGTAACTTGGTTTAATCTTTTGAAATCAGATTGTATCCTGTTCTACAGATGTGGAATTTGGCGACTAAAGGTTCTCTTCAAAGATTCATGTTTGTGCGACGGAGGAGTTAATATTCCCAACGTATGCGAAATGTAACTGTATTTCCTGATCCCAAAAATTAATCTTAAACAAGTATTTTGTAAGATTTGAATTTTTTTCAACCATGCTCTTTAATGACGGACCATACGCAACATCACAATAATCTAAGCCCGACATGACCAAGGATTCGCACAGTACCACTTTAGTCTATATCGAGATTCATATAAAGAGCTTTTAAAACCCTTCTGAATATAGTTTTATATTTGCTCAGTGAATGCTTGTATTTTCGCCATATCTCTGCTCAGGAAACAGATATCAAAATGCGGTTTTCACTGATATTTTCACTTTTTTATCTTATTTGATAATATTGTATTATAATTATACCGTTCCATTTGACATTTTCAACAAAACCTGTCAAGTTTATTTTAGTGTCAAACCGCGCCCTCTACCACTCATCACATTTACTAAAAGGACTCTATTAATGTAAAATTTGATTACACGAAGAGAACTCTTTCCAATAAATTCGTAAACCTGAACCGAAGTCACATTCAACTTACTTAAAGAGACGTTCCCCTTCTCCCACCATAAATACGTATCTACTACAACAAAATGATGCAAAATTCATACAAGATTACGATGTATGTATTTTTTATGCAGATTTGTAGGGCATATTTTAGGAAAAAAAATCATTTTTCTCACTTGGATATGAATCGTACGCCCCTAAACGTACACCTAGAAACTTGAAAATAATTTCCAGCGATTTTTTGACCTCTTTTATTAACAAAATATTTTTACCCATTACCGTGCAATTAGCGGTTCCATAGATATGGCCTGTGACCTTTATTAGGACACCATGTACGTAAAAGATGAAGTTAAGATTAAAATCTAAATAGATGTTGCCAATTTGAAAGTATCCTCAATTGGTCAGTGTATAAATACAGTGATAATAAGATAAGTCAGGTACAAATGAAGATTATCGTGAAACAAAAAAATAGTCAAATCATTTTAATTTTTGTTCAATAATGGAAAATGACCCATACTTTGAAATAATGGTTCCTTTTGTAATAAAATTTTCTCTAATGTACGAGTATAATGGGCAATTCCTATCATCATTCCATTTATATGAAAGTAAAAAAAAATAACCACAGACTTCATTATTTCAAAATGGTGGCCACTTTAATATTTCAAAATTAACTAGTTAAATATTTAAATAGCCGCCATTTTGATAAAAAAAAGGAAGTAAGTGGTTAGTTTTTTTATACTTTTATGTGTTTTATTATCTTTTTTTCCAAATTTCATTGAATTAGTTATAAATTTTTAAATCAAAAATACAAAATTTCGAAATCTTGGATTTTGATTGATTTTCTAGGACACCATTTTGACTGTACTAAAAGCGGAAAGGTGGCATAGAGACGGCTAGTGATTGTTCAATGATCGTCCGAGTAATCTTCTAATCTCTTTCTCAACTGGAAATTCCATTTACCTGCTCGTATCCATTGGGAATGTGATAGGAGGGGTACTTAGGTACCTCTTTTTGGACAAAGTTTAAATCTTTCGCAAACTTTCGCAGGTTCGAAAGCCATTGTGCAATGTGCGTGCTATATACCATGCGCTCAAAAATGAGTTGCTTTCGAGTCACTTTTGGAATTTTTTTTACATGGGAAATGGTACCTTGAACTTCCAGAGGCGACTCGACCGCCAGTCATTTTTGAATCGCCCGTTATATCTTCTTAGTTAGTAAGACAACGAGAATTGCGATCTTTTGGCCTTTTTAATAAAGTAGCTCCAAATACCTTTTACTTACTAAGAAGGAACACTAATTTCGATACTGTTGGCACATTATTGCCCTTGATTTATTTGGAAAAATTGGTCTCCTATACATGCATTCTTATACGATACATCAAAATAGCGCTAACCCTCTCTGATATAACTAGAAATGATGCTGTCTTCTGATCGACTAATCCCTCCACTTGATTTGCTGATTGCTAAATATTTAAAGGTAAAAAGACCATATGGGGTGGGTGGCCTAGACAGAAAAATCCCGTAGGAATTTCCTCTGCCCAGTGCGGCCCTTGAAAGATAACGAGGAACAGGAAATTTTAACAAAAGCGTCCAACACCCATGGGTGGGTATTTTCTTGACAGATAACGTTACATGTCGTACTTTCGATCGCCTTAAAAGTGCAACTAAAAGGGACTGTCGAAACCAAAAATCGTCTTCCTCAATTATCGTTCAATAAATTTTGGTCAGTTCAAGCTGAAAATGTTAGACCTTTGTAACAGGTTTAATGGACAGTATACTCACTATTTAAATATTAGGCCAAATTTTGAGTCTTATCTTATCTGTATAGATACCGTTGACGATCGCCTTAAAAGGGCATTTAATATACAGTATAACGTTAAACCTTGGTTACAGTAGGATAGACTGACTATTTAAATGTTTAGCGTATTGCAAAACGAGACAAGGTCAAAAAACAAAAGGTAATTATTTTGTAGAAGTCTCTCATCCAGTTCAAAATCGTTATTGAGCAGAGGAAAAGGAGTCAGGTGGCCCAGTTAGTGGCCGAATACGTTTTAAGTTAAGTTAAGAAAAGCTTGAATTAGTTTGTCAAGTTTGAAGGCTGTTTTGGTTGGTGTTAGAACAAATTTTACCGCATTCGCATCGGAGAAAGGAATCAGTGGGACCGCAAGTTTGTGTGTGTCACGGTTTAGCATGTGTCTGTGGTTTTAGTTAATTTAATTTATGATTTGGTGTACGAACCTTTTTTGGATATTGTGTCTCGAAAAAGAAAACTGTTAGTTATTTTAAGTTTAATTTGGTAGATAATTGCAATTCTGTTCTGGACACAAGACAGGGATGGTTGTTTTTCTTGTGTGTGTAAAATAAAATATGTCAGTGTAATTTCACGCATGTTGCGTCGAACCCTTTATTAATGACGAACAGAAAAGTTTCATATTTAAATTACGATTTAACTTTATGATTGTCGCAGAAGGTTCATTTTAACGATTTAAGAACAGTCCGTCTTCGAGTAAGTAAAATTGAGGTCAGAATTAAGTCATTCGTCTGTATCGGAGTGAAGATCTGTACCGGGAAAAATTGCAATTGAAGAGCTAGTCAAGTTTAAAGAGTATTTTCTGTACGGTTCTTTTTTCTTTTCTTTGGATTTCGTTAAAATGTTGGTTTGTGTTAGGCCTAAAAATGTAAAACTGCCAAAACATTTTTTAATTGATAGGTTTTTAGCGCCGTGAAATCGTAACACAACAGAACTATATTTGGTTTGTGCTAGGAAGCTGCTTTGTCAAGGGTTTGGCACATTTTTTAAAAGTACCGAGTACTAATTGTAATAGTTTACGTTGCACAACTATTATTTGAAACAAATGTTGCATGAGCTTGGGGTCGCTGCAGTTGACATCTTCCAAATTTTATTTATCTAGATTGCTTCATGCGGCTGAGCAACAAAAGGGAAAGGGGACTTTGGTTTAACATTTTAATGTTATCTAAAGGTTAACTGAGGTTAAACGTAATCTCATCTGCTTTTTAGGTGCCGAAACGTATTCTGTTCAATCACATTTTAATTTGGATACTATCCCAAGATGGAGCGCTGGAGTGGAAAGGTGGCAATTGTTACTGGGGCTAGTGCTGGTGTTGGGAGGGCAGTGGCAGAAAGGTTGGCAAAGGAAGGAGTGATAGTGAGTAGTAGTAAATTAACGCGCTACATCTTCCAATAACACCGATTTCAGGTTGCTGGATTGGCACGTCGTAAGGAAAAAATGAACGAATTGGCGGCAACGCTCAAGGGTTGTAAAGGGGCCTTTCATCCAATTCAGGCGGATATCACTAAAGAGGAGGACATCATAAAGGCATTTCAGTATATCATAGAAAATCTAGGACCGATACACATCCTAATTAATAATGCGGGGATTTCCCGGATTTCTCCACTTTCCATTGGAAAGACTGAAGACTGGAACTTAATTATGGATACCAATGTTATGGGGTTGGGAATTGCAACAAGGGAAGCCCTACAAAATATGTACCTTAATAAAGTAGACGGGCATATAATTCACGTAAGCAGTATTACTGGCCACAACCTAGCACAAAACCCTAACGCATTCAGCGGTGCATCTAAAGCAGCGGTCACGTCTTTAGCCGAGAGTTTGAGGATCGAATTGAACCGACGAAACAGCAAAATCAAGATTTCGGTATTTTACTTTAAAATAGCAGTTCATGGTGCTAATAACAGTTTTGTAGTGCATCAGCCCGGGTTACATCGACACTGAGATTATGGACATCGTGAGGGAGACCAACCAAAACCCAGCAATCCAGAAGTATTTGGACAGCTTCAAAATGATCAATCCACCTCTATTGCCTGAAGATATGGCTGATTCTATACTCTATATGCTAGCAGCGCCACCAAACGTAAATGTAATATTCATTATTATGAAATCAAGGCATGCTCTCACCTCCTTGCTTTCAGGTTTATGATATAATCATCCGTCCAGTCGGCGAAGTGTTATAGTTACTTATAAAAAGAAACAGATTATAACCATGTTCTCTATCTGAATATACATTTGTAATGTTTCTTCTTCAGCATTGGAGTAACTAAATATACGTAGGTACTTAGGTACTATCATGAAGTGGTTTTATTTTTTCTGCCCTTTTTACCACCCATACGTCAGTAAGGAAGATGGTAAGAATTTACCCCCCGCATTTTTAATGGAAATGCACGTTTTGAAGCACCAGAAATCCGAATTAAAGAAAATGTCGATCGCTCTATCAGTCTGTCTGTTTGTACTCCAATTTCGGGCTGAACCGATCGGAACCAAATTTGATACACATATTCTTATACATGAAAGGACAGAATCGTGCACGCGCTGGTGTGGGGGTGGTATCTGTGCTAGCCACAGCAACTTATTTTTAATTGCGTCCTATGGGTGAATGAAGAAGGCCTTATGTGAGTTGGTATTTTGATACTCAGTTGAGTTAGATTGGTGATCTACAACTGAAGCTCATCACCCAAAATCACCGAAAATTTTCTGATTCCGCCTAAAACTCCTTATGCTGGGTTCGATAGATAAATATGAGATTCTTGAAAAGGCTGTCAAAGCATGTAGGACCAATTTTAAAAGTACATTTTCGAAAAAAAAAATGTGAGATACTTTTTTCTGTGGGGTTATTTAAAGCTCAAGATTGTTGAATCAAACCCACCTAGAAGATCTAGGGACGAACTGAAAGAGCGAATCCAAGAGTAGATCAACAACATTCCATTCGATATGCTGCGCAGTCATGGGATCCTTCACCAATGTGTTCGAAACAAAGGACGCCATCTTACGGTTTTCAAAAAATGAACATTTTCATATATCCTCATTAATTTCCACTAATTTAGATTACATTTGTGTAAAAAAGTTTAACAAATATTAATAATTAAGACCCTGACAGTTTTTTTTACTGTCGGCCTCTGTATGATAATGACTGTATAAACCCACCATATATCGTGATCGAGTGTCCACGCTAAATATAATCCTTATCTAAAATTCATCTTTACTACATAACGAATACACACCTCTGAATGACAAACAAAATTTATTTACCGAAATTAAATGCAAATTTTCCAATCAATAAAACACAATAACCAAAATCCTTTGTTTGGATTTGATTCTTATCAAAGTACAATACAAAATCTGTTTCATGTAAGTAATTTTCATGGGTCGATTCCTTTAGGAATATTAAAATTACTTCGCACAAAATTCCTTATGCAAACTACTACCAACAACTGACCACTATTTCATACAAATAAAAAAATTAAAATAACTTACAGTTATTGACGTGGGTAATATTCTCTTCGTGTAACGAATTGATCAAGACTCTTCTTGGAAAATGATGCTTCCTTTAGAAATATCAATCGTTTCTCGCCACCCTGGTAACGTTTATCTCGTGATGAATGCAAAGTTTGGCGGAAGAAAAGACCGTATGAATCGTGAATCCAAGCAAACCGGCTTCAATTTCGCAAAAGTTTTGTTGCTGGACAAATGCACCGAATCAATTGTCCTTAAATCCCCTGCCGTGTGCCGTTGTATACAAAATTTGTATTTATCGCACAGTTCATTATCCAAATGCGTTACTCAACTTTGAGGAACTTACTTTTAACCAACCATTACATCTGGCGATCCGAAAGAAATACTTTTTTGTTTATCACAATGAGTTTTTCTCTTTGCAGAGGGCTTCTGCGGTTCGAAAATGTGCCTTTGCGTAAATTTTTCCACTCGTAAATAAACGGCCTTGTTACGAATTAAGCTAAATCTGGTTTCAATTAACGCTCCTTAACGACGCGATTGAAAAAATAGCTGAACCGTTCTTGTTTGAAATTTTTCTTTCAAAATAATGTGAAAATTTCAGCGCACTTAAAATGGTACGAGAGCCTAATCTGCTCTTAATTTTCACACACTAATATTTTTACGCTATCGTTGAAGCTAAAACGAAGAATAATTTTACTGCTTACGTGCTCAATGACGGTCTAACTCGAACTGACTTAAAAATCTCGAAAAATGTAAACGTTTAACTAAGATGCACACGTTATCGCTTTTATTAGCAGACATACTTTTGTTCAGGTTCGCTATGAAGCGGTATAGGTGTAAATTTTCCTGTGTTGAACAAAATCCAAATCTGAAAATAAACCTTTCAAAACCGCTAACCGACCACCTCTTACAAACGACATTTTAAAGCATTTTCAATAGAATTGACCGAAACGGGCAAGAAAAGTGTTGTAATTTTTGAATATGTAAAGTTGCTTCAATTCAAAAAATACATATCCCTTAGCAAGTAAAGGTAGTGTAGTGGAACCTATGGATCGCCGTAAATGATTAGAGCCCGTTGGCACATTTTTTCTCGATTGGGCGTTTAATTCCTTAAGCTTTTAAAAAATTTTCAGTATTTCAAATACTGTACTTGTAAATTTATTGGTACTTTTGAACCCTGGGGCGCCTGAGATTTTTGAATCTTGCGTTCTCAACTTAGCGGCACGAGATCTTTGAAAACTTTTAAACGTTTTGAAACTTGAGACATAAAATTGTTTGAAATAATTGGACTCCTGGACTGTTGGGCTCTTAACAGTTGCGAGTCTTCAACGAAACTTTAACATCTTGTAAAAATTCACATCACCATATGAGTAAACATATCCAGTAGATGACAAGGGAAACCTGGTATTGCGGTTTACGTGACCAAGTTCGCGTCCATGAAGTTAGAAAAAGTGCTATTGGATTCAGCAACAATACTTTCGGAGGACTGTGTATGTTTATACACCGTCCTCCGAAAGTATTGTTGCCGCAGAGTAGTCATTTTTGTTTAAATAAAAAGTGGAAACATTGAAATACGCCCCCTTCAATTTAATTTTCATGTATTGCATATCAATATTTCTTCGTTTGGGAGGAAGTTCCCCTTTGCTAAACGTTGACCTCATATGCTTCAGCAAACCACGTCTTTTATCAAATGTATTGACTAAATTATTTAACTGAGCAACAAGCACTTGATAGGCGCGGACCCGGTTCAATCTTATCCTAAGGTTAAACGAGGTTAACATTTTAGTAAGTTGAGTCGTTGACGTACGTATACACAGCGTACGTCATTGACAGTGTAGTACAGCAGGATTGCAGATAATAGTGAATAGTACCTACCCCCGAAATGGAACGGTGGAGTGGAAAAGTCGCAATAGTAACAGGGGCCAGTTCTGGCATTGGAAAGGCAGTAGCGGAAAAATTAGTCAGAGAAGGAATGATAGTGAGTGGGCATTAAAAGTTAGCACCATCAAATAAGACTCCTTACAGGTTGCTGGATTGGCTCGTCGCAAGGAAAGAGTTGAAGGATTGGCGGCAACGCTCAAAGGTTGTAAGGGGGTGTTACACGCGATTCAGGCCGATATTACCAAAGAGGAGGACATTTTGCGGGCATTTAAATATGTCATCGAAAACTTAGGACCAATTCACGTCCTTATTAATAACGCAGGACTCGCTAGCGTTTCTCCACTTTCATATGGAAAGACTGACCATTGGAAGCTACTAATGGACACAAATGTTGTGGGATTAGCGGTTGCTACAAGGGAAGCCCTACAGAATATGTATCGTAATAAAATAGATGGTCATATAATACACGTTAGCAGCATGTGCGGCAATAAACTAACGATGAATCCCAATGGATTCAGCGGCGCGACTAAAGCAGCGGTTACAACATTAGCGGAAAGCTTGAGGGTCGAATTGAATGCAGCCAAAAACAGAACTAAGATTTCGGTATCTACTTTACAAACCTCGAGTATTACCTTTTTTTCCAGTGCATTACTCCAGGTTACGTTCACACTGAGCTCATGGACATAGTAAGGAAAGATAACCAAAAGCCGGAAATTCAGAAATATTTGGATGATTTCGAAAAGAATATGCCGGCCTTACAGCCCGAAGACATGGCGGATGCTATGCTTTATATGTTGGCGGCTCCACCGCATGTTCAGGTAATAAGGCGAAACGAAGTGGACGGTTTGCAGTAAACGACTTTTTTAGATACAAGATTTACTTATCCGTCCAGTTGGTGAAGTGTTGTAGAAATATGTTATAGAGAAACTGACACCGGTGTATTCAATTAAACAGATACAATTCGTATATCTTTTTTTCTTATTCTCTTTGCAAATCCATTTCTTTATTTTTATGTAGCCATCGGCTACACCTTCGGTTTTGGTAGAAGAGCAATACTATACACAGAGGTTGGAGTGTATCTATCCGATATGAGCTTTTGGAAAAAATTCGAACGGCTGGATAACCACAATGCTCAAAATATGATCTAAAATTGTGACTTACGGCCGATGTCCAAATTGCCATCGGAATCATCACTACTATACAACTAAATTACTTCGTTATCAGGAAAATGGTAAAGTAATTAGTAACTGGCTAAAAAGTTGGAAGAGCGCCCCAAAGGCAAAACATTTATAAAGCTGACAATTCTATTTTGGTAATTACATTAACTAGTACTGATGGAAAATTCTACTTTTCTGATGCCCCCAATAAGAAAACGCGGGCTTATGGGCGTTTGAATGGATTCTTTTGATTGAAGAAAACACATATTTTAACTATAAATTTAAGTCTTTGCCACAGTTCACCATATCGAATTTTAATAGGCTAAATAGAGTTCGGGCTCCTCCCGCAAATTTTTGGTTGAAAACGCTTAATTAAGGTGCCCTCTAGCCATTTTTATTAACTTCATGATCGTAGCTAGGGGGGCTTAACGACGTCGCGCAACCTCTAAGATTGCTTGTTCGTTTTATTTGAAGTAAAACAATATCTGCATGCGCACCATTCGCGCCCGGATAATTGGCACACTAAATATTAACTCAGGACAATTCGTTCCTGTCGCCCCTGAGCAACAACACTCACAAGTTTGCTGTGGAATAATTCTCACTCTGACACTTTGTTTCCAAGATCTTTTGCACCCTGGACCTCCCAGGTTTTGTTTGAAACTCTAACTTCGCTCTCGGACAATTACCACCTTTGAATTTTCATTAAGGCATTTCGCTTTTAGACGCTTTCAAGTAGTGTTGTGGTCCATTTCGCAGGCGTATAATTAGCGTAAACAAAAGGTTATAGTAAAAAATGTTGTCAATCTTTCAAAAAAATTTTAAGAACTTACTTCAGGGTTGCAAGCAGGAGGTCTCAAAAGTATAAATATAAAAGAATAAAGTACATCCCTGTAGATCGTGTGTGGAAAATTTGTACCCGTATATATTGGTCCTTCGAGGCTTCTCTCCCTTTATGTTTCGCTCACTGAATCATTAACACCCAGATAATTTTCATATACGAGTTATTTAGTATTCCATTTCTCGCGGGTAAGTTTTTTTTAATTACGTTCATTTGAAATGGTTCAAGAATGTACACCGTTTTTATAAATTCAGAACGTGAGAGGTGCCTTTTGTACAGAAAAAACATTTATTAGAAGCATATTCCGATATTGATAACGATATTTCCGGATAATCCATATTGTTGAACCGCTGTGTATATTAAAATAGAAGGACGAGGGGGAAAAGTTTGGTAAAAGAAATGCTGTAAAATACAGGGTGCCTGGAACACTGAATATATCTTAATATAATTTTTTTCTAAATTACAAAATTATAAAAAGTTTGCTACCCATCTATGTACTTGAAATTCGTAGTCAGTAACATACCTCTGCATTCTCAAAGGGGGTATATTTTTTTAAAAATAGCAACCACTAGTTTTCATTACATATTTTACAGCATACAATTTTTTGGATATAGCAGCTTACAAATTTATTAATTACATAATCAAATTTAAGAGAAAATTTCAAATTAACTTTGAATCGCGCTTACTCTTTTTTTATATCTATAGACCATGTTCGCAATGAAATTGTATCTCTCAATTTCTGTTATAGGGTTCCAATATCTTATTTGTTGTGTAGGGTTTAAAAAGATTAATAGAGAGGACCAAAACAAAAAAAATTCCAAATAAACAATTCTGATTTTAACAAATTTAATACATATCTGATGTGTGCCCGAAGTGGAGCATTGAAAATGAAACCTATTTTCTATTCTATTCTTTTTCTTCTTTTTTTCATTGCGCACGGTTGTAGGTAATGGGTTATAGTTATAACCTCGTTTTCAAGGAGGTAGCAGGATTAGCATTTCTTCATCTTAGAGATCATTACGAAAGATGTTTTGTGGACCCTCTATTATAACTTTTTGAAACTCGTTTTCTACATGGAAAAATTAGGTCATCTGAAAGTCATTGTAATTGATTATTAATATTACGTAATGATATTTGATCTGCAACAGTATCTGGAACAAGGACAAACTAATTAAGTGCGCCAGTATATTTTCTTTTCCACGAAGAGATATTGTTAAAAATTCACTGAAGTTATTTCCCTGCAATTGAATCCAAGAGGGGACTGTTGGCATTAGTAAAACTGTATCCGAAAAACATTCATGTACATTAATGTTTAAGGTTTGGGTTTTGTGGACATTTCTCCTTTTGGCCATGGAAAAGGTCTAGAACAATTTATAAAACGCGTTAGTAACAAACTTTAATGTCAATTGCTTGCTTACATTCTAACTTCATCGTTCGAAAAAACTACGGCCAGAAAACAATTGATTCACCTGAGATTTTAATGCAGTGTTATTCCCTGACGGGAAGTTCCAATATGCAAGTGGACGTTGAAAATGATCAAGGAAGATTGGATCTGCGTTTTATTAAAATATTAACCCGTGGACAAATTTTAAGCCGTTTGTATTGCATGTATTTTTTACAATGTATGAACCCATCTACAAGGATGGCCGTGATACTGTACATTCCTGATCAGCTTGGCAAAAAAAGTAGTCGTAGCGACTCAAATCCAAATTGGATCATTGTAAAAGATACATGGCAGCTTACTCGAAGAGAATTGTGTTAGATTTCATGGACTACTGTTCGTGTCTATGAAGAAAGGTACTAAAGTCAGCTAGTGATTATCGCGACCTTTTTTGCCATGACTCGCTCTATCTCGTTCTTGCCGCCAGAACATAAAAGTGAAATGAAACAATTTATTTCTAAAAATTTGGAGGGAGTTCCATTTTTCTATTTGAATAATTTTGAAGATTTCATTATGATTATTTTGATAGAAAAATAAGTTTAAAATGACAGTGGATCATGTTTTTGTTAAAATTTTCCATAGAACAAAGAGTATGGTAAAGTTTCAATTGTTAGAAATTAGAACACATTATCAAAAGGACAAATAATTATTTCAAGCCATTTTTTCAGCACTCTGTATATACGAAATGGTTAAATAAAAATTACGCGTGGAATTTGCTTCCAATTTACGTACTTTAAATTTGTAAACAGCGGCGTACTTCTGCATGGTCAAGGAGTACCATATTTTTTTATGGAAACTATTGCTTTTCATTACATATTATTAAAGAGTGCACTTTTTAACGCATGTTTTAATTTTTTATAAAATGGTATTGCTGCATTTTGTCCGTCCATCCGTCCGTCCGTTCGGAACCACTTCTGCCATTTTGAACTACTTTTAGGGGAATTGTCCTAGAATCCTGGAATTTTGTGCAATAAGTCCCTGAAGATATGCTAGACGACCATCAAATTTCGAAGTCCCCCCCCCCTTTTTTCCTGAAATGCTGTTTTTGAAAGTAAAACGGGCATAACTTTTACACGCGACAACTAATTGTTCTCAGATTTTGCATACAGACGCCCTTAGTAGTGCAAAGTAAAACTTTTGAAAATTGGGGGGGGGAGGGGGAATAAACACACGTTCTCCTCTTCATGGTATTCTAATGAAAGGTCTCATTATCGAAATTAGCTGGTTTGTACAAACTATAACTTTCATATGGGACTCCACTCCTTTTCGAGATCAGCGGGTGACTTGGGGTGGGGGGGGGGGGGAGGTCTACTACCTTATAACCTAACCAATTAGTATAGTACGTTCGCACCTCCACATGCAGTATGGTGCTTATGGACATACAGTACATGTGCTAGCCAAATGCGATAGTACAAGGAAATTATGGTGTTTTTTAATACTTCAATTCAATTAAATGTCAGTTTGACATCATTGCAGTGCGGAACAAGGATAGCGTTGTCGAAGAATGACGCAAATTAGTAAGAGAGGCATTGAGTACATAACACCACATACTGAATCTGGAGGTGCGAACGCGCTATAAGCTATTAAGACCTTCTGCAGAGGCACCTCTAAAAAAACATTATGCCGATTATGCGGGTCACTCTGTAATTGGGCGCAAGCCTGTTGAGGGCCCAGAACAAGGGAGGGATAATAAATAAATAAATAAATAAATTTCGACTTAAAAAATGCGCTTAGTGCACAATTTATACTTTTTATATTACGTAAAACTCCAATTAAGGAAAATAGTTGTGTTAATTCATTTTATCATTTTAGTAGTTTATCATGTTTTTTGTGTTGTCATATTAAAGAAAATGTTCATTAATAGTACCTACTTCAGGAAATGGTTTTTGACACTATAAATTGCTTTGACATAACTAACACAAGAGTAACGCTTTTTTTCAATGCAAACTAGTTAAATTATTAAATGACATTGAGGATGATTTTTTTAGTTTTGCGGCTTAGTTTTTATGTGGTTTCGTAAATATTTCTCATGATTTTTTTATGCTTTATATATGCTTTTCTTTTTGGATTCTCTGAAATTATTTTTATGTTATTTTATGATCATAGTTTACAAGTTATTTTATTCTCAGCTCTACTCAAATTTTAAAGACTGCTAGTAAATGTAATCCGTAATCTTTTTCAGCGTTATTCTTTATTATTGTATTGTTTGTTTTTCTTATTATGAATGACTGGCTCTAATTCTCTTTTCGCGGGCATATATTATGCAATACATGAGGGAGGTCTCACCACGGACGTTGTCTATGGGACCCCTAATATTTTTCAATATGATTTATTTACAAGTTTAATTTTCTTTTTTTATTGTACTACATGTTATTATATTGAGAAATAAACATATATTATTATTAAATTAATGAACACAAAGTAGTCAAATAATTGTTTATTTTTCCTTAAGGTTATCGATTTCGAAATATTTATATCATCTTCAGACCAATGCGTCAGTTTTGAGATACAAGTTAAAAATTGCAATGTAAATTACGGCAAATTGGTTCGGCATGTTGATAAGTGTGATTGCTATACGAGTATATTGCTACTGATGATGTTATGTATTGTGAGGTTATGCTTCAATATCGTGAATGAACACAACTATTTTTCTTAATTTGAGTTTGTCTCTTAAATTTGATTTAATATAATAAGTTTTGTATGTTTGCTATATCAAAAAAAGTGCACTCTATGAATATATTACGAAAACTAGTAGTTGGCGTTAATAATTTTGAATACCATAAAAAGTTTCTTTAAAACAAATTTTGTTTTGACGATATATTCAGTGTTCCAGACAAAGTGATCATCCTGTATAATCATGTGTCAGAAAACATCACTGTTGGGAGCCGTAATATGCACTTTAAAACGGCAAAACATCAAATTTTCTATACAAATGTTAACAAAACGATGAATCTCAAATTTAAAAATTTACAGCCCCAAATTAGAAGGGGAAAGGCTTTCTAACGATTCAACTTGCCTTGCCATTAATAATCTATCCCTTGAACTTAGAATTGACGTGCTCCATTCCTACAATTACCAGAAAATACTTCGGTTTCATGTTTAACTTGCCACTATGTGTGATAATGAAAATAAGAAGTGTGTAGCAAAAGATACTAAGACCATAATAAATGTAAAATTGTATGAAAAAAGCTACAAAAGTCTACAAGGAATCTGGAGATAGAACCAACTATTGCCCAAAAAGTGAGGCATTGGAATAAAGTACAAATGCAATCTTTGTATGAAATTGTAAGCAAATTTTAAAATATACTTTTAGTTCCATAATAGAAAATTCGTTCTAATTCTTTAATTAGGCTCGTTACAAGCTATGCGTCTCACAAACCAATAGGTAAAGCGGAGAATGAATAAAAAAGCAACAGGAATGGATTTTACGTCGCTTAATATTATGTTTTAATCCTTACTCTGGGATAGTTTTGGGGTATTTGAGAAAAACGGATTTGAAAGTAGGGAACATCCAAGATGTTGGGGCAAAGCAGGTGCCAATCCAAAACGCATGTAATGATACAGACACGCATCCTAGGCGTTTATACAAAATCGATCAAGCAACATGAAATAATTGTAAAAAAGATGAATAACCGCAGCTGAGGTGGCGAAAAGCTCATACAACCCCGAAAGATTGTAGGGATCGGCGATTAAAATTTGCAAATTAGCCGATTGCATACGATTAAAAGCGCGTTTAAAAAATAAAACGTTATGTAAATAAGAATCGCAATTAGTAGGTAATTGTCCCCCGTTAAGTGTGTTACCACTATTTAGGGTTGTAAAATATTAGAAATGGGCGGTGGTTAAGTTGTGTAATCCTTTTATAAAGGTCTGAGTGGCTCGTGGCGAGTTCATAGGTCAGATGACCACTGGTCAGCTTCACCCTTCATCTTTCCTCATTGCCTTTTGTCGCTTTCATAAATCATCCACGTTCTAGTTATAATATCCTTAATTCTGAAAACACGTTGCTTAGTTTATTATAGTTTTGAAAGTGATAGATGATGCACTCTATACACTGCGTGTTAATATGTGTTCGGTTACCAGATTACACAATTACTTATTAGGGGTGCGATTCGCATTTTCGCGCGTCCTTAATTTAAATTTGCGCGACGCTATACGTAATTAGGGGTAGTTTATTGCAACAACTCGAAATGTACAAAAATCAACAAAATCGTTAAATCAGTCCTAAGTTCTGCATTAACCAAACGTTTAATTATTAATAAATGCGAAAAGCTGTGACACCGGAAAATTCTCAGTAAATAATGGATTATAAAACGACGACTCGTGGAGAACGTGAATATAAATGTCGGCGTTTTAAAATAAATAATTTCGTATTTTTTTCTGTTGTAAATTTCGAGGGCATCGCGTTTAAAAATAATGAAGTGGACCTCCGCGTGTGAATGGAAGAATGTGAAAAGATAACGATTTTGTCTATTGTTGTTCTAACGTACATCTCTTGATAATTCCTGCCTAGGGACATTATTACCTTCTACCCTCTATAAAGATTTACAATTAGTTTAGCCTCAATGCTCGGGACCAATCAGCGAACTAAGAATGGTAAAGGGGTTGAGGTAAATGAAAAGGAGAAGATACGTTATATGTATGGTACCTAAGCATCTTTGTTCCTCATAATTAGGTCGAGAATTAATCTTTCACCTTTTTTTGTCAATGGAACGGACCGTTACGCCTTTGTGTGACGCTTATGTGATGAGATGTATTGTTGAAAACCAGGTCTCCACAACGGCTCATATTTGCGTCTAGAAATAAAACACTGTTTACTTGCTATCCATTAGAAATTAATAAATTGAAGGGTATCTAAGTATCAATACTCAATTTCTAATATTTCTATAATGTCGTGCTCATTTTGTGCTGTTTCTTATCCAATTATTCACTTTTGCGCTCTTAATGTTTTCTCATTCCTTCAACTTTTCAGATTGAGAATGGAAATTTAGGCTAATACTCGATGTCGTGCTCTTGCAAATCTTTTTTTTGTGCTGTTTTCATACGTATATATTATCGTTTAAAAATGTTTATAATGGGACTCCATTATACTCGAGGTTGAACAATTTTAGTGCTCCAATTTTGTGTGTGAAATCGATAAAATCTTCAATTTTTATTCCTTTTTTGTTATGCGTTACCGTTCAACATTTTGGTGTTTTAATTTTCAAATTTCAAAATTTTTCCGGATGCTCCATATTCTTGCGATTGTTCAATATTGTTTACTTCGTAGGATTCTTTCAGTTCTTCCATTAAATTCTTAATTCCTGGGATTTTACTGTTTTCCAATTTTTCATATTCCTATGGTAGTCGTATTCCTCAGGTCGTTCCGATATTTCAGATTTTCTTTTTGGGTGATTGTCAATTTCTTCAATTTCTTGAGAACATCAGATTGCAACGGTCTTTTTTTGCAATAAAGGGTTGAAACTTCTCTTTTTTTGAATTTGAAATTCTGAACTATTAATTAATTCTTTTACCGTCGGCCAGCTAATTCTTGCCAAATTTTATTTTTTTGTGATTTTGATTACTGTAGAGTTTTCCCTTTGCTTCTCCGAAATGTAACTAAAGTTTTTTTGAGTTGTTCATTTTGTAATCATGCAGTAAGTATAAAACCTACGGCGATCGGGTTTGACATATTGTTTTCTTATCAAAAGAAGTGACCAAATACAAATTTTCAAAAAGATCGGATGAATTTTACTTAGTATCAGCAAATTGTTAATTTTCGGGTTTGCCTTTTTATATTTTTTCATGAAAAACACTAACATTTTGAAATGAATGTTCCGGACCAACAGTATCTAATGGAAAATGTGATTCTAAAGAAATTCTTTTCTCTTCACTTTTTCCCTCAGAGCAATAGATACTTGAAGTCAAATTTTTGTTTATAACAATATATTCCAGGAGTTTCCAGCCAGGGACACTATGATTTTCGGATTCAGCGGATTTTTCTATATAGAATACACTTGGTTTCGTTGACTGAAGTGACAACATCCAGCCCAAACAGTAATTTAACTGGACTAGAATGCGCTCATAGTATGTTGGGAGTAGTTGGTACCATAATGGCATCGATCCTTGCTAAAAAGGTTGATTTGACTGGGAAAATTCCAGAGTCATTATGTTAAAATTATTTAAATTAATTATCTAAACGTTTTTACGCGAATGCGATGGTAGGAGTATCCTCTTTAGGTAAAGCGATTTTTATAGAATTCCTCTTTCTTAACAAGTTTCTTCCTAGGTTATGCCATACGCTTAATTTAAGTTTGTTTGACCTACATCGCAATCTGAAACCCATTTATTAATGGGGTATCTAAGTTCGAATTAATTGAAATGAGGTCTGATTTGCATTGCAGTTTTTGGATACATTTTTCTTTGCATGTTACGAGCTTTGGGGTGTCGTATTAATGAAGTGCCGTGTTCTGGATGAAATGCACTCTCCCCCTCCCCCCCTTTGGAATTGAAGAGTGCTCCCTGTCGATTAGCTGGAACTGATCTATTACATTGTAAGATCGAAGAATAACTAAGCAAATGTTATCTCAATTACCGGAAATTAAATATCTGTTGTGTATATGTACGAGAGATTCTTTGCCAAGACAAAGGTTATACCCCCTAGTGCCCGAGGATTCACAAAGCTTGTATTCTTATTTTATTAACGAGCTCCTAGCGAGTATCTGTCCGTCTGTTCGTCCGTTTGCACTATATCTCCATAACGAATGGACCGATTACGATAAAATTTAGTAGATGGATTCTTGATCAAATTTGTAGATCGGAGTTCGTGAATTGGCAATGTAGCCCAAAAGATAAGGAAGGCCCTTTTGACATCTTCGTGAGTTATGAACCGAATTGCATGAAATTCAATATGCGTATAGCTTTAGCCATATAAAACGCAATTCCAATAATCGAGCCTAATCGCTCAACATTCACAGTGCCCTTTTCGCACATCAACCATTTATAAACCGAATTGCAAACTTTTTTATTTATGGAGGCATTTAAATAAAATTTGATACATAGCCATTTGGAATAAAAGCAAATGTAGCGCCATTTCTTAAATTTGGTTTTGTGTAGGATGCGCAGTGCCAACTTTCTTATTTGTGGAAGCAATTAATAGTAGATTACATACCGAGCTGGGAGGTGGTTCATTACCTACCCCGAGGGCTTAAGGTATAAGCGCGAGGCGTTGGTTATGAACCACTGACCAGCGAGGTTTGTATACTATTTTACTCACAATCGATCATTTAAGGTAAAGTATATAATTCAACAAGGTGTTACTTTAACTGTCAATAATAGTGACACCGCCAATGTAACCATTAATGTTTACAACAATAGCAAATAGTTTCGTTCTTCTTCGTAATTTGCTATTGTTGTAAACATTAATGGTTACATTGGCGGTGTCACTATTAGTATAAGTTTCATATAAGGATAATATGAATAGCATTTGCAGGTAAGGAAAGTGACAGATACTAGCCGGGAAAGTGACAGCTAGCCGGGAAAGTTACTTTCCCGGCTAAGGTGAGTAATGAGTCGCTTCGCAACCGCTATGAAGGTTAGGAATTCAGATAATACTAACCGATTGTGAGTAAATGAAATTTCATACATATACACTTTAAATAAAAGCAAAACTAACATCAGGTTTAAAATTTGGTTTTGCACATGCTATAGCCATACCCAGGAGCTCGTTTTCTATATTTGTTTAGTTTATTTTTAGTTTATATTTTTACTCACAATCGGTTAGTATTATCTGAATTCCTAACCTTCATAGCGGTTGCGAAGCGACTCATTACTCACCTTAGCCGGGAAAGTAACTTTCCCGGCTAGCTGTCACTTTCCCGGCTAGCATCTGTCACTTTCCTTACCTGCAATTGCTATTCATATTGTCCTTATATGAAACTTATACTAATAGTGACACCGCCAATGTAACCATTAAGGTTTACAACAATAGCAAATTACGAAGAAGAACGAAACTATTTGCTATTGTTGTAAACATTAATGGTTACATTGGCGGTGTCACTATTATTGACTGTTAAAGTAACACCTTGTTGAATTATATACTTTACCTTAAATGATCGATTGTGAGTAAAATAGTATACAAACCTCGCTGGTCAGTGGTTCATAACCAACGCCTCGCGCTTATACCTCACCTCCGCGCTTCGCGCGTCGGTGAGGTACCTTAAGCCCTCGGGGTAGGTAATGAACCACCTCCCAGCTCGGTATGTAATCTACTATTATTTACTTTAAGAGATTTGTACACGACTGGCGCCGAAAATTATGAGCTTTGTCAAACCTCGGTGGTTGTTTCATCAAAAGACCCGTCTCCCCTGGCTATTTGGCCAATTCCCTTGTCTTTCTCGAGGTCCCGCTGCAAAATAACGGAAATGTGGAGCGTAATTGAGAAGTGCGACATTTTTTACAAATTATTTTTGTCTGGCTATTTGCAATTTCTGCGATCATTGCATCCTTCTGATTCAGAATCGTCACCTGATTCTGCACAAGTACGTATTTTTAAAAGCGTATACCGTCAAGTACTCGTAGGACTATTGTAGAAGCATACCGAGATTCCTGACTATGAAAACTGAGGTTGATTGCCATTAAAACCACGGAACTTTGACAGAAAATGACAAACGTATTTATATTTTATTACAAGTGACAGTTCGTTGCCTACTTTACAAAAACTAAATATGGATATACGTTCTCAATTACTAACAAAAGCAACCGGCCAAATTCTCATTATTAAATAAACGAGGGTGTTACTGGTGACGAAAAGTATAAATAGCAAAAATGATGTAGCAGGTCTAAAAACAACTTGATATTATGTTATTGCTACGCAATACGCAAAGAACCCTTTGAAACGCACCATTACAGAAAGCTCTTGTGGGAGTAGGTCGGCTTTTAGACCGACGCGCTGTTTGATGTAATATTAAATAAGATTTCGTTCTAATTGAATTTAGCGGAAGGACTTAATTTAATTTTGACCAACTTGTGTTAACTCAATAATATTTATATTTATTTTGCAACAATTAAATGATTAGCAAGTAATAATTCGTGTGGTCCGAGCAAACTTTTACTTTAATTCGAATATATTATAATCTAGCTACCCCTCGGGAACGGAGCATGTTGGAGGGGTGGGGATAAGATAAATCAACATAATTTTGGATATCTAACTTAAATCGTTATTCAATCGCTTTTACAAAGTTAGAAGAAACTCCCATGTACAACAACTGTGCCTTTTTCCCTACGAAAAAACCCAGTTCCCCACAACTAGTTTAAATTATTTAACAGAAATTCCCAACCGAAATTAGCAAAGCAAATTTCTCTCGGTAATAAATTAAACTGCAACTACACAAGTCGGTGCACTCGTGTATTTTGAATGCAGCTGAAACATCTCGCTGGGTTCTCTCGCTCTCGACGCCGTTTTCCATCTTGACCATTTTCGAGAGCAAAATGCGGCTAATCTACTTGCTTCAGAATTGGGAATGGTGTTTAGTTTTATTTGCTAAACAAATGACCATTATAGAAACTACTGTAGTAATACTAGGGGAATTTAATTTCAATGTTGTCCGAGAGGTTAAGTTCTCTACATGCAAATCCGTTTGCGTACCATAAATTAATTATAAAAGCTTGGGACAGTTTCTGTTAACGAAGCGACTATGATTATTTATGTTGTTATTGCTAAACAATTCTATAGGCTTACAAGCTGCGGGTAAAAGAAAATGGTGATGTTTAAGGGGCGGAAGTGGTCAGAAATTGCATGCTCGATTGTAATGTTTATCCCCTAGAGAACACGTAGTTCAGTAAAGAAGTATAGCTTACCTATAAACGTACAACCCCTTTATATTTAAAAGGCACACTCGTCAATAAATTGTCAGAGGCTGACCTTTTCTGATTAATGCCATGTTGAGCGACAGCTGACCGCCATAAAATAGTTTTTATGGTGTCGTTACGCATGTTATTATTTATATTTTTTATGATATGTTTATACACATCCGAAAGACTGCCATTTATATGTACTCAGCCGATACCTCTCTTTTTATAGGGCATTGGTTATAAAGTAATAATTCGAAGGGAGCCATTCTAGCCAATAATTCAGTAAGTAACGCGTGTGATTGACATAATCCATTAGGAATCGGGTAATTTTGTATTTAGTGCATAAAAATTTTGTGAACCACTAATTCGACAGCCTTTCGACACACGATAAACTAAATTAAATATGTATTAAAAGGGGTACATTTGAAAGTAGGATACGTTTTTTAAATTGTTCCAAGGGTGGATTTTCGCTGGAAGTTAAAATGTTTATACAATAGGTGTGTTCTGGAGCAAAAAATATTGCCAACTTAAATTTACTAACTGATTGATGTTCTCGTTTCTTTTCGTGGCCCCCTCAACTATTTCTATTACAGTTTATACAGCGACGATCCTGATTGATGATAGTTTGAGTTTTACGCGATACGTTGCAGGTTCTATCTGTATACCTGTAAGGTTGGCGAACTCTGCAGTAATGAGCTCAATAGCAATCGTTAATTAACGTATAAGTAAACGTAAAGTAATACGAAATCTGTCAGTAACATCACTTACGCTTTATACATTGTTGGGGAAAGTCGTATTTGAAAGAATTGCGGTGTTATAGTTAAAAAGAAGTTTGAGTAAAAGTTTGAGTCAGTTTTTATCATATAAAAAGTCACATGTAAAAATCGGTTATTAAGAAAATTTAGGAATTTGTTAACACATTTTCTAAATTCGAACAATAAAAAGTTGAGCAAATAGAATCGGCTAGATCTATTTCGAACATAGTTTTTTGGAGGTCCCACCCAGATAACCAATCGTGGGTCGTACTAACGCACTCGACAAAATGCAAAGGTGCTGAACGTGGAAGGACGACAAAAGAAGTTCGAGAATTATTAGATTCTGGATCTCAAAAGTCTTGCGTAGTGGAGAAACTAGGTAAAGAAATCGACATGGTTGCAACCGGCGAAGAACATCTACTACTTATTTGGAGGAGTGAATCGGAGATATCCATGGTGTGATGAAACTTAAAATGGGGTTGTGTATATTACAGTCGGTAAAACCCAAAACCCAAAAAGACAAAACCTTCGCCATACTACTTTAATAGACAAATTATAAAAGCAGCGACTAGTTTCAACCAACGGTCATCTTCTGGTTACAATATCTGTTACAGATATATGAAACTTACAGTATAAAAGTACATACCTTAAGGAAATTACAGAATAAAACTTTTTAAAACATTTAGAAGTACACAATTCAAAATTTGTAAGACAGCATGCTGTCAGATATTGTAGCCAGAAGATGACCGTTGGTCGAAACTAGTCGCTGCTTTTATAATTTGTCTATTAAATTAGTATGGGGAAGGATATGTGACTTTTTGGGATTTAACGACTCTAATATTTGGAGTAGTACACAAAAACATAAAAATACAAGATTGAAATTTCTATGTAAGGCACAAATGGTATTTTGATTTTGACGACTCAAATTCACCAAGAATTTCTGAAAGTATTTATACCTTTCCTCATGGTCCATGGGTTCAAGAACTGGAAAATTATCACGTCTGTCTCACCGACACAGGAAGTTATCATGAAGAAATAGAAGTACTCGTCGGAGGTGAGGTGTTGGGCAAGTTGCCATATCTCGATAACGTTGTATCTGAAAGAGCTGGTAAATGAAAAGGATAAACTAATTAAGATTCAGGAAATTACAATAAACTAATCACAAAGTCAAGTTCTGCTTTTAAACATTTTGTAATCGGCAAATGTTGTTAAGATAGATATCAATGTGATGGTCGCGGCCTCGACCTCCAACGTTCGGTCAAACAAGCATACTTTCTCTGTTATCAAATAAGAATATGCAACTAAAATGATCGCTAATTAGGATAAAATAAAAAATGCTAATGAGGCCAATTGTGGGTAATAATAATCAAGGTTCTTCCTGTCACCTAAAGGCAACCAGGCAGAGAGCTTACCTACACGTTTACAAACTACATCCCTCAACCACCGTTGACATGCTACAGCGGTATCTACGACAAATGTTTTTGGAAGCTGAATGTGACCATCTAGAATCAACACACCTCATATTATTCATTCAAGTTACTGTTCACCTTTCAAATCTTGAACAGAAGCTGCAGGAATTCCCTATACTATGCACACGTTTTCACGCTCCCTGTGAGGTAGTGTACTTGATGCGGTTTTTTTTAACGTGATTTCCCCAGTAGGCCTATTCCATGAACCAACCGCTTTTGAGACATAAAGATGATTCACGTGCTCTAATACGAGGAGAACTTATTTTAGATGTACTGGCTTCTTCCTTGTTGTCTTTCAACTGCAGCCTGCAGTAGTACTCTTTCGGGTGTAGTTTTTAAATCAGTAAATTAAGTGTGATAATCTATCCTAAAGGGTAGTTTATACGGGATAGTAAATTGCGATAGTACTTCTGAGAGTAACTTGCACTAGCGTTTACATACAAGTAAACTGTAAAAAGTAATTTCTCTAAGCAAGTACTCTCAGGCACTTTTGAGCTATAAATTTTAATGCGGAAATTCTTCCAAAGTGTGGCGATTGTATCACACTTTTGATCTCTAGTTTTTTCCGTTGTAACAAAACTTTCGTGTAAAAATAAAATTATCCGATTAAAAATCAAGCTCTTGTGTATTTACCCCCAATTAAAAATATTAGAATGGGAAACAAATGAGCGTATAATCAAAGGTGGCTAACATTCTATTATTTTTAATCATTGATTAACCTTAATTATCGTTTGTGCAAGGTGATTCAGATCACGCAAAACTAGGTCGCGATAGAAACTAATACTTGTGTTATGCAGTGCCCTTAATAAGTTAATATAAAAATGCACAAGGTTATCTGATCATATGACTATTCGTAACTGTAGTTCAGTTAAGTTCGAAACTCAGAAATGAACCGATGGAATGGAAAGGTTGCAATAGTCACCGGTGCTAGTTCCGGCATTGGAAAAGCGATCGCGACAAAGCTCGTCGAAAATGGAATGATCGTAAGTACCTACCAAAACTGAGGATCACTATAACAAACTATTTAAGGTTGCAGGACTGGCCAGGCGTAAGGGGTTGGTAGATGAACTGGTCGCCAAGCTAAAGGGAGCGAAAGGAGAGCTCCATGGAGTTCAGGCTAACATGACCAACGAAGAAGAAATCTTAAAAGCGTTTGAATATGTAGCCAAAAATTTAGGCCCGGTTCATGTACTGGTTAACAGCGCGGGTATTAGTCGCGTTTCGCCATTGACATGTGGAAGGACGGACCAATGGAAAGATGTTTTGGAAACAAATGTTATAGGGCTATCCATTGCAACAAGAGAGGCGGTGAAAAGCATGTCTGTAAACAACGTGGATGGACACATAATACACATAAACAGCGTCGTTGGACATTCTTTCAGAAAAACAAGCAGCGCCATGTACGGGGCATCAAAGTTTGCAGTGACCGCACTCACCGATGCCTTAAGAGACGAACTCAATCAAGCAAAAAGCAAGATCAAAATTACGGTTGGTATTAAACCATTGAAAGTATTCGCATTCGGTATTTTATTTTAGAGCATCAGTCCAGGCTTCGTTGACACTGAAATATTGGATAGAGTTTCGGAACACAGCGACGGTCTGCTCCCAATGGAATACGTACATCATTTTAAGCTTAACCCTTCACTCAAAGCGGAAGACGTCGCCGATTGCGCCTTGTATGTTCTAAGCACACCACCACACGTACAGGTAAATTGGAAATTGTGGTTGTTTGAACAATCTTACCGTCTTTCTAATTTCAGGTTCACGACATCATTCTTAGACCTATGGGTGAGACCGCTATATAATTGAGTTGCATATGAAGTTTAATAAAAAATATAGTAATATGTCTCATAGTTTTCTGTCCATTGCACAAAATAGGCTTGCGCTCAAAGTTATCGATATTTACAGAAAACACGGCCCTGTCATTCTAATTAATCAGCAAATAAACGTTATCAATAGATATGATCATGCTTCTAACCTCCATTAAGAGTTGAAAAGCCTTTGGGTTAAATCGCGCATGCGCAAGTGCGTCAAAGTCTCATTTCCGGCTAAACTATTGTTGAACCGATTGGAAGCAAAAGGGCGATTTAGAAGCAGAAGTGAATGAAAAATGACTCATACAAGAAATCGTCAACTGTGAAAACCTTGCAAAGGGGATCTTGGCGGATTAAGATTAACGGAGGGATGATAGGAACTTAAACAGGACATGATATTTGAATTAAAAAAAAGAAAGATGATGCTCAGGAAAAGCATTTTAAAGAGTCTCGAGATGAGTGAAGAAAACTTTAAGTAGTGCATAGAAGAAATCATAACCGAATATTGGAAAGTTAACAGGTAGGTTTAAAGAAAATAGGGGTGATGCGGATTTAGAATGAAAGGATAATTAGTAAAATACAACCGTGTGAAAAATGAAGGCCCGATGTCTTTCTGGCAACAAATTCCTGCAATTAGTGAATACATACCATGGATTCTGATAACTGGGAGCTGTACTTAAATTGATGCTTATGGATTAAACGACAACAAACAACAATTTGCTTATTTTTTTATCGTGGAACAGGGGCGGAAAATTTAAAGCCATTTAATTCCACAAAACCAACAACGAAACTATCATCGCATTTTATGAAAACGATACGTATAATAACTGCACGATCATTTTTGGCAATGTGTTAAAAGCAAAATAAAAGTTATTCCGAATGGGATGCAGAATTTCGTGGACTAGCTTCCCATTGTGCTTTCACGTGTCCATAACAATCACCTATTGATGAACAAATCAGAACTATGATTTTCACTTCACTCCGCATGAAAAAATTCCTAATACTGCTTTAGTTGAGGAAAATCCTTCTTTAGAAAAAATCCAAAACCTACTATGCTGCTAACCAAACATTAACCAACAATAACTTATTATTATTACTGTTATAATTCATCAGAAATTAATCTTATGCGTTAACCTTTCTCGTTCACAATCACGGTGAAGTACATAAAGCCAAAATGGTACCCAACAAATTCAAATCCTGTCCAAGTTGTGCAAGTACAAACTCACAAGTAGTCAGACTGCCGCTATTTTAACAGCACTTGTAACAAATGTGGTCGTTTGCGCGTTCACATTTCCAAACCTGATGGTTCAGTTCTCGTTCCTTTCTTGACAATGAGCAATATCCTGTGCTTGACCCGGAAGAGCTTTTCCATAAATTGCAAAATGGCGTTTGCTTTACAAAATTGATCTATCGGATGCACACTTGCAGATGGAATTAGATGAAGAATCAAAGGAAGATAGTCATAATTAGAACTCCATACAGACCCTTTGAATATCAAAGACTAGCTTTTGGAATATGTAGCGCATCCATCAATTTTCCAACGTTTTATTGAATAAGTAGTATCAGGAGTTGGTGCAAATTATTTAGATGCAATTATCATCACAGGAAAGATAGACGAAGAACATATGGCATTAACAAATTTTTAAACGTCTAAAATTGCATGAACTTGGTTCAGTTAAGTGCGAATTCTTTAAACCTGAAGTAGAATATCATGGTAACGTAATCTCGAAATTGTTATTTACATAAAAGTCAGGAAAATGACACATTACTGGCGAGGAAATATCCGAGTCAGGTAATGTCATTTTACTGATGAGTTTTGTATTCAATTTTACTCAAAATCGTATTTTAATATAAAATTTCAATTTTTATACAGAACTTTTGATTAATGTCATCATCATAGACATTTAGAAATGTCACAGATGCGGCCAGTAAAGTGACAAGCGACAGGAAACGTAGTCTGCTCTGCCTCTATCATGAAAACTAAAATTTCCTGACAGAAAGTAGGCCTGAAACTGAAGATTTCAGGACGATTTTGGGTAAAATGTATCGACCTTCAGATTCGGGAATAACTGCAGTTAAACAATTACCACGACCCCCAATTCTTCTTCAGTTACAATCATTTTTGGGGAAAGTAAACTATTATAAGTTCATACGGAATTTTTTTCAACAAGCCGCTCTTGTGCACTTCGCACAAAAGATGCAGCATTCAAGTGGACCAAACTGGAAGATGATTCTTTCTTACATTTACAATTAAAATGAAAGAAAGTTGAAACTTCAAGATTAGTTTATGATTCTTCTTATGGTATTGGGGCCGTGCTTTCTCATAGTTTCCCTGATGGAACTGAAAAGCCTATCGCTTTTGCTTCAAAAACGATGAATAATCTGGAAAAAAATTACAGTCACATTGAAAAGAAAAGAAGCACTCGGGATCAAGAAATTTTTTTCTTCATGAAGGTTACCAGAAAATATAGTATCTGACAATGGCCCACAGTTAACGTATCAACAATTTAAAAACTGCTGTAATTCTCATGGAATTGCAACCGGTCTTTTCACCCAGCTTCAAATGGGGAAGCAGAAAGGTTTGTACGTACTTTTAAAAACGCAATGCTAAAATTTGTAAGGGAGGAGGAAGTAATCAATCTCGTGCATTAGATGAAATGTTATTAGCTCATCGTTCAACACCTAACCCCTTAATAGGAAAATCACCTGCAAAGCTCTTACATTCTAGACAACCGCGTGCACAGTTCTCATTGATGCTACCTCAAGAGAAAAGAAGAGATTCTTATAAATAGTCAGTGCCTATGCCTACTATCGAAGCAAAAAGTTTATGTACTCGAGTTTGAAGCTTAATAAAACACGTAAAAAGCCCTAAGGCGAGTAGTTACATGCATTGATCAGTACTTCCCAAAAGCATTTGGTCTATGCAAGGCATTGCCATATGCGCTATGTTTTTCTCTACTAGAGGCATCTATGGTTAAAATTTCAAAGAAATATCTCCATAAATAAGAAAGTTGGCATTGAGCAATCTGCGCATGCACATATCTGACTTTTACTATGTGCTTGCTTTTACTAGTAGTCTCTGTGTTTAAAATTTCAACAAAATATATTAATAAATAAGAAAGTTGATATTGCAGCATGCGCACATTCATCGTCATGATTTTTCATGGCTCAGGTGCCAGAGCTATAAGATACCGAATTCAAAAAGAACGAATTAAATATATTGAAAACTATAGTAGTAAAAGGCCTCGGACGGACGGACAGACAGAGAAAGTGGATCGATTTTAATGGGAGTTGTACTAAATTAAAGCCTGTTTTTTTCAGATCCGCACTTCTTCAACGTGACGATGCATATCGGATAGTGTGTTTGAGATAAATGAGTACCTATTTATTATTTTCCCCCTAAAAGTAATCGGGATCCTTTCGGTTTCGGTTTGGATCAAATATGTGCAACTGCTTCGGGGAATAACTGAGACTTGATATGATATCTTTGATTAAACGGGTATTCTATAGGCCGCCAAGTTAAGTTTTGGTTATTTATTTCTTTGGTACTCGATAGTTGCTCTAGTCCAAACTCATCATTTCCTATACTTTACGGCAGAAATTTGGAGTTTGTACCTAGCAAAGCAAGGTGATCTTTAGATAAAGTAAAATTATGTCGCGATAGCAACTAATTCTCTCAAAATCGATTTCGAAACACTTGATTACAATGTACTTACACACCTTGGACCCTCCCGAATATTCTAGCAAATCCGAAGCCATCGCGTTATGAAGTGCACTTCATAATCAGTAAATATAAAAATGAACAAGGTTCTATTTCACTATTCGTAACTGTAGCTCAGATAAACGCGTTACTCAAAAATGGATCGATGGAATGGAAAGGTTGCAATAGTCACCGGTGCTAGTTCCGGCATTGGAAAAGCGATCGCGACAAAGCTCGTCGAAAATGGAATGATCGTAAGTACCTACCAAAACTGAGGATCACTATAACAAACTATTTAAGGTTGCAGGATTGGCCAGGCGTAAGGGGTTGGTAGATGAACTGGCCGCCAAGCTAAAGGGAGCGAAAGGAGAGCTCCACGGAGTTCAGGTTAACATGACCAGCGAAGAAGACATCTTAAAAGCGTTTGAATATGTAGCCAAAAATTTAGGCCCGGTTCATGTACTGGTTAACAGCGCGGGTATTAGTCGCGTTTCGCCATTGACATGTGGAAGGACGGACCAATGGAAAGATGTTTTGGAAACAAATGTTATAGGGTTATCAATTGCAACAAGAGAGGCTGTGAAAAGCATGTCTGTAAACAACGTGGATGGACACATAATACACATAAACAGCGTCGTTGGACATTCTTTCAGAAAAACAAGCAGCGCCATGTACGGGGCATCAAAGTTTGCAGTGACCGCACTCACCGATGCTTTAAGAGACGAACTCAATCAAGCAAAAAGCAAGACCAAAATTACGGTTGGTACTAAAACCATACACTGTGAAAGTATTCACATTGTGCATTTTATTTTAGAGCATCAGTCCAGGCTTCGTCGACACCGAAATGTTGGAAAAAGTTTCGGAAAACAGCGACGGTTTGTTCCCAATGGAATACGTCCATCATTTTAAGCTTAACCCTTCACTCAAAGCGGAAGACGTCGCCGATTGCGCCTTGTATGTTCTCAGCACACCACCACACGTACAGGTACATTGAAAACTGTGGTTGTTTGAACAATCTTACCGCCTTTCTAATTTCAGGTTCATGACATCATTCTTAGGCCTGTGGGCGAGACCGCTATGTAATTAGTTGCATATGAAATTTAATAAAAAATATTATAATATGGCTCATAGTTTTCTGTCCATTGCTGGCGTTCAAAGTTATTCATATTTACAGAGAACACGGCCCTGTCATTCTAATTGATCACCAAATAAACGTTATCAATATATATGATTAATCCTCTAACCTCCATTAAGAGCTGAAAAGCTTTTGGATAGAATCGCGCATGCGCAAGTGTGTCAAACTTTCATTTCCGGTTAAACGGTTGTTGAACCGATTGGAACCAAATTTCTTAGACATAAAAGGGCAGAATCGCTCATGCGAAAATGTGCGGGTGGTATCTGTGCTAGCCACAGCAAATTTATTTATACTTGATTCAATATTTTGTGGAGGATTTCAACTATAAAGTGAAGGGCGGGAGAAAATTAAGTTCTCTCAAGGGAAGCTTATAACAGACTATGCCAAAATAATTTCAAGTGATCCAGTAACTTTTTTCTGTTTAATTTAAATTCATAAGGAACAATAAAAAGTTACTATGTAACATTAAATCGCAATCCTACATTCTTCCTATACCAGCTGCGGTTGAATATTACCCTCCAACGTTTCATTCTAAATTGCATATATAAATCAGCCCCTTCATCTTCCAAATTTGATATTTCTTCGTAGGTTCCTTCACCTACTAACTATAGCTTAGAATTTCAAGTTGTAACTCGAGTCATTCTAAGTGAGGTTAAGATGTTTGGAATAGCTTGAAACGGTTTCTGGAGTTTCAAAATTTCGATGAAATTTCAAGAGTGTTTTGAAAAAGGGACTTCAAGGTTTTAATAACAATTGGAATAAATTCGATCAGTAAATAGTTCACAAAACAGCAGCGATACATACATCAAACTCCATACAGACCCTTAGAATTTCAAAGACTATAGGTTTTGTAATATCTAGCGCATTCATCAATTTTCCAACGTTTTATTGAATAAGTAGTATCAGGCATTGGTGCAAATTATTTAAATCACAGAAAAGACAGACGAAGAACATCTGGGCTGGCATTAAAACAACTTTGCAAACGTCTAAAATGAACTTTGGTGTAATAACGCTAAATGCAAATTCTTTAAACCTGAAGTAGAATATTATGGTAACATAATCTGGAAAAATGTATTACGACATTCAGATTCGGGAATAGCTGCCGTTAAACAACTACCACGACCCCCAAACCTTTTTCAGTTTCAATCATTTTTGGGGATAGTAAATTATTATAAGTTCGTACCGAATTTTTCTCACTAAATATATAAAATAGTTCATGCTTCTTCTTATGGTATTGGGGTTGTGCTTTCTCATCATGTCCCTAAGGTGAGTAGCTCAGCGCATTTTCTTTTCATTCATCGTTACTTTCCAAAAGGCATTGTGCGCTATGTTTACCTTTACTAGAGGCATCTATGGTTAAATTTCAAAGAAATACCTTTATAAATAAGAAAGTTGGCATTGAGCAATCTGCGCATGCACACATCTGAATTTTACTATTTTTGTTTGCTTTTACTGGAGTTGTCTAATTTTCTCGAAAACGAATCGACCGATTAAAAAAAATTAAACGTAAAAATAAAGGACTTCGAAAGACCTTTGAAACAAGCTATTACTCGATACCACTTGTCATTTAAAATGTTTAAGGGAATGACCCTGGTGGGGCAGAGGGTGAAAGAAGGTGAAGTAGTTTTTAGTTAAAAGTTGTCCCCGTTGACAAATCTTCTGACGTGTCCCGGCGTTTTTCCTTTAATCAGTGGTTTTCGATAAATCCGTGGTGGGAAGTTTTCAAATGAACACCTTGTATAATTAACATTATATTATATTTTAATTATAGCCGTATAATGTTACTTTTCCTTCCTTGGTGCAAGCCTACAGCCTCGACACCATAACGAACCAAATAGCAAAAAAACTGCAAAGTGCAAAATTATGGGGCATGAAAAAAAATGATTTTTTTCTAAAACTTTTTTTGCAGAAAAAAATCCCTCCTTGGTGCAAGCTTCACCACCATAACGAACCAAATAGCGAAAAAAGTAGCTTAATAGCTCTTAAGGTCAAGGATTTAGTAGCGACACATATTTTATCCTGGATGGAACCTTATTGAACCATATCTTATTTATCAAATAATTAAATTAACTTAATTAACTATAATTATCAATTGAAATTTAGCAGGGGAGAACGACGAAAGCGTGGGGTTCTTTTACAATTACGTGTTAGCATGTTAAAGGCCATTTTGAGTGTGATGCAAGATGTTTTGAAGATCGTAAGAGGATCTTTAGGATGCTTCAAAAATGTTGAGGATCTTTAGGATGCTTCAAAAATGTTGAGGTTTTAAGAGGTTAGTAAATTTCAAGATTTCCTTAAAATCACAAAATTGTTCCAAAATTTGATCAATTATACACTATTCACTGAAGTCGTTAAAGGAAACTTTTGCGTGATTATAAAAGAGGCATTCAAGGTTAATTTTTGCTGCTACCCTGACAACTGTAGTAGGTGTCTAGCAACCAATCAACCTGAAGGGAATTGTCAAAATATATGATAATGACATTGAAATAAAAGACTAGACAATGCTTGATCATACATTTTCGAGTTTCGTTTACGTTGGGGCCCTAAGAGACTTTTTAGCTTCCTAGCTCCATCTAGGTGCCTATTGCGATCATCGTTAAAATTTCATCAAATGTCGACGTTTTAGATCTTTTTAAGCAACCTTCAAAGAATGAAATTTTTGTCTTTCTGTCTGCACCTGCGTGCGTACGTTGGCAATTTTCTGAGCTAACGGCTCCACGAATTTTGTTCAAATTTTGGATATGTATATTAGGCATACGGAAACGAAAAATAACGGGGCGGATTTTTGAAAAAAATGTTAGAGCTCCGCAACGGCATTTTCAAATAACAACGCAATATTTTTATTAAATTATTCGATAGACTTTCTTTTTCTGCGGAAAACGTTTAAAATTATACTAGGTCTTATTACAAAAAAAAACGGAGAAATAAATCTCAAAGTTCAAAAATTCGATAAGCCGCTTGTGAGCAAAAGGCGAATAGTGCACTTTAAAATTTGTTTATTCGATTTTAATAGCCCTTATGGACATTTCATGCCGAGAATACAAACCAATACCAAGTCTGTAAGTGGTGTAGTTCCGGAGCCTTTGTGACTCAATCAGACAGACATACAGACAGACATCAAGAGCGCAAAAGTGCTCTTTTTGGTTTTAATGCAAACAACTTAAGATGAAATATTAATACAGAGTCCACTGTCCGAAAGTTTGGCGTTCTTTTGAACTAGCATTTTGAGTTTTTTTGGTATTTACGGGAGTCATTATTATTTGAGTTGTTTCGAAAAAAGACACTTCTGATTATAAAATGAAATTTACAGTTCGACATAAAAAAATGATTTACCAAAGTTATTTTAGGGATTGCAGTAACCAATAATCAAGTGTTGAAATAATCTCGAATCCAAATTAAAACCCTGTATCAATTAAAATCCAATTAAAAGAAGGGATTGCGCGTTAATCCTCGATCTACAGACACACGTGTCCGTACGTCAACGAAGTGTGAGTGCGTTATGTGTGCGAAGTGTACAGTGTAGTTTTTATCGAGGGTCAGGGCGGCTTCCGATGGGCCGTCCCAGGTCAAACCACCCTTACCAGTTTAACCAATCGAAATCTAATTAAATACTTCCAAACCAACTTTGGCGATCTTCTTATTAGGAAATCGTACGGTAGGAAATTATAATAAGTGAGTGCTAATACGTTAAAAATTACGCGTTCGACATTTTCATACACACACCCACACATAAAAAGGCTTTCGCATATTCATATAAATTTTATTACCACACTCGACTGTGGATTCAGCAATTTTCCACTTAATATCCACTAAAATAAAATTTCTATTATTGATTTATGGCCATAATACGGAAATAAGGTACGCACTGAAACGAAAGACCCGAAAATAATAATGTTGCGAGTCCAGTTTTGTATAAACGCGATGCGTTTGGGACATTTACATAATGGACGAATTGAAATGTAATCTTTTTTTACTATTTTAATCGGACCCAAATCAGAAACTGGACGTTTCCGATTCAGGAAGGTAAGAAACTTACTCAGGTAACGGAAGGATTGTAACGAAATAGCGTATAAATTTTATTTTCTTTGTGTCCACTCTTGTAAGTTCGTTATAAATTTGCATACTGAAATAGGAACGTTATTTGTATTTAGTTTTGTTACTGTAGTATTAAATTGGATGCAAGGATCTAGTTCGTTAAACCTTTCCCTAACGTTTACTTTTTCATTAAAGCGCTTCTAGCCTGAATTGTAAAGGTTTTTGTGCTCAATAAGGCTGTTTACATTACCTTCGAAAAGTGAAAGTTAAATATTATATGTCCTTTTTTGCCCAATGCAAACTTGGTTACAATTCTTACTTACAGTCGATTTTCTACCCTCAATTTATCATTCGCGTTTAGTGCCGAGTTACCACTCTATAAATAATCAATTGGTGACTTTTTCCAAACAGATTGGTGATCTACCTTGCATAAGCCAAAATATAATGTGCTTCACCTAAGAAAACACAAAAACCAAGATCACTTACGAAGGGAGAACGAGAGTTTCGTTGGCATAATAGTCACTTATATTTTAAAATAGATTTATGAAAACAGAGCTCCCTCTCCTCATAGTCCAGAAACAGCGTTTAAATACAACTCCTTCAACATTTTGGATGACAGGAGCCTTAAAACATGTACCATCTTGGAGAAAATTCCCATTCTGAGAATCCAGGTTTAAAATCGATAATCAGTATGTGAATTAAAACAAGCACGTGCTGCCTGGAATCATTATTTATATACGTGGCTTTTTAACTATAATAACTTTCTTTGTGTTTTCAGGAGATGAGGAAATTCAGTATCTTGAAACCCGTTTGGGTTCAAATTTCAACATTTAAAATCTTGGAGAAGTCAAGCAATGTACGAGTTATTCGCCACCATTTCTTACGTGATGCTATTGCTGATAGGTAAATTAAATTTTCTTTGAAACATTCTAGAAGCTCTCTAAAATGTTTAGGGCATTTTTCAAAAATGAAAAGGTTTTTTTCTGAAACAACTTTAAAAACAACTAATTTTGTCTCTAAAAAGGGCGATGAAAGTGTAATTTTCGTCTCTAGTGAGAAAAGTAAAATATATAAATATATTATAAGCCGCTTGTGAGCAAGAGGCCAATAGCCTTTAATGCCTTAACAAGAATACAAACATGAAATAATTTTTAATTTCTGATCGAATGACACCAATTCCAGGTCTGTAAGTGGTGCAGTTCCGGAGCCTTTGTGACTCAGACAGACAAACATACAGACAGACAGACAGACATATAAAGAGCGCAAAAGTGGACTTAATTTTTTGAAAGTGAACGTTAAAAAAAAACAATCTTAATAATGACATTAAAAATTGAATATACCCGTATCTGGATTGCTATGTATCAAACTTCATTATGGCATACGAAAATTTTCAATTTTGATTATAGTTTCAGAAAAATTGTGTGTAAAACTTGAGAACAACGTGTTTTTCAACTCTCGTTCATCTCGAGTTGAAAAACTCCACCAACTGTAGTTCAAAGTTTGACACATGATCGTACCTTTATTTATTTATTTATTTATTTTATTTATTATCCCTCTCTTGTTCTGGGCCGTCAACAGGCTTGAGCCCAATTACAGAGTGACTCGCATAAAGCTTTTTAGAGGTGCCTCTGGAGAAGGTCTTAAGTTGTTCTATGCGGCTACTCCGGTATTTACATATCTTACGAATTAGGAAAACTGCAGGAAAACCTAATTCGGAGTAGCCGGCAGAATACTCGAAACTGGTCTAAGGAAATTTCCATCTCTGCCCCAGATGAAAAACTCACCTCAAACCACGTTCGAAAACCCGACCTCTGGATTTATAACCCAACGCCTCTACCATTGAGTCACAAAGCCACACTAGAGAGGAAAATCACATTTTCTTCACTCTTTTTAGAGACGAAAGTAATAGTTTCTAAAGTTGTTTCAGAAAAATAACTATTTCGGCTCATCCCTGTCTCGGTTCATGTGAAGGCCCAGCTCTCAACATTGGAAAGCACTGCTCAATTATTTATTGATCACTTTTAGTTAAGTCGCTTTTTTAGCTCAGTATAATGAATCACTAGCGTTCATTGCGTAACATGATTATCTTGTTGTAAGAATGTTATTTGCATTCCGTCGTTTTCGGGATCCCCTAGAATGCGGGGTAGGTAAACAAAATTTATCTCAATCTGATTTATACAGCTCCACAGGGGTTGCGTTTATTAATTGCCGAAGCGTGCGGGTATTTATTGTAACAAAAATGGAAAAAAACTAGTCCGGTCATTTCTGAGATGGAATATTTGTGTAAATCTTTACTGGAACTGTCGTTTTACCCGTATAAAACAAATAGGTGTCATTAAGTAGTGTGTTTTGGGGTGCTATGCCAGCTAGCTAAGCAAACTTACAATATTACACCTCTCCCATATACTCTTCGGTCGTTAAGCTATCAGCTTATCACGAGCTAATCACTTCCCATCAATATCCCTGTCGGCTGTTGTAATACGGTATCAAGTTGATGAATCCTCTGCCTTCTTTTCCTCGTTTTCCTGTAGTTGCGCGTTTAAGGTTTTCTAAATAAGTTGTCTAATTTAGTTTGAAACTCGTGTGGCGTCACTTATGTTTAATTCAAACGGGCAGTGGTCAGTTCTTCTTAAGGGAAGTAAAACACTGCCAGCAGAACACAGCCATACATTAACTTATCCAATATTCCACTCTGGTGGGCGAGCACTGTAGGCATGCAAATGAAGTTAGTGTCGTTGGGGGTGCGGGACTACAAGGGGGTGCACACACGACTTGCCCGTGCTATTGATTAAAGACGACCGTGGTCCAGCGGGTAATTACCCCCTTATCTCGATTCCCCTACTGTGTGCACTAGCACGCTCTGCCTCACTTGGTACTCACCGGAACATGAGCCTGTTTCCACTGCTACGAGTTTATACACGTCAAGAAAATAATATCAGAAGGGAGAACTCGCCGCTTTTGTCTTCCTTTTTATTATACATATCCGAAAAATCCATATTTATAAACGCCCTCTAATCGGTTGTTTCTGATGTATAAAGCGCAAAAGATCGATCTCTCATTTATAAATAAAAATCGTGGAGCGTGGAAAGGCACAATCGGAAACATGGAAATTTTATTCGCCATGAATGTTGAAGGCTTATGTTAAAAATAAATTGCTTCATTAAAGTTTCTAAATGTTAAATGGATGTGACACCGGAACAAATGCCTACTTTGGGTGAGCTTTCAGTTCTTTTTCGTTTTTGTCTACTCATACGTAATTAATTGCCCACCAACCTACATTTGAGGATGTCCTTTTTATTGAATTACATCATTTTGAAGCTGTTGCTGATAATATTTCGTGCAGCATCTAAAATATAAGACAGTCATTTAAAAGATCCATCACAGTAGACTGAGGTGGTGAACTACTACAGGGCTCATTTCTCGCACATTTGCAAAGTAAAATAATTGCCCGTATCAAATAACGACTCAGTCCACTAATATGGCGTTTCTGGTGATAGCTGAAAACGCTGCATATTATTTTTCTTTGAAAATGATCGGGGTGGCACGTGTTACATAAAAACTTTTCCTTTTTCAATAAAAAATACAAACGCACAAACTGTTACTTAGTTATAGATTATAATATGAAAGTTGCAAAAATATTGATAGCTGAAATTTGTTGTGATAAGTTGGCGCCCCTGCATAGATCAACTAAGCACATATTATAATCCATGAATAATTAAGCACAGTTTCTAAGGCTTGAACAGAGGAGAATTTGTTCTTAATTGTTGTCGGTAAACTCCAATTCTGATTTTTAAGGATCGTTTACACATGATATCTTAAGGATAATGATCCTGGGTAAATTTGGGACAAAATTATCCCCAAACGAACATTAATTTTATATTACTGAGGGAATTGTAGTTCTATTCTTCCACAATTGATTAATTAAAGATGTTACGAACTTTTGTACCTTACACAGCAATGGATTTTGAGAAAGAGATGATAAATACTAATTTGAGTACCAATTTCGCCGATAAAGTATCAAGGGTCTGTTTTACTTGCTCTGCAAAAAGAAGTTTAATTAATGAAGGAGTGTGTACATAAATTTTCGAACAAAATCAATACCAAAATCAAATGTCGTTCAGTCAGTGGCGTAGCATGCCCAAATGGCGCCTAGGGCAAGCATTACAATTGCACCCCTACGTTAATTATCTTAATATAAAACAAGATACGAAGAATCGCATACGATTTTCAGTAGGGGAATTTTTTGTGCACCCCTCGAACCTAATTAAATCAGCTCGCATTCGGAAACAATACTTTTAATCGGGCTCATATTCAATACCACGTTGATCCTTGAACTCGTACAAGACTTCGCCGTCTCTTTTCGGTGGCGAGTTAGACGAAGAACAGAAAGATAGATGGACGGACGGGCAAAACCATCACATAAGTGTAATTTTTTTCCATCGGAAAATTCCCCTAAAAACAGATACACTCTGAGGTTTGCGTTGACCATTCTTTGAGTAACCGGTAAGGAGACATGAAGGTTCGTGTCAGCGGCTTCAGTGTAATTTAAATTACATATTGTTCAATTGCCATGGAATTTCTCCTTTCTTTTTTTAAAGGTCTTAATTCTATGTATCTGAACGATTAGTTGTAAGGCATTTTTGAAACTATTGGTGTTCTTTTCTTATACGTTGCCTTCTTGGTTAGTGATTTTATTAGTTTTCGGATAAAGAGAAACAACACATTGTGCATTCCTATGACACCTGACATTAAAAATGGGACGCGAAGCTCAAAATAAAATAAATTCACAGCAGAATACAATAATGTTTCCATGAAAACGATGGGAAAACATAAGGTTGCTATTTTGGACGTCTAAATTAAATACTTACAGAATTTTCAGAAGTTTTATAAGTTTCATATGGCTTAAAATCAAGTTTTGTATTATACACGACGATAAAGGGCAACTAACCATCTTATGAAAGTTATTTCATTCCATGGTTAAAACATCCTTTATCCTTTATTGTCTTGTCTAATAAATAACATAAGTTGTTATTTTTTAGCGCATGATCAAACTCATGAAGGCGCTAATTGTGGCTACTTTCTCCGTCCGTCCGTCCGCCACCTTAACTACTTCTGTAGTTTTCAAGATATTTAGTTCGTTCTTTTTGCACTCAACCAAGAAATATGTTTACGTAAAGGTAAACATATCGCATATTATCAACCCCAACTTTCATATTTGTAGAGATATTTTTTTCAAATATAGATATTTCTAGTAAAAGCATTGAATAAGCAATAATTGCATTTTCTATCACTGAAATCATGTACCACCATTGAATAAGCACCTTATATTCAGTGTCTACTAAAAATGATTGGTTGAATTGCTGGTAAGAAATAATCAAACGACATTGCATGTTGCGTGTGATAGCGCACTGTGATTAATGCAGACATGAATTACGAATGGATTGCATAGGAACGATATGGCAATACTCAATTTTTTAATTAAGAACATTATTATTAATTAAAACCGGTTGCAATAAAAAGAGAAATTCAGGCATGCACAAAAAGTAGGGGTTATGGCATTTAAAACCCACATTTGCAGCTTGATTTTTTTAAATTGTAAGTTTTGTCCTATAAATTTAAACTTTAATGTACAGGGTGGTTCAAATCAAAGTTTTTCTATAGGAATAATATTTTTCATTTTCGTTTATTAAAATACAAGTCTTCCCAAAAATTTTGCTACCCCGCACACCTCTGTACGATGGAAAAAATAGATTTTTCATCCCCTTGAAAAAGAGGTTCACGGGCCCAAAATTGTCTCCTTTTTTATCATAAAACAAGCTATGTTTTCTCTAAATTTCAAACACCTACGACTTTTTTTCGCAAAAATAAGAATAAAAAACGAAAAAAACAGCTTTTTCGGTTTTTTTAGGAAAATTGGAGGTTATGTGAAACTAGTGCAGTGATACAAAAGTCGTTGATTTTTTTATTCTCTATAACTTTTATATTGAACATTTTAGCCTAAAATTAGTAGTTTTGCCACAAATTGCAAAACACCACTTTCCATCCCTTTCAACCCCCGGGATTTCATACGCGGAAAAATTCAGCTGTTTTAATTATTTTCCCTAATTTCACCTGCATGAAAAACTCGGTTTGAACCGGTAATTAATTTTTTTTGTCAAAAAATTTTATATAGCCTGGACCATTGAATATAAGGTGCTTATTCAATGGTTATACTTCTTTAAACTGCTTATTCAATGTACCACCCTACCTAATTAGTAATTACTTATAACGAAAGTCAGCATTCTAACATTAAATCTGAAATTAATTACTGAGGTCATTAATGTGCCTAAAATTACCAGATCCTTATATGGAGCTAGGTAAAGATTGATTGTTTATTATGTAAAGATAATGGTCCTTAGAAACAGTTCTTGTTGTTTTCTTATTAGATTAAGCTATTGTTCCTTATGATCTTACATTTCAGATTGATCCTCCCTTACATAGTATTGTTACTGGCATTGAATAAAAGCTTATTCAATATTTTAATGTAGTTTATTCAAACTCAAAGCGCTTGCCAAAAATCTGGCAACGTTGGAATCTTAAAGAAGTAAATAAATCTGCAAAGTTGGTAACTAGCTTTAAATTTGTGGTTCACTTTCCCCCACAACAGAGAGACGACAGAATCCTGGGCAGATTTTCTTATTTCATCAGTTAACACGGGCGTTATACTTCTTTAAGGTGCTTATTCAATGGAAAAAGTCAGCATATCGCATACTGTAGTCAGATTCGCGCATGCGCAAACTGTGCAATGCCAACGTTCTTATTTACGGAGGCATTTTTTTTTAAATTTTAACCATAGATGCTTCTAGTAACGAAAAACATGGCGAATATAGCTATAACCTTTTGGAAAGTACTGCGGTTGTAATGAAAATTATTTGACTGACGGCTAGCTCCGAAACACAAATTCTACTGCCCTCTACCTTGCGAAAATTGGACCTTTGCTTTAATCCTGAAAACCAAAACGCTTTGGCTTGAGATGATTCGATTGCAGACAATAAATACAAATTTTAAATGAAGCGACTGCGTAATTGACAAAGTAAAAATCTATCCAAATTCCATCTTCTTGTACATTTTTCTTATTTAAAAAACTTTTTTCGTTTACTACGGGCACTGAAAGTGTATCTCGTGGCCACGTTTCCTTATAACTTACCACTACTTATTATTTATAGCAAACAAAAGCCATTTGTAGGAAATTTTAAATGATTTACAGAACATCGAGAAGTTTTCTGATTGCTTCCAATAAAAGTGAAATTAGTTTTTTAAAGGGAACTTATCGAATACAAATTTAAAAAAATCACAGGGTTTTTTAAAATGGTTTCCCTATGGTACAATTTGGTAAGCCCTTCTGGAAAAATGGCGCCTTAAAGCTGGACAATATAGAATGGATATGGAACTTGGATCCCCAGAAGGAATACTATTGAAGTTTTCTTGATATTTTTTACGATTGCCTTTTCGTATGCAGGTTTTTTTCCAAGCTCCGTAGCTGCTTTATCTACGACCGGAAATGATTCAGCTGTACCGCATTTTTATAATTTATGAACCTGAGCTTATGGAGCGCCAAAAGTCACCTAACCCTACCACGCAATTTAAAAGAATTCTATGACGTTCCTGTAACTTTCAACTTACAGAATTAAATACAATTTGCATAGTACAAAAACATCAAACAAAAAGAATTTCAATCCTAACGGAAACGCAGAGTTACACTAGTCAATCTGACAAGAGTTTTCCACAGGACTCGGAAAATCTGGTGGACACAAGCGACTGAAACACCGTCCCGGATAACCCATGGGTCTGCTATGTTGGAATAAATTTTCATCAATATCGATCCATAAATAAAAAAGTTCTCAATTTTTTTGTTCACGCGCGTTGTTCAATATTGAAACAGTTTTCCACAGGGTGCGGAAAACTAAACAGATAAAATCTGTGCTAATATGAACACAAACGGTTGGGACAATTTTTCGGATAGACCATTTCGTCTGTTATATTTAGTTAAAGTGGCGTTCATGTCGATAAATAAATAAGAAGTTATTAATTTTTCTGTAAAACGCGTATTTAAATAATTGTTTTTCACTCGCGTTTTTGCAAGTGCCCGCGTGTTATAGGTGTTCTGGACGTTCTGAGCGTTTTCCTTCCTTGAGCCTAACGTGTGTCACGGAAAACATTTAATAGATTTTTTTAAGAATGATATTTATAAGCACTCACACCTTCCGAAGTTGGACGATGGCAGTCATCTGCAAGAAAAGAAACAATTAGTACATATCTAGGTACACCGCTTTCTTTAAACGAGGGTAAAGTTTATACGCGATTAAGGCTATTCAAACTAAAATGCATCGTTATTACGCAAAGTCATTTAACCTCCCTCAATCCGAATTGATGAATGCATTAATTATCACAAATAGAAAACTCTTTCAGCCCTCTGTTTCCACCTAAATTAGTAACCTACATGTCATCATCTTCATTGTATACCCCTCTGACACATATACTGTAATGAAGAGAAGAGAATAAAAGTCTCGGTCTCATAAATGTAAACTAAAGTAAATCAAAGTGATTATGCATGTCCATTTCTTATTAAGTAGGTATATTGTGCACTAATAAAAATCATCCGTTCACCCTATAATTTCAAAGAGAAATGCTAAGCTTTCCGTTATATTCCCACTTTCTAAAAAAGTTTCCAGAAACCGCAAACAACTACGATCGTCGTCCTGGAACAAAATCTAAAATCGACCCCTACACTTAGCGGTTAGAGTTACAGTTTAATTCGTAATAAGCACCTTAATCAAATAAAGGAGCGGCGTAAGATAAAAATGACGAACGTAAAAATGACCACGAAAGCGAAACGGCAACGTAAGCTTAACATTATTCCCTTTTCCATCACTCGTCATTAACATTTTGGTTGTAGATTATTGCCGATTTCGTGCAGTAGAAGCAGTAACTTCTAGTATCAACCGCTAAACTTGTTAGAACTGATGCAAATCTCAGCACAATATTTTATCCTCCCCTTCTATCTTGGGCATGTAGAGTATCCGCCCTACGCGGCTTGCCAAATGAAGACCAGCGGAGCCCAAAGAAGAATAGTTAGAATTTGCATCCCCCTATCTCCTGATATATAGCGCGGCCTTATCTACGCTGTCCACCCCAAGCGGCCAGTGTAGCAAGTGCTAAAGTTTAATTTATGTTCCCCGGCACTGCATTGTCACGTCTTACAGATGACTGAGGCTCGTGACCACCACCGCTATGTGCTTTCCTAGAGCTTTACTGCACACCGTTCGTAATGTATAATAATAATAATACGTAGGAAGGAATGCCGGACTCCCTAAGGATATAAACCCGGAAACGATAACTAAAAATTTGACCCACTTTAACTTCTGTTTACAACTTATTTGTACGTTTAACTTATTTCACGAACTTTATTGATACGACGACGCTCGTATATTTTCCAAAAAAGAGAAAATTATAATGTTATCAAATCGATATAGGTGCGCGTCGTCGTGCAGAATTTACTAATGCGGAAAAGTTTTTTGGCGATGGACCTCAGAGCTTGACGTATGGGAATGTTACTTTTAAAAGTGCTCGTTCTCTTAACTGCCGTCCACGTAAAATAAACTTTATTTGGCTTAAATTATGGATTTTCGTGCAAGAGCGTACACATCTTAATTGACTGCTTCTAAATTATTGAGTATCATTACTACGTACCATGAGTTCGCATGAATTTTGTACAGTTTGGGATATACGATATGTAAGAGTACAATTAATGCGTCCTCATTTTATTTTCTCAGTTCTCAGTTTATTTGTATAGGTGTGAGAAAAATGGATGCATATTGCATTGACCGACTGTCACAGACGAGTTAGGAGTTTACAAATTTCGACATACTATGTTCAGCATTCGGGGAGAATTTTGATCTTTAGTGTAAGAACATTTTCATAGTTCTTCCTCAAGTGCCATGTAAATCTACACATTTACACGGCACCCCAACCCATTTCTCTCCCCAATTACACCAAAACTTAGCTTTTAAAAAATTGGAGACAAGTGGATACGCACGCTAAATTGACCCCTGCCTTGAATAACCAAAAAATGTGAGAAAATTCAAGATTTTACCCCTCTTCTCAAGGCCGCATCCACACTTTAGGTAACTACGTCTCGTTGTGTGGCACTAATGGATGTGTTTTACAATGTTGCCATAATTTTTCCCGAACTACAAAATTAATTTAATAAAATATGAAAATGAAACCTTGCGCAGAAACAATCCTTTATTTAAGATGATCGAAGAATCCCAACCACTTGACCAGTTTGATTCGAATTTTGGGAACCGCCTTCCTATACAGGCTATAAATAGTTTCTGACCTGGTCGTCACAATTTCTATACCACAAAATAAACTGGCACACTTTCTCCCTACATAAATGAAAACACTGATCAGAGTGAAAATATATTATTTTTTTTATACTAATAGAAAAGTCTATCAACCTTAAGTGCAGGTTGTTTCTCCTGTAACCAGGGCATTTACGTTGGGATTTAAATTTTTGACTTTTCCGCAGAAATAAGTAAACATCAATTCTTTTTGTAGTTTAAAAAATTATCGCAGTTTTAATACGTCGCCCAGATGAATATTGCTTTTAGGTAACAGTTGGAAAAACAAATTGGTCGACTGCAGTATCATGAACTCGTGAATTCTTTTAGTCGGCAAATTTTGAATTTAGTGAGAAGACCTTAAAACCATCTGCGATTGGTAGTAAAAAAGCCACTAACCAATTGAGAATTTAAATATCGCCATTTTGAAGATAAATCGCCATTGGTGGGTGTAAAAAAATATACCCAGTAATTACAGTGGGGATCATTCAAAGTTGAAAATCTAAACAGATGAAATCGTGAGTTTCGAACGATTTCACCTCTTTGTAAAGTTATCGTATACCATTTTTTGTCGATATTTTTAACGAATATTTCCCTCATATGTCATAAATGCCATATGAGGTGTGCAATTATCGCTCAATTACAGCGATAATTGCACTGTAGAAAGCGAAAGAGCCCTGCGATAATTGCACTGTCCATATCCATGGCAACTGGCAACTCCTTTGGACAATTTCACAATACACCGACAATTTATAAGTAGGTAACGTCAGTTTGACAAGTAATGCTTGTTCGGGAAATATTCCACTAAATTACACTCGTGCATCAAAATAAACCTGACTATTGCCGAAAATTTCAACCAATCATATTAATGCATATTACAGAAATCACCAATGTTATTTTTTAAATGCAACACTGTGTACATCTTAACGTCAATTTTGTTTCATTATTTTACGTGATTACATTGATGTATGACAATCTATATTTTTCTAATTATACCCATGAACCAAAAATAAAAACATTATTTTTTGCGGTTTTAAATATAAGACATGGACTCATGGAGATTTTGTTTTATTTACTGTATCCATGGTAATTAAAGCGTCCGCCACAAATCAAGAAAAATGGTACACGTCTTTTCAAAAATTTAGTATATAATAAAGATTAGTACATAATTATATAAAATAATACAGGGTGTGATACATCAATGTAATAAAGCAAACAATGCAAAAAATTGACGTAAAGATATACAGGGTGTCGCATTTTAAAAAATATTAACTTTAAGTCAAACTTCAGAAAGGGCGGTCCACAAATTTGACAATTTGACTATGCTAAACAGCTCCTAGGGGGGTAGGCAATCCCCTCTAACGTCGATTCCAGGGGCAGATGAACGTGGTAGTTGGCACCACGTCAGAACATTAAGAGGAAGGGTCAAAGGGGATATGTGTCAATTAGTCTAAAAGACCTAAGCGCTCAGAGTAGTAATCCACTTTCTCTGAACAACATCTGCAATTGACAAGTTATTTTAAATGTTTAAGAACATTTTTGTATCATAAGAACAAGAGAACAGTTTTGCTTCTAACCGGTGGAAGCGGAAACCTCTTGCTACCAGGGGAATATCAAAACTTGCAAATTTTCCTCTCGCTTAAACTTAAAATATTTTGTGTTAGGAGGATAATCTGCGCAAGCAAGAGTCTCAATACGCAAGGGGTATGTTGGAAAACATTTACAAATTTTTCTGGCTACCAGAAAAACATAATAAATGAGAAGGTTTTTCCTGAACATGATAAAATAAACTCTAATAAAACGCATAGGTTTTAACAGAAAAGCTGTCACGATTAGGGCTACACTAAAAGAAATCTAGTTTAGTTGTTCGCTGATGATGACCGCTTTTCTATCGAAACGCGCACGTTTTATTATGTGGTTTTTTGGTTCTTTTCCCTTGCTGTTACTTCAACGGCCACGGTGCTTCCAAACTTTATTTTCGCTTAAATTAAAGTTTTATCATGATATTATAATGTTCGTGAATGTATTTCCGCTTTTAACTCACAGAATAACTTTAGCACATTTGCTCTAGGTACCAGCAATGAAAATGAATAATGTAACTTACAATTTCAAAAGTGAAGTTTATTTTGGCTTAACTTTTGAGAAGTTCTGGAAATAAAATGCCCGAATATTTCTGCCTTTCTAATGGTTTGCCTTTTATGAGCTAGGCCCTTTCTTTAAACCTTTCTATAGCGCTCTATGCCAATTTCAAAGGGAAGCCTATGAAGCTCTAGAAAAGATCTAGAAAGCTCGGGAAAAGTCTGACGCTTACGATACTCAATAAAAGACTTACTAGGGCACTAGATCGTTCTATCAATGCTATGCTATGGAAAGCTTTTAAATGCTATATGGTATAATTTTAACCGAAAGTAGCTGCAATTTTCAAAATTTAATTACGCCGAATATTTTAGTATTTTTGAATTCTACAGACAATTTTATACGGTGTTTTCGATCATTTATACGAGGTTGGCTAAAAAAGTAATTCATAATTAATCGATATGTTAATTGAGAGATTATAATTGTAGTCATTTGAAAGATACATACAGGGCGCTTGAAGATACCAGTGTGAGTCACTGTGGTCCTATCTGAGAAATCTGAGAAAAACACTTTAAAACTTTTTTTTATTGGGTAAATTAGCCAAACACGTATCAGGTGTTGTCTGCGGAATCTAAAAATGTAGCAATATACAGGGATGTTCCATTTCAAGGAAATTTAGCGCCACTTCCGGTCAAACCCAAAGTAATAGGCGAATACTGCTTTTCTTTTACCAAAATTTATCAACACTTATGCCAAAGTGATCCCCAACCTTCTTTGAAGCATCGCCCCTTTATGGAGCAAAAAAATAGATACCGCTCCCTAGTGTTTAATCATAGTCATAGTTACTTTTGATAAACTTTTCGGTACACTGACGCACACGTAGATTCTTTCAAAGCTAATGGCCCGTATGAATAAAAATAAGCAAATGCTTATACTTGCAAAATTCAAAGTAAATACTCGTAAATGCCCCTTCATACTGGTCTGCTTAGCAGCGCTGCATTGCGTCCTGTCCTTCTGCTTAGAATCGCTGCTAAGTCGCCCAGTGCGAAGGAGCACTTACGAGTATTTACTTTGAATTTTGCAAGTATAAGCATTTGCTTATTTTTATTCATACGGGCCAATGTCCCCTTATGTTATGCATGTTCGGGAATGAAAAAGAAATTTCTTCATTACCCCAAGGGCATAGGTCATTAAAATTTCTTTTTCATTCCGAAATATGCATAACAATGTCTCTTTTAAGTTCTCTAAATAATTGCAAATCAATATATCGAATCATTCCAGCCTTGTTTCTTTAGTTAAGATCAGACAAAAAAATAATTGTTTTCGACATTTTCCAAAAAACGGGACTAAGGTTTCATTATAATCACTAGACAGAGAAAAAAGGCGCTGTATAATGTTTCACATGACCCTTCATGTCATTAAAAAAATCAAGATGGCGGACACCCTCAATTGGGGTAATGAAGGAATTCCTTTTTTATGCATAACAATGTCTCATCGAACTTCTCCAAACTGCAAATCAATCCAGTAGGCGCTCGGTAATCCGGCACCCAAAGTTTTTCGCCTATTCGTATTAGTGGATTTGCTTCGGGCAGCTACTAAGCACTCTACGTAGGCAGGCGCCAGGGTGCCAGAGCAGAGCCAACGCGAAAAGCAAATTTTGCAAATATGTTCAACGGCTCTATAATCCGGTACAAATGCCGGACTGTTGAGCGCCGGATCACCGAGCGCCTACTGTATATTGAACCATTTCAGTAGGAGATCCTTGTCCGTTTACAGACAATAAAAATTTTTATTTCCATTTTCCACAGAAAAGGGGTAATTGTTTAAAATTTTACATCACTACAAAAAGAAATAGAAATCTAAGTTGACATGCTGTCAAAAATTAAAAAAGATGGCGCCCGTCATCAAATTTGAGTAATTAAGAAATTTCTTTCTCATTCCGAAACATGCATAACAATGTCTCATAGAAGTCCTTCAAACTTGAAATCAATACCTCGAACGTAGAGCCTTGTCTTTCTTTCTTTACTTTCTAGCCAACCTGTAGGTATAGCTTATTAGAAATGATTCAATTTAATTAAAGTACGTATCTACCCATTTAATAATACTAAATTAATCAATATTATAGTTACGAAATGACCATCCTTCTGTAGGTACATAATCAATACCGCCCCCATTGGGAACCTATGGTCTAGTTAATTGTGATAATTCGGTTAGTGTTCAATTATAGATCGCAGAAAATCTTTATTAACCACTTGGAGGCATCGATGAATCCTTCAGGTGTTTAAGTAATAGTAAGCGTATTTTACAGTCACTGTTAAGGTTTAATGAACGGTTAATTGCCTTTAAGAGTCTTTCAAGGTCCTCAAAAACCGTTAAAAATTCATTGATGATATTTAAGAAACCTGCATCGAGGAGCATTTAAAAGTCCTTAATATTCTGGGTCCCTAAAACTAAGTCGCAAACACCCTCCAAGAATCTCAAACAGTCCACAAAGGTGTTGTAGAAGTTCATTGAAAATTGAAATTCTCTCTTTTCTTTTAAGGTCGAGCCTTTTGTAATTCTTTGACGGCTTTTAAGAGTCTTAAGTGGAAATCTTTCAGAACTTAAAAAAATCTTTAAAAACATTAAAGAACCTTTAAAAGTCGACCTTTGAGTGTCTCAGAATCTCCAAGGAGCTTTTATAACCTTGAATCGATATCTTCAAAAGCGAGAACAGAAAAAGCTGTGAAGGCACGTACCACTGTTCTAGAGCTTTATAAAATATTTAGGAGTCATTCTAGAGACAGATATGCGCATTTATTAGCCATTAAGATGTTCAAGGCTTTCTATTGTTGTTTGTTGTTTATATACATATATTTTATTGTTTCTATATTTAATCTAGTTTTGCATGTTTATAAGACCATTAATGTTGTTATATAGATATATTTTATTGTTACTATATTTAATTTTTTGCATGTTTATAAATGTTGAATATGTTGTATATAGTTGAAAGTATGTCCAGGAAATATGGCAAGTTTTTAGGCAGGATTGAAAACCGGCTTTGCCGAATCTTGTCCTTTTGATTACTTAATAATCAATAAATGTTATTATTATTATTATTGATTGGGGCAAGTTCAATTGGATCGCCACCCGTGGAAAACAAAACCATCCCTTTAGCCGCAGGAAAATATTTCCTAATCGAAAGAAATTAACAAATATGCTTAGGCACCATCGCGCTTTTTTCTACATTGTTTCGGTTTGTATAGTGAAAGACGACAGAAGACAGAAGATAATTTTCCAGAAATATTATAATAATGTTTAGCTATTGTCAAATGAAAGACAGGCAAAGTTGCGAATCTTATTTTGAAAACAAACTTAAAGTAATCCTTTTGGAATAGCGTAATAATACATGTTTCAAACTTTCGAGAAAGAAAACGCCCGGTGGAAGTGTTTTTAAAAAGCGAAATGAAGTAATAAACGCAAAGTTTCTGCAATAAAATTGTTCTGTTCTGCAATCTTTCAATTAGATACTTCGCTCTCTGTGCTAAAGCTACATAATTGCATAAAAAATAATTTTTGCGACATTCCCGTAATTGCTTTCGCTGAGCTTGAATAAAAATGCTTTAAAATTTTGTTATTGTTCAGAAGTAATTGAGTTTAACTCTTAAAAATTAATTGCGAAGGAGAATTTAATCAATAATACTCTTGTAGTAGGGCATGACGTGGCCTGTAATTGTTATTCAACATCGATGATGTTTTATGCGAATTTATCTGTTGGTGAAGGATACTGCTATACGCACTTTGCTCAATTCAATCAGTAAAGTTACGTAACATAATTTAGCAATTAACCAAGAAATTTCTGATAGTTTGATTAGAATCCGCTACAAGTTCGAACGGACTCCATCCGTTACCTGTGTCGCCTCAAGCTGGGACTTGTAGTAACTGAAAGACCAAGGATAAGCTTTAAAGCTGCTTTAGGGTCAGAAGCTTTACAACCGAAAATTTAAAAGTTCAAAAAGACGTTTCAAACTAGTTGTGCGTACATGCTCTCTTCATGCGCCCAAAGTGAAATTAGCTGTTAAGGGAGAAAACTTTCGCATGTTATAAAACCCTCTTAACGATCATAAATCGTGACGTATTGATTAAATTTTTATAAAACTTTGAAATTTCGAGTGATTAGTAAGCTCACCTGTAGATGGCCGCAGCATCTACGCCGAAGCGATTGGTTGGGATGATATTAAAACAGTTTTCGTCCGTAACAAGATTAAGATGTAGTGGCCAAACGGATTTCGCGCAACGGATGCACAGTCGGATGATCAATCTGCAAAGCAATGAAAACGCACAATCACGCACAATGCACTAACTTTGTCACACACACCATACACACACGACTGATCTTCAGTCGGAAAAAACTAAGGGAACTAAAAGAAAGAATAGTGACTAGAATATTCGATCAAATCAACTTAGGCCGAGCCTTTATGCTATCAAAGTAGACTGAAAATCCAGAACATGTGACCCCTTTGCCAATCTTAGAGAAAATCCGGATTTCACGATACAAAAACTTCATTTTATTAACTCTATGCCGGGGGTCAACCGTATCTTTAAAAATTCTTCTACGATTGGCTTTCAGGCTACTTCTTTTACAGAAAAAAACCGTAAATGGATTACTTTACAAATAAAATTTATTCTTCGCGATCATTCTAAACGTGTGATGTTATGGGAGATAAAGTCCCAAAATTGGATTCAATCCGGAATCAGTCCGGTTTAATTGCGCCGTTAAAGAATTATTACCGTCCCTTAAATGAAAATATTTTAAGTATATTGTCTACTTATAAGTCAAATTAACACTTGTTATTCATGAGGTTTTCAGAAGTTTAAGGCAACTAACTGGGGCGAAATAGAGGATAGTCGTGTGCAGATAGTGTCGGTCGCAGGAGGCTGTTTAGTATGTGAAACGTGTAAGATGCCCGGGGCGCACATTTGCGAGTCTCCCCCGTCTCCTCGCCAGTTTCATCCCCCTCGGACCACAGGGCTTGATAATGGATATATTGTATCATCTCCGCTCGACCGATAGACAGCTTATTTCACATTCAAATGACATTTATATACGGTCTTTCCATTCACACCTAAAATCCTATCAAAATTTGGATATAATAATATTCTGCGAAATTCGTTATCGTCAAATTAAGAAAATATATGTGTCACCCTCGCCCTTGCCGCCTTCTCGCGAAATTTGAAAGCGACACTGACACAACTGAATAAGTGACAGTGAGCATAAAATAATTTTATTCTCGCCGCTTCTGTATAAAGTGGTCGCTGAAGGAATGCGTATGTATAAGTAATAAATTGTCGCTTGAGAGAATGTCCAAGCAGGTGGGGGCGGCTCTGCTTAGGGGAAAGCTTCGGGGATGAGGCGCTTGTACAACACGTGCGCTCAGGGTGGACGTCTCCGCATACGCTAGAACTAGATTAACTATGACAGGCCCGTATTTGTGAAAATCGGTTCGCGTATATTATTTGTTATCTATTTTGCGGTAATTATCCAATAGTTTTAATCAAAAAAGTTCACTGGCGACAGTAAATGGAAGGTGTTCGAGAAAAATAATCGGTGGTAGTTAATCATTCGATGCGCCTGCGATATAGATACAGATTGTGTGTGTACAATCTTGTACTTAATAAATCTTATTCGATTTCCTTTTTGCCTTGAAATTAAACTTGCAGCCCTTTCCTTCGCAAAAATAGAGTGCAACTCATTATGCAGTGTGTTGCAAACCTTAGGTAAATTAACCATCCCTTCTTGATCGAATCTATTTAAATTTGAATTGGTGACCTATTATTACACAGAAGTGTAAGGTTGTGCCACGAAATTAGTAGTAATGTACCAAAGCTGTCAGGTCTCTTCGATTTCGCGTTCAAAATCTAATTTTAAAAAAATTTCGACGCAGAGCTGGTTTTACCAATTAAAGTGGCACGTGATGCTTTCATTAAAGAACAATAATTTGGGATCTTGTTATCATAATTTAAAATTAAAGTTTAAAGAAAGAATTGGTCATAAATTAAAACCATTTCATTTCAATTGCAATACAATCAGCAGTTTATGGTTCTATTGAATCACATTTTTTTTAAACAATTCGACGTAAATGAAATTCATATTTAAGAAAAAAATCTTAGAATTCCGAGAAAAAGCTCAAAATAACTTTTATAGCCATTCGAAAACTTGCCCGGAGAAAATTACCTGAATCATTCATCTCTGCAACTGCATGTGCTTTAAACTGTAAGGAACTCTCCGAAACTCCATAAAACTTTCTGACATCCTTTATGAATCTTCTAGAAAATTTCCAAACTAAATGAAACGTACTGTTTGGAACACTGGTAGTTTCCGAATCTCCATAAAAGAGTCTAAAACTCTAAAAATTTGTTAGAAACTTCCGTACATATTGTCTGTAACGGTTTACATGCATTTATAACTTTTAAAATATACAGAGCGGTCCATATGTATGCAGTATGAAAATATTACCCTCTGAACTATTAATTTTCTCAGTTACGATTGCACTAAATTAAAAAAAACTGTATATTGTTCAGAGAATTAAATTTCCTTTCAACCAAGGTACCACACGACCCTCAGTTTCATTTACAATTTTCAGGGGGAAGGGGGGGGGGGTGTTTATAATACATACGAGTGTTAAAGGAGGGTAATATCTTCATAATACAAATAGTCAAATTTAGGATAATGATTGATCTATTTCAGTTTCTCCAATAGTACACAATATAGCTTAAAATGAACTTGTTGCATACATATGGATCACTCTCTACATGTGAAACCTTCCGAAACCCTTTGATTCTGTTCTCTTCGTGAACAACGTTTTGGTTGTTTTGAGATAAAAACTTTAAAAAGAGAATCTTTGGATAGCAGAAATCGTGAGGATGTGTTTGTCGATACATCATTTTAAACGTTTTTTCGTGTCTGTGATCATGATACGACAATTTTTTGGAAGATAAAGTTGCATCAGGACGAATACGTTCATGTATTAACGGATTTGCCCAGGTTTTTGGTATGTCGCTCTTGATTTCGAAAAAATGTTTTTAAATTTCTTACCTACTAAAAGATTGCAATTTCCACGAAATTTACTGCCTAGGTATCTTTTAAAGATTTAAAGATAATTTTTGAACATTTAAAGAAAACTTTTAACTGTAGTATCTGACATAAAAATAAATCTCAGATTTCTAATTATTCTGACGTGTAGGACACGCGATAAACTGCCCGGTTCTAAATTTCTAATACTTATTCAATGCTAAAAAACTGCTTCTGTATCAAAAAGTAATTTTGAATTCATTATTTTCATGTTAGGATCTTCCAGGTGCCAAGGGTAGCTTTTCGCAGTTCCATTTAGTGTTGTATCATTTTGGTGTAGGATTTTTGCAAAAATGTTTACAAAATCGCAAAACCTAGGTGAATCTGCAAGTTCCATCCTTATAACTGTTATTGTTCCTGAGAAAAAAATTTAAGAACGCACATTTTTGGATTCCACCCAAATTAACAACACACTTAGTAAGTCCACTCTCTATATTCATTAAATCAGGACTCTTTCTTTTGGGAAATTGCACGCTTACAATGACCACATGCGCGAAAAATTAATTTCCATTTAAACGCATAAAGTTTACTCTCGAGTTTACTAAACTATATAGACGAGGGAAATAAGGAAAAAAATTGTTGCAAACAGTTCGTATCGAAATGCGGTTTTCGGCATAGTGTTCAGTCTATATCTGCTCTCGAATTTCACCGGGGATGCTTAGGGGCGGTGCTACGGAGTGCCGGGGGTGCAGTGGTGCCAAAAATTAACCGTACCGAGGAATTGCTCAGCAATGCAACTCGGGGGTTTTCGCGGGCGCAGAGCTCAGATCTGTTCTGAAGATTCTCCAGGAATGCCCGAGGGTGATGAGATGGGGGTGATTTTTGAGTAAATTGTAATAATTCACACAAAAAACCCCCAGTAAAGATTTCCGAGTAATTTTAAAGCACGATTAATTCTACATCCCACTGCACCTACGAAGCGTAGCTTTGAAAGGTGTTTTACGTTTTTCAAAACCTTTTGGGTTTGCCAAAATGCTTTCAGTGACAAATTAAACCATTTCTAGGATTAGTGCTTTAGATGCATTAACTGTATACACACCTTAGCTCATATACAGGGTAACAGAGTGGCACAGTAGATTGAATAACTCGTACGGAAATAGATTTTGGGAAAAAACCCAAAAACAAGTCGATTTTGGTTGGAAGGGGGACATATTTTACTTCAAAATTTACATTCCTGGCCTCAACCCCTTAAACAAAATTGCCACCCCTTCAATAATTTTAAATTGAACGTTGGGTCGAGAGACACATCATTGGAAAGGGCTCTTAATTTCCTACACGCCTATGGTTTTTATGCGATTTCTTTGAAGATACTCTTGACTGTATGGTTCATGTAACGTACGTCTGGGTCATTGAAATAAAATTGTCAGTAATTTAACCATTAGAAACCGATAAAAAAACCAAAACAAAACATTGGCATCTGAAACATCAGATAATTCATAAGTTGCTCATAATAGGGATAGCTTTAGCAGAGTTTATTAGTCGAGGATTTTATGTCTCATGGTTTCTGTTCTCCAGGATTATTTTGTGTAACTAATATTTTTAATGGACGTGTTAGTTCACGTAAAAGCTTGAATGTCCATTTGAATTATTTGTCATTTGACATCCTGTATCCTTTAGAGGACGCCACGGGTGTACATTTTTAAGTAAAATATGTCCCCCTTCCAAACAAAATCGTCTTGTTTTTGCGTTTTTTTTCTGAAAACCTTGGATCCTTCCGAGTTCCGAGTAATTTTGGAACATTTTTCAAAACATTTAACACACTGTAGAAAGCTTTAGGTAAGCTGTTTGGTTCTCGAGAGAGAGACTTTGAAATCGCTTTTCTAAGTGCTTTCTGGTGTCCCTTAAGTTAGACCACTTCTTTAGGAGACAATATCCACTTCTAGAAAGCGCCTACAATATTCTGGCGAAAACTCAGAGTCAGAAAGCTCTGGAAAAGTCTAGAATTGTTCGCCAAAGATGATTGGTAGTCCAATTTAGGGATATTTTATCAAGGCAGAAGAGAGACGTAAGATCTTAATCAGTACTAATGGTCTTTTAAGTACATCATCTGAACCATTTGCAAAGCTATCAAGGTTATAATCCTAGAAAAGGGCTAATTGGTTTTCTGAAGCATAAGAAGGCCATCAAAACGCACGCTTTTTAGAGCTTGCGATATCGTTACAAAGCGTTTTAAGTAGTTTCCAGATGGCAGGCGTAAAGCACTTTGGAAAGTCGTCTAATTTTTCTCAGAACCTTGCAAGTACTTTCCAGAGTATTTTAAGTCTCATCAGAAAAATATAAAGCGTTAGTAGTAATCAAAGTCTTTCCCTTTCCAGAGTCTTTATGAGAACGTTACAGAGTATTCTATCATATTCTCAGTGCGTTTTAGGTTCCCTCTGTAATACTTTACATTTTGAAAAATTTCTCTCTCAAACCCTATTGAGGCACTCTCAAATTGAATCGTATGTCGTTTAAATCAACATGAAATACGGTAATAATTGGATTTCTTGCAGTGACGAATAATTAGAGGATAATTTCTTTCAGAACTCTCGTTAATAGTTATAACAAATTAAGTTGAATAAAAATTTACATTTTTTTGAAAATTTGTATACGTTAAACTTACTGTTGTAGGTATCAAGACGAATGCGAAACACGCCTTAGCGTGACGATTTGTTTAAATATGTTCTCTAGGAGATTATTAGTCATTCTTGGGCATTTATAGAGATTTATAGAGAGTCTCCAAAAATGCCTCTCTGTTTATCAAATTCCCCACATAACCCTGTTCAAACGTTTTCTTGTCCTTAGAAATTATTCAGAGGCTTTCAATATTCACGAAGGGTTCTTCAATGATTCATCAAGGCTCTTCAAAAATGAGGTGCACTTAATCCAGATCAAAATTTCTAGGAAAACTATGAAGGATTTTGGAACTTCCAAAATATATAGGCAACAAATATTTTCTGAGATAGGTATACCTAAATAAAACTACCTGCAAAGAATTTCGGAATACCATCTCAAGAAACTATAAAATATAAATATCTTTATCATGCAAGAATACGTGCTTATGTACACTGTACAGTAAATATTTCTTTTCTGTATGGAATGCTACCTAATGACTGGCATAGGTAGTTATTACCCACGTTTAGATTTCGGAGGTCCACAAATATACACTTTTACTTAGACACCTACACGTAGGCAGGCAACCAAAACTACTTAAGTTCGTAGAAGTAAATTGTCAATCAAACTACTGCTTTATATCAGGGTGCACATTTTTTTTCACACCTTGAAGTTTTCTTTCTTGTTGTACAAGCCTAATTTGGTGTGAAATTTTTAAACGAAAACACAAATTCAGCTTGGAAGGATACATTAGTCCGCAAGCTTTAGCGTCCCTTGTACTTCAATGGGAAGCAAATCTTTGGGTTCGTTAGACAGATTAATATTTAAAAAACTTGTTTAGGTGTAAATATTTTTAAAACAAAAGAAAGGCACACGCTCCTCCCATTAACGTTGGACCGTGAGCTTTATAATGTTAACGCGTAAAGCTTCGGCGAGAGAATTTTTACGATATTGGTCGAGTATAATAGATGAAAAAACCGTTCATTGGTTTACTATTAATCAATAATTGGTTATGTAGTGGATGCACGGTTTAATGGATGTTTAAACATTTCGAAATTCATATGGCTAGGATTTGTGATTTGTCGCAAATCGGATCTTTATCGAATTTGTTCAGTGCTGATTTTCTGCTCGCCAAAATCGTGCTACACTGCAGAAGTTTATTAATTAAAATCATGCAATAGACATATCAAATTTTAATAAAAGATTCAAAGTGACGTTAAATAATAGAAATTAAAATAAGAATTGAAGCTCAGTAATCCAAGAGCAAAAGATGCCGAACGATTTAAGAAATGCTTACCAATAATGCAAAGAAACGATTCTACTGTTGGGAATATTAGTTCGAGTACAACTATATATGACTGTGATAGAAGTTACATTTGTCAAAATTTGCTAAATCAAACTTACTTGAAAAGGATGGAATAAGTGGAAGTGATCGCGTCTAAAGGTATCATTTGGATTCTGGAGCAAGTAGGGTTGCCACCCCTCCAGGTTTCACCTGGAGTAACCAGGATTCGGCAGTAAGTCTCCAGGTTCCAGGTTACACTTAAGTTTCTCCAGGTTGAACGTCATAGAGCGTTACAAAAGAAAATTTCCAGGAGAATAAACGTTTGTTTTTGAAAACGCCGCGCAATGTCATGTCACAGGCGCATCGCCTATTCGCCAAAGCAAAGCGCCTCCCATCCGGTTTGCTCTACAGACTACAAGTTTGCTCAGTGCACAGTTTGGTGTCCAATGTGCAGGTGCAGTCAGTTACACGGAAAATACGCAGTTTGGTCAAAATTACGTAAGTCTGCGTGTTCTATATACTTTGGAAGCAATTAAGCAGTTTGTAGTTCATATACTAGGTTTGGTTGTAACGTAAAAACGATTTTTCGTCATGGGCGACAGCGACAGCACACTGAGCGATTCCAATGAAGCAATATCCGAACGTATAAGTGAAACATCAACAAGAGTGTCTGCGGTGGCGATACCTCCTACTAAAAAACAAAAATATTCCTCTTCGTTTCAAGATTCCTGGGCACAAAATCAAGACTACAAAGATTGGCTGGTGAAAGTCGATAGTCTTACTGCAAAATGTAATGCCTGCGTTGTAAAATTTACCGTAAAATATGAGGGCGAAAAAGCCGTAAAAACTCACTTGAAAAGTAAGGGACATTTCGCTGCCATTAATAACCGTACAACAAATAATTTAATTACTGCATTTTTACCTAGAAAAAATAACGCCGAAGAAAGCTCTGTGTCCATCATCGAAATTGCCCAGGTTTATCATGGTGTCAATCATCACCACAGCTATCTAAGCACGGATTGTGCAATAAAATTAAATTCGAAGCTTTATCGAGATTCTGCTTTGGCGAAGAAAGTACACTGCGGTAGAACAAAAGCTGAAGCCATTGTCGAGAATTGCCTGGCTCCTAAAAGTATTGAGGATGTCTTGGAAGATATGCAGGTCAATACAGACACATCATCACCATTTTCTGTTCTAAGTGACGCATCTAATAAAGGAAACCAAAAACTTTTTCCGGTTGCCGTGAGGTACTTCAGCGTTAAAAATGGAATCCAGAATAAATTATTGGATTTTGTCGAAAATAATGACGAATCTTCCGCATCAGTAACAAACAGCATAGTGAAAAGCCTGCAAAAATGTTCCCTGAAAATTTCGGACATTAGTTCTTACAGCGCGGACAATGCGTCAGTAAATTATGGTGTTCACAATTCAGTGTTTACAAAGTTACTCGATCTAAATGCTGAATTATTAAAAGCTAACTGCAACTGCCACGTTATTCATAATGCAGGCAGAAATGCGTCAAAAGCGCTTTCGTATGATGTTGAAAATTTGACTTTAAAAATTTATGCAGAATTCTCCAATAGTGCCAAGAAATGCGAAGCTTTGAAAGACTGCTTTGAATATCTAGAAATTCACTATCAAAAAATGTTGAGACATGTAACTACAAGGTGGCTCTCCCTATATTCGGCTCTTGATCGACTTCTGCGATGTTGGCCAGCCGTCAAGAAATATTTTCTTGATCTTGGTGAAGACAACTGTGATAAAAATGTCTGGAAATTCATTAAAAGCCAAGAGCATGAATTGGAAGACGATTTAAGATCCGAAATTCCACTTTCAGAGTGTTACATTTATTTCGTGCATCACTATATGAATATTTTGAATACGCATATAGTTAAACTGGAGAGTAATAGACTAAGCAGCACCGAACTGCATGAAATTATGTCCGATCTGAAGGAACAAATAATCCAAAGACAAAATGATCAATTCTTTGGGAGTAAAGTGTCAGCTGCTTTGAAATATCTCCCAGCGAACCAGAAACAGATTTTTTTGAAGGAGGCGAATTTGGTTTACAAGAAACTCCTTGATTATTTGGATAAGTATTATGATTTCCAAAATAGTCCCTTCCAGTATTTTGATTGTCTGAATCTGAAAAAGAATAAAGGAAATATCAGCTATAATAAAATACTGGAAGCTAAAAAAGCGGCAAAAATCAATAACATCGATGAAGACGCATTATATAATGAAATTGTGATTCTCAAAAGTGGACTACAACACCTTGAAATATGTGGAAGTGAAATCGATGAACTCTGGTGTAAAATTTTTCAAACATCCAATCTGCCCAATCTGCTGAAAATAGTCGGTAAAATTTTATCCATCCCTGTGAGCAACGCATTTCCTGAAAGAATCTTCTCTTTGATGGGTAATCTCTGGACAGATGAAAGAAACAGAATGAGAGTGGAGTTAGTTAAGGCAGAGTTGTGTGTAAAATTGAATTTTAGTATGTCTTGTCAACAATTTGCCGAATTTTTGGAAAAAAAAGAGCAAAAGGCACTACTGGATGCGTGTCAAGGCAATAATAAATATAGATTTAAGTTAAATGTAAATAATGATAAATAAACAAACTTGAATCTTATCAGTCTTATACGCTCCTATCCCACACTGAAAATTTTGCTTTCACATTTTACTCCAGGTCGTGGGTAATTCAAAGGTGGCAACCCTA
>NW_022170596.1:24992454-25155167 GCF_008802855.1 Photinus pyralis | reverse complement strand
AGGTATGTACCTATTTTTTGTAAATTACAAACGTGTAATTGGAAATCAATTATAAACTCTGACGCAGGCGACTGTAACGCAACATGGACTGATTTTATGAATATGATTTGTAACTTCTGCTATACTTGTTTCCCTGTTGTAAAGATTACAAAAAAGGGGACCACGAACAAAGTCAGTTGGTTTACTGACAAATTACGTAAGCTCCGATCGAATTTACAACTGATCAGTGAACTACATTATATATATAAATCACCAAATTTATATCATTTAAAGAAATCGCTCTCTTTACATTACAAAAAAGAGATTCGACTTGCCAAAATAAAAGTCAACGATAATTTTATTAGAAACTCTGGGAATTCCAGCAGATCTATGTGGTCAATAATAAATTCGCATAAAAATTGTAATATTGAATCACATTCGTCTTTAACATGCGATGATTTTAACAGGTATTTTAGCAGTATCGTTGAGGAGATCTTGGGCAATTTGCCTAACACTGCCAACGACCCCGTTAGCTCTTGTAATTTAAAGATTTCCGATAATTTGGTATTCGACTTTAAATTTGTTTCGCAAGTCGACACACGTGACGCTATCAAAAGTTTGAGGAATAGCAGTTCAAGAGACATTTTTGGTTTTAGCGCGGCCTTAATAAAACGTAACGTTAGTGTTTTCGTCGAACCTTTAACTAAATTAGCAAACATTATCAAAACAGGTATTTTTCCTGAAACCTTAAAAGTTGGTTTGGTTATTCCACTTCTTAAAAAAGGAATGGATGGAAAGAGTATTAGCAGTTACAGGCCAATCTCTATTTTGCCTGTTTTCAGCAAGGTCATAGAGAAACTTCTGTATAAACAAGTAATTGACTTTTTTGAATCTAATAAGCTGCTCTATCAGTATCAATACGGTTTCAGGAAAGGTAGATGTACTTCTGACGCAATTATTTCTTTCACCGCGAAGGCTTTACACTATTTCGAAAATAAGCAACACATGATAGCTGCTTTTGTTGATCTCACTAAGGCTTTTGATTGTGTATGCCATGATACTTTAGTCCGCAAGCTTAGTGAGGTGTATCACTTTAGTAAACGGAGTTTGTCATTAGTGTCTTCATTTTTGTCTAATAGGTATCAATGTGTCCTCTTTAACAACGCAGTATCTAACAAATTACACATCAAATACGGCGTACCGCAAGGCTCTATCCTTGGACCCTTGCTGTTTTTAATTTATGTAAATGATTTACCGTCCCATTTGCCACCGCAGACGCAATGTATTTTGTACGCAGATGACGCTACACTAATATCGAGTAGTATGTGTTATGATTCGGCGTATGCCAACATTCAAGACGGCATCAAACTTATTTCTAGATGGTGCACTGATAATACTTTAAAACTAAATCCTGCTAAGACTACTATCTTGCCTTTATCTTTAAGAAAAGATAATATCGTCTCTAATGGTGCTCATTTCACATTTCTAGGTTGTGTGATTGACAGCAAATTAGACTTTAAATATCACTGCGATAATTTGTCCAAAAAATTGAACACGTCGATATTTTTACTTACTCGGTTGCGCAACTGCACATCTTTAAATACCATTAAAGCAGCATATTTTGGTTTTGTGCATAGTTCTCTCTCATATGCCATCCTCGCTTGGGGACATAGTTCTCATTGGCAATGTTTGTTCAAACTACAACGTAGAGCTGTTCGGGTTCTGGCATCTTTAGGTTATAGAGACGATTGCCGTCAAGCATTTATCGATCTCAGAATCTTAACACTTCCTTGTATTTATATTCTTGAAGCCCTATGCTATGCTAAACGAAATATATCCCTTTACACACAACAAGTTGACGTACATACTCATCACACAAGAAAAAAAACAATATCCGTACTGATCTATGCAGACTGTCAAAATCACAAGAAGGAGTACAGTACCAATCCAAACATTTATATAACTGCCTTCCCTTAGATATAAGGATTTTAGACTACCCCATATTTAAGAGACGCATAAAAAATTTTCTTCTATGTAGCGCATTTTATTCTTTTAACGAGTTTGTGGCTAGTGGTAGATTATGTAATTAGTTTTTATTGCGATTTTACTGTTTTTACCTGTATGTTTTTAGTTTGTTTGTTATATTGTTTGTTATATACTATTATTTTTAATGTTTGTAATTTCCCGTTTCTTTTGACGAGTGTTAAGTGTAATTCACACCTTCTCACAATTAAATATTTATTATTATTATTATTATTATTACAAACAAAAAGTTCAAACATGTTATATGACTAACCAAACTGAATTATCACATCTGTGTTTTCGAAAGTATTTTTTGCAGAATCACATTCTTGATATTAAAAAGTGTTGTAAGTTGGATGCATTTACCGCGGTGAACTTTCCGGCGAAAAATTTTTCTTAAAGGTTTACTTGGAGCGAATTTTTTTAGGCGAATCTAACTTCTTTGAGAGTTTGCAAAAGGCGTGTTTAATAAACATGAAACCTAAAACCCCGAAAGCACTTATAAAATTCAAATTACCTACATATAATTGTCCTAATTAGCATATACACTCGATCTTGTCTAAACGTATAATTTTGTTGTTTATATTGGCTAATTAAACGCTCTAATTGTAGATACCCAATCAAGTAGGATTGATGAAAAAGTATGTCGTCACGAAAAAGTTCAAATTAAACGAAGTGGGGGTTTACGTGATAAAAGCACTCATAATTAAATTGTTGGATACGTGTTCGATTCACGTGTTTGGATAAGATAAATGAAAATACCTACCTACCGTATACATACATGCTATCTGTTAAGACCGTGTAATTAATAATCCTTCAACTACAAAAGGTTTTCAAACAATACTATAACTGTTTCGCCCCAACATCGATTAGTTTAATCAATGGCTGCAGACAGCGTCTGCAAATGTAAAATTCAACCTTATAAATCCAGCTGGATATAGACCATGCAACTGAGGCATATAGGCACATGAGATGCTTAAATTTTGAGAGTTGCTTAAAATGTCTTTCTGCGGATCACATTGAATTCCAGTATAAACGAAAGCAAGGCACGTAGAATGTAGCTAATAATTAGCAAACATAAAAATTGTTCTATAGGACGGTCCATGCAACGAAAGATTTGGTTAAAGAATTAAATGCCGCTTGTACAACTGTATTTCGAATACACTGCTATAATCCTCTTACAAAGTGTTTCCTGATTGTAATCCTCAACCCTTATTAGGCTTAGGCCACTTTACTCTTGAAATGATTTATCACTGTATACTTTATTAAGCACTTTATGGCTCTTGGCAATTTTAATCATTTCTGTTTGATTTACGCGTTTCAGACGAATGAAACTACCATTCGAATTTAAATTTGTTGTGTTTATCTTTGCTAATTCTACAACAATTTTTAGCCAAACATAGTTATAAATCTTTGATAGTATATACTAACGGAGCAGGTCAACTCGACGATGGTAAACTCGGCGATTCCAACTTGGCGATTCTAAGTCGGCGATAATAAACTGGGCGACGGTCAGCTCGGCGACGAAACACTCACAAAATTATTATGCTATCACTGTCATAGGCAATTAGATTACCTGAAGCATACATTTGGGGGTGTTTTTTCCACCCTGTAAAGAATCTTCGAAGTCATTTATCTTCCTGCAATCTCCTTGGGCGGTACAATTCTGATCCAGAATTTGCACTACAAGCGAAAATGATCAGTTCACTGGCGTTTGTTCCAGAACCGGATGTGGTTACTGCCATTGGTGAATTAGAGAATTATTTGCCAGATGAATTCGAACCAATTTTAGAATGGTTCAGCAATAATTATATCGGTCGGCTAACAAATAATGGGACCAGACTGCCACCAACCTTTCCATGGGCGGTTTGGTCCGTTTATTTTCGGACTTTAAATAGACGAGATAGAATAAATAATTTCGCCGAAGCATGTCATCGTAAGCTACAATTAGCCTTTGGTTCTGGGATTACTCATCCCCCATTATGAACATTCATAGAAAATGTAAGGAAGGTGCAGGCAGCATAATTATGATGTTGACTACGAAAGAGCAATAACAGTTATATAATTTCACGAAGTTGGCGTCACCGAGTTGACCGTCGCCGGGTTTACCATCGGAAGTTGACCATTGCCGAGCTGGTATCGCCGAGTTGACCATCGCCGAGTTGTCGCGTACCGTATACCAAATACCCCATTATTCCGGGAGGGGGTCACCCCAGAGTCTTGAGTCAGTGACTTACCTAATCCACTCTTCTTAAAATAAAATTCATTAAGGTGAATCCGCTGGATTAGATTCATGAACCGCCATGAAAAAATAAACCAACAGCGAACTGCACAGGAATTAGTCTAAACTTCAGATCGGGTATACCAAACAATGGAACGAAACTTGGAGTAATTCAAGACGTTATCCACCATTTAATAACAATATTCGTATCGATTTTTTGGTATATACGTGTAACGTTACAATATTTGTTATATCAGCCTCGGGCCACTTAGATATAAGAAGCGATCGCTTATTAAGGCTTTGTTGTCTTTATGGAAAGAAAAGTTATCATTTGATATTTTTCTGTTCTTTATACCAGATGTTATATGTAAGAAGAAAAATAAAACAAAATGTTGCGTGCACAGTTCACGATCACTGTGGTAAATAGAAAATTAGCTTTTTGTAAAATCATCCCTTGTGCTTTTAGCTTTAATTACTTGAATGATGTACCGTCGCGGTCACCCAACCAATACGCGATACACTGACAAAGTATAAGTAATTAAGCGTTATTGCTGCAGTATTTTGGCCAGCCTTTTGGTAGGTATATGATTAATAGTCTTTCATTTAAATTACATTGTACTTCAGGAAAAAATGAGATAGGTGCACATTATACAACCAAATCTGTAGTAAGTTGGCTCAATATTTATTTCAGTATAAAAATATGACTCGATAACCTTTAAATGTGCGTGCAAATATTGCATGCTTTTGACGTCGAGTGTAGGTAATTCGTTACACATAATACTGCGGCCATAAAAGTACGAGTTTGTACTTTTCTACTAATTCTCCAAAGTGCACTAAAAGAACAATTTTAGAGACGTCGATGCTTAGTCGATCTATAAATTTCTTTCTATATTGTTAAAGTTGCTATTTTAACATGCCTCTTCTTTTCCAAAACAGCACACGTACATACCTAAATGGAATGGATGCGAAATTAGTAAGCGTTGAACGTAAAAATAATAAGAACCTAATTTAATTTGGGACTAGGAAACGATGTGCACTGGTCACAACCTCCACTTTTAAATTTGGTCATAACGCCCATTTTTGTTACAACGTCCACAGCATATAAAAATATAAACTGGTGGACATTCTTCTGTACGTGTGTTTGAGACTGAACTGCTCCTAAACGACTGGACGGATTTTTATGAAATCTTTATGTGTCTCTATGTGTCCCTGAATGGTTTAGATTGGCCCCCATCGGAATATAAGTATTGTTCTTTAACTTTTTTTTCGTTGATTTCACACTCTGCTATTTCGCGTACCGATCGATGCATGCGCCAAGTCACTAACGTCGTATACTGTGCCGATGAGTTCATGTACGCATGGTTTCCGTTATCATATACAGGGTGACAATTTGAAAACTTACCACCCCCCATATCTTAGTAAATAAACGAGATATTAAAAAAAATCAAAATCCGTTTCGGTAATTCGGAGGGGGAATCACAATGACATAGTTGGCGACGCACCCCCTCCAACCCCCTGCGCCCCAGCCACCCCAACTTTTAAATCTTAAATAGTGACCCCCCATGTGTGATACGTCGTTGGAAAGCTCTGAAAAAATGCTTTCCAACCATACCAAATAGCATTACATTTAGGTTAGTAATTATCGTGCAAATCAAAAAATAAACATGGAAAATCGTATTTAACTTGAACTTCCAAAGCCGACTCGACAGCAACTCATTTTTGATCGCCAGTTATAATCTATTCTCAAACTCTTGTCGAACCTTTTCAAATGTTGGTTTTGCAATATTTCGACATTCTCTGTCTTAGTTCGTCTATGTTCGCCGGTTGCGTTTTAAATACGACAGATTTCAAATGTATCATATTAGTTTATTTTTTGATTTGCACGATAATTACTAACCTAAATGTAATGCTATTTGGTATGGTTGGAAAGCATTTTTTCAGAGCTTTCCAACGACATACCACACATGGGGGGTCACTATTTAAGATTTAAAAGTTGCGGTGGCTGGGGCGCAGGGTGTTGGAGGGGGTGCGTCGCCAACTATGTCATTGTGATTCCCCCTCCGAATTACCGAAACGGATTTTGATTTTTTTTTAAATCTCCTTTATTTACTAAGATATGGGGGGTGGTAAGTTTTCAAATTGTCACCCTGTATATAACATCAAGCGTAGGTACGAAGTGGCGGGGGAAAAATCTATTTCACATGTAAAATTCTTTATGCCCATAAGCCTTACCAGCAAGAATTGAGCTTCTATTGAACAGTTAATTGACAAATCTTCGTAAATAATTTCTCAACACGCGTTAAATCCATTCAATTCAATAAGTGGAAGTTACAAACAAATTTAGATGACTAACGTAATGCGGTGAGCGTTATGTTCAGTGGACATTGTGTCCTCGATTGTGTCCAGGTCTCCCTAATTTTGACAACAGAAGACAGCAATTTTGGAGATAGACCTTCTTTGTTTTTAGGTTCTTATATTCCTATCTCTCAATAGTAGGATAGAGTTTGCCCTACACTGGCAGAACTTGAAGAAGTTTAATTTTGGTATAACTACTAAAACCCAACAAGCTTGTGAGTTGTATTTTGTATAATGTGTGCATTTCAGAACGTACCACCTAAAATCCTTCAAATCCAAAATATAAAAATACGCAAAAACACAAAACAAAACAATTTTATTTTTATAAGGAGTCTTTTTGACTAGCTTTTGATTAAATAAACTCTCTAACGGAAATGGACGTCACCTCTATAATCTAAATAGGAAAAAGAGGTTGATGTATAGATCTCAGATCTTACATTAAAGTACCTACATACATGTGCACATGATTAACATAAACAGCTGTTCTCAAAATCAGTAGGGATCATCTACGACATATTACAAATAAACAACATTCTGTAATCAAATATATCGCTTGTGGGTATTACAGGGGTGTTATCGTGATACGAAGTACAGACGTGATCACTCGCGATCGACGAAAGCGCATTTTTCTCGCACAGAATCAGTAATAACTCTGGAAGGAAGTGACTAATAAAAAAACCGTTATCGTTATGATCTCGCGGCTGATGTGCTACACCATATATAGGCAGGAAACCACAACGAAAAAGCTTAACCTGGAGTAGTAGTGACTTTGACGGACAGACAAACGGACAACGTGCGAACAATAGCGTTTATTTTACTTTCGGAAAATGCGGTAAAAAGCACGAAAAATGACTACGACCCATTAACAGGAATTTTGTCCAAAAACCGCTCTACTTTGTACATAAAGCACCTAAACATGTGTATAATACCTACCTTTGTGAGAGTTTTGTTGAAAAGTAAAATACAGATATAAGCGGACGAAGTATTTACCTACAGTAGTTATTTCCCCACCTAAGGAAATACGATAAATAATTCGAGAAGTCTCTTTTGTTTAATTTAATTATTTAAACATAAACTAAAATGGAACAATTCATTCCAAAAGTAATAATTTGTTTCATTAAATAAATAGCAGTCCTGCTTGTATTTATTTATTTATTTATTGTCCCTCTTGTTCTGGGCCCTTAACAGGCTTTCACCCAATTGCAAAGTGATCTGCATAATGATTTTTAGAGGTGCTCCTGCAGAATGTCTTAAGTAAGTTGTTCTATACTACTCCAGTATTTACCTAACGAATTAGGAAAACTGTGGGAAAACCTAATTCGGAGTAATCGGCAGAATGTTCGAAACTGATCTAAAGAAATTCCTATCTCTGCCACAGATGAAAAATTCTTAACTCGGCCCATGTTTGAACACCCGATGACCCGACCTCCGACTATGTACCCCAACGCTATACCAAGAGCTACACAGTCGGTCTTTATGAGCATTACCATTGGTCTAAAGGTAGCCACACACGCATTCAGCTTTTCCTCAAGGCAAAATCGTTCAATTAAGACCTTGAGAATTTCCTTTAAATGAGGATGCGCCACACATGGACCGGTATTATACGTCAATTCGTGACCCGTATACAGGGAGATTAACGTAGCCCGTTCGTTAATAGTATTTTACATTATTAGCCAGGTAAGTGAGTTTTTACTGGCGATAGGAGAAGTTGACTGGCGAGCCGTCAGGCGAGCCTGTCATCTCCTAGAGTCAGTAAAAACTATTACCTGGCGTATAATGTACAATACTTTATTTTTTACTCATTTGTAAACAATAGTAAACGTAAATAATTAGTTCTTAAATTGATCTCGAAGAAATGTCTAAAATATCATGTTATTCATGTAACAGAGACTTCACATTAATTCTGGCCAATGAAATTACTAGATTACTAACTTGTAAAATTTTTACAGGTCAGCTGTCAGTTTTACAAGTCAGTAGCGTTTAAACATGACGTTTACCCGTTTGCGTTTTGTCTTGTTAATCAACGTTTACAACTGAGTAACAAATAAAAGTTTTTTATTTGTTACTCAGTTGTAAACGTTGATTAACAAGACAAAACGCAAACGGGTAAACGTCATGTTTAAACGCTACTGACTTGTAAAACTGACAGCAGACTTGTAAAACTGACAGCAGACCTGTAAAAATTTTACAAGTTAGTAATCTAGTAATTTCATTGGCCAGAATTAATGCGAAGTCTCTGTTACATGGATAACATGATATTTTAGACATTTCTTCAAGATTAATTTAAGAACTAATTATTTACGTTTACTATTGTTTACAAATGAGTAACAAATAAAATATTGTACATTATACGCCAGGTAATAGTTTTTACTGGCTCTAGGAGGTGACAAGCTCGCCTAACGGCTCGCTAGTCAACTTCTCCTATCGCCAGTAAAAACTCACTTACCTGGCTAATAATGTAAAATACTATAAACTTGCAGTTGAAATTGAAATTTGAAATTTGGTTCTCAACCATAATTGACCATTGCGATTTGAAATAAAATAATTTCAAAATGGTACTGCTTCCGTAAAAAGGTACCTATCTAAATTGGATACAAGCATACGGAATATTAATAAGTGGCCCCAAATTTCAAATCTGTTTTCATTTCTGGAATCAGAAATAGTAGTTGAAGACATTGGCCCGTATGAATAAAAGTAAGCAAATGCTTATACTTGCAAAATTCAAAGTAAATACTCGTAAGTTGCTCCTTCACACTGGGCGACTTAAGCAGCGCTGCTGAGGAGCAGGATATAGGACGCAGTGCAGTGCTGCTAAACAGACCAGTATGAAGGGGCAGTTACGAGTATTTACTTTGAATTTTGCAAGTATAAGCATTTGCTTACTTTTATTCATACGGGCTATTGTGTGATAGCTAATTTTGAAATATCGCAACAGCCCTGGAAACTGGATTTTTAGCGGGCAGGATAAAATGGTGCATTTAAGTAGAAAAAATTTGCTGTGGGTAGCACAGATACCACCAGCACACCTGTGTATGCGTGATTCTGCCCTTTTATGCCTATGAATATTTCTACAAAATTTGGCTCCAAACGGTTCAGCAGTTTTGCCGGAAATGATAGTTTTACACACTTGCGCATGCATGAGAGAATTGTATGTAAAAAAAAACAAGCTGAGGGTGACTTCCGGTATTTACGGAACTAGGGGGTACAGAAAGTTACAACTGCGGTGACGTTGGGCATGAGTCTTTTTTAGGTTATTTATAGGTTTAAAAGTTATTTGTAGGTCTAAGATCTTCTTCTTAATTTTTTTTAAATACAAACTGATACAAAATGTACTAAAAGAGTACATACCTATATGCGCATTGTCCATTGTCCAACCCAACGTCACCGCAGCTCGTTTACGGAAGCAGCGCCATCTTGAAATCATTTTATTTCAATGCGCAATGTGAGCCAAATTTCAAGTTTCTATTTAAACTGCAACTTCCAACGAACGGGCTACGTAAATCACTCTGTGGGGTATGATGAGTCATAAACGGTAATTGGTTGGCGTATGGTGAAAAAGCGCGCTAAAACTCGTGAAAAACCGTATAGAGAAGTGTCTGGCCGAAGGAATGTCTAATGAAGTGGTATTACTTACACTTTGTTTGCCAAAGCAGAGTTTAATAAAATCATTTAGTCCTAGGGGATTGGTTGATTTATTTAAAAACACTGCGTAGGAATCGTGCGGAGAAATATTCCTCATGCCATTTTCTCTTTTCCGCAACTTTTTAAGGGTATTGTTTATTTGAGGCGAATTTTTTGGAAATTGAAGTTTGCCTAGGGGATATACATTGTCATGGCGAGTTAATTTGTAGGGGCAAATTTTTCTGCATTAAATTACCTTAAATGCAAAAATTTTCTGCAGCTAATTCTTAGTTACGAAAATGTATGTAGCGAATTTTTTTGTTACGAATAATCTGGAAACGTATATTCCTATGGCTAATCTTCCAGGGATTCATTACTCGGTAGAAGTTTCGGGACAAGTTAAGGCGAATAAATTTGTCGTGACGATTTAACCTGCATTAAAATCCTTGAATTTTTTGGGGACAAATATTCTATAAATGAATACCCCGCGAGAGCGAATATTCCAAGCAGTCTTGCGGTACTACGTAAGAAGCATCTGTATATCGAAGCGAGTTCTCGTGAATAAAAGTTTGGCGGGTTGTTGTAAACTGTGCATTTAATTCCCTTAGCGTAACATTTTTTGGAGACAAACACTCAGGAGACGAAGATTCCGAGAGGTGAATCTTCAGCGGGAAACTCTTTTTAATGGCGTTGTTTTTAGGAGGTGAATTTCCGTAAGTTCTCATTTCACCGACTTGCAGTTTACGTTATGTGATTTTGCTTACCATTTCCCGTATGATTTTTCGTACGATCATTCATTCGACTTTTGTTAGGGGTTGTTTTGGTGGTTTTCTGTTTACGTTATAAGATTTGCTATCAACAATTAAGAATAGGTATGAGCGGACCACCAAAACAGGACAACGATTAGGGAATAAATTATCTTAGATGCAAAATTTCTAAGGCGAATATACCTACTGGAACCGTATATATTATTAAATATTAATTTGGTCGAACGTCTTAGGGTAAGCATTCCCAGGGCTAGTTCTGGTGAGTGAATTTGGCAGGAAAATTTAACCTCTATTAAATTTCCTTAAAAGCGCTGCGGCGAATTTTTTGAGGACAACTATACCCTGGAAGCGAAAATTCCTGGAGATCAACGTTCAGGAGGCAATCCCCTACGTATGAATCTTCCGAAAGCCAATCATTTCCATTTGGTGACTTTTTGGTCAAGGTTTTCTTAGGGAAATCATTCTCGGTGAGATAACTCTCTTTCGCTTTCGGCTTGAGCTATTTGAGTAGTTTTCCTAAGGCAAACGTGCAGGAAATTCTCGTGAGTAAATTTGGCGAGGGGATTTCAAACTGCATTGATGGAGAGTGAAATTTTTTGAAAACTGTTTTGTATTTCCCAAATACATATCAAAAACGAATATTCCGGAAACGAAGATTTTGGAGGGTTAGCCTTAAGAGGGCAGATTATCGACGGAAGAATCTTTTTACCGACTTGTTTAAAGGCGTTATTTTTGGGAAACGAATTTTTTGAGAAGCTTTCTATGGTATACGCATTCTCCGGGCGAGTTGTAATCAGTGAATTTAAGCGATTTAACCTACGAGTACATTAGCGAACAATCTTCCGAGAACGAACATTCCCTGGTTGAATATTCCAGGGGAAAATATTCCCGATTCTTATACTTCCTTCTCTTCGTCGGATTGAAATGGAAACCCTAACACTATGGTTTATTTACACATTTACGCGAAATTTGATTAACTTGTTCCGGAGTCTATTGAGTGTATGGCAAAATGGTGATTTAACTCTTGAAGGACTTTGAGGAATTACCGCTTCTACCCCACAGCTTATAGGTAGGTACCATAATGACACCTCATATGAGGTTGTTTTTATTTTTAACAACAATACAATAATAATTCCGTTAAACAAATTTTGTAGTGACTGCCATTGTAAGTTCAACAGATCTACAAAACGTTCAAAAGACACACATTATGAAAATAGGTACTTCGTCCATCTTATTCTCGTTAGATAACGTTGCATTAAGTATAGGTAGTCCGTTATTCTCGAGACTTTCAGGTGCGAATGACGAAAACGCAGCTAATCGAAACGCGAAAAAAAATTCTTTAATAACCTTAAGCTGTAATACCTAATACTGATCGTACTTTCCCTTCTGAAATTTTAGTGTTCCAGGCTCACGTCCATAGGATTACGTGACCATAAATCTAATGTTATTATTTACACATTTTTGTAGGCAAACAAAAGAAGCTTCTGTAGTCGGCATCTGTATACGAATTCTCGTAAGCTCCAGCTAACCCTTTTCACCCAAACATGCCTTTAGCCTACTGATTTCGGTTTCCACCGTCACCCCTCCATCAGCCAGTTGTTGAAAGCTCAAGTCGTTTGAATGAATCCTAAGTCGATAATGTAATTTTTGTAATACTGCACTAATGACCTACGTATAGATGATGAGGAGTAGGATTAATGAAACATTCTTTAGATACTTAAAAATGTTTGCCGCATACTATGCAGGTTCTTGGAATGTGATGGTTGTGCGTCGATCGCTGTACAAGATCTTATGATTTGCTTCCCCCACAACCCTTATACGCACTTGCACATTTTTGTGCCAAGAGGCTCATTAAAATATCTGTAGTCTAGGTCTGCAATACGCTGCACTACAAATGTTTTATTATCAAGCACAGCCTGCATAACTCAACAAATTGAATTCTCTGCATAACTCGTTAGAAGTTACATCGCACGCGAAGACGTGAGCTTTTAAAAAGTTGCGTCTTCAATGCGTCTTTCAATATTAAAAACCGGAAGTAAATCCGACCAATATTCGTTACTGTATGAGTTCGATGACAAATAAACAATAAAAGTGCCACTTACCTCTTCGCTTTTATTTTCCTTATCGGCAAACGCATCTGTAAGAAACAAATTGACTGTTAAATATCGAAATGGCATAAACTATAATTACAGTAGTTTGGTTAAGTAAACTTCATTAGCAAAGTAAATAATGGAACTAAATTGCAAAACAAAGTTGCAGAAATTGTGGTCCATAATTGCTTTTCAAACAAGATTTCAAATTAACAGGATATTGCCGCTTAGCAATTTTGATTTGCAATTCCGTGCGCCTAAAATAGTTTACGTTTAAATAAAAGCTGAAAGTGCGGCAAGGATATCACTTTCAGGTACTTTGTGGTGTTTTGAGAGATGACTCCTCCGTAACTTATGAGTGTTTCTAATGGATGTGTAAGTTGTATAAAATTACATTTTGATCGAATAGACAACCTTGTTTATTGATTTAATGCAAAGGTAAACCTCATATGCAGTCAATAGCGCGTCTAATAAGGTGATATATACGTACCTCGCTTAACGCAGTAAACTAGCAATAAAAAACACATAAACGCGAAATTTCTATTATTCATGTTTTTTAGTGTGTACGTAATAAAAAAATAATATATCTTGTATAAGCCAATTACATTTCAAGCTTAAAAAGAAATGCTGGAAACACGTTTTGATTCTCGTTTTCACATGTACATGACAACACTTGAAAACGTTCGCTCAAAGGCTGCAAAAGGACTATTTTACTACCCCTCAACAAGCTTTGCTAGCAACCCCACAATTCTACACTAAAAAACTGAGCTTGCGCTTTCCTACTTGTGAAACGATAATCAAAAGCATTATACCTTTATCGCTATTTACCTCAACTTTCTTGTTTTGGTAACATTTTTTTCCGATAATAAAGCCTATTAATTTCTTGCGAATAAAAGTTTTCAAAGCAAAATTCGACAAGCTTTCCATTGCCGTAAACAATACCGCTTCGCGCTTCACAAAATGATCGACTGCAATTTGGAGTGTCATTTCCTACCAAAAATTGGTACACCCTCTACAATTTATTTGATCGTATCAAAGATTCACTTTTTATGCAGGCTGAAAGTACGTGTCAGATTCATTAATCTTTAACCACAACGAAGGTTTGACAATGAACAAAATTCAAGATCCGGAAACAGAAATGTCAAACGCAAAAGCAGTCCCTCAGACAAAACCCTCTTACTGCATACCATCAAATAGGTTTAGTCCGATTCTGAAAATTGTGATTAACTTAATAACGTTCGCTGCTTGGCAACTAAATCCCTTCTTCCGGTTGTGAAAATATTACGATTCAGTGAAAATCGTGAATTCTATATGAAAAGATTACATTTTTGTGGTAGAATTTCGAATTAGTGCTGACGTTTTCGCAATGATATCCGTGATTACTCTTTATACTTTTTAAACATAATAGGTAGGTTATTACTGGCATTGGCAAAGCCTCTACAATTTCCCCCAATAAGAGTATAGGTACGCAGATTTTTAGCAGTTATTTAATTGGTAGTTATAAAAGTAAACAATGTAAACTTGACTGTCTTTCAAATGGGAAGATTTCATGTATTCAAATCAAATTCATAAAGCAAGACATATAGTGTGATGTGGTGTGAATGTAACGTAATGCAATCAAATGTGACATCATAAGAATATAATATAATCAAATAAGTACTAAAAAAGTGAGTCTATAGGAATTTACTGTACGTATGGAATATTGTCACCTGACTATAGAAGTGTAAATAGATATATTATGTGGAGTTATAAGATTTAATGTTTAGAACAAAAGTACCTAGGAGAAAGGGGAAAACCAGCCTGGAATAGAAAGTTTTTCACAACAATAAACGCTTGAAGATCATTGTTTAGTCCAAACTCCCAAAGTGATGTGCGTTGCCTATATCGTATTACCTGCAAAAAAAATGATTCAATTAAAATTATGTTAAAAACAATATCGTAAAACTTTGAGAGGGTGTGCGGTACATTCGCCCCGGAAGACTCGCCCCGGTAAATTCGGCACCGAAAATACGGCCCCGGAATATTTGCCCCCGGAATATTTACCTCCAAAAAAATTCGCATAAATCTACTAGAATAGAGATTGAGTTCAAATACCTCGGATCCTACGTTACTGATGACCAGGGGATACCCACAGGGAAATTAACCATGGCATTCAAGCCGAGTGGATGAGTTCGAAAAGCGTCCTGAGTGACAGAAGGGTTACCTATTAGGAAATACATTAAAGAAGGAGTGTTTAGTCATGATTTATGGCAGTGGGACCTGGCCGATAAAAAAGGCTCACGAAAAGAGATTGGAGGAGGATGAGAGGAGAATGTTGGTGAGAGGGGCGAAGTGATTGAGGTCTTGGGGATGAAATAACCTTTTTGATGCTACATAAATATTCAAAGTACAGTTCAATTACATATCATTCATTAAAATCGGCGAAGTAGATTTGCTGTACCCCCGTGACCCGTCAACGTCAAACAACAATTGAACAAGCAGCAATAGACGAAAGTGATAAACGGTCATTTCTTCAAAATTGATTATGCTGATCGAAAATGTACATCTCTTCTATTTGACTTTCTGGAAATTAATATTTAATCCATCCATGGGACAAACTTATTGATTATATTATGAAGGATATAATAAAAAGATCAATTTTTTAATTGAAAATTAAATATAGGTAAATGAAAAGTTTTTCAAAGTATTGCATGGCTACAAAGAAATGGATCATTGCATTGCCCTAGTTAGCTCTTTACGTACGCTGGACTAAAAGTATAGGGTATAGGTATACCCGAAGGGAATTGAATTGGTTTAATTTCTTGTTTTAATGTGCAGTTTTACACATTACAAAACCGTTCTCGCATATGTTCACATTTACAGACATAAAGCTTTTCACTACCTTTTGAATTATAGATGTTCCATTGCACATAAACGAAAGCTCGGTGACATTACTTCCACATAAAACAATTTTATTTCAAATTACCGACTACATTTTTGCCCTAAACTGCAAGGTAGGGAAACGTTAATTTCTAAATAAAACTGTAACGTTTACGGTAATAATGTTAATAAAATGAGTTAGGAGTCCGTAAAGCAAAAAAAAAACGTAGTTTTAATTGTGTCGAAACGAGCTTTGCATGCACATGCGGAAATCTGTCGGCCGCTACAGAACGAGATGAATTAACAACATTCAATTAACGCTGACGTTTGATTTTGCTAATTAAAGGTTTAAAAAGCTCAATTTTGTTTTCTGTTAAAAAAACTGTTGGAGTTCATTCGTAGTCGCATTGCATTACTGTTGAGCTTTGACGATAACTACTTGATGTGACGATTTTTTTTCTCGACCTGCAGGAGTGTAGTTTGTTTCAATGAGTAGAATATGCGAAATTGCTCGTATGAATATTTTATTTACAAAAAATCGCAGTGCTAGGAGAAAAATTCCATTTTACTCTGTACCTCTTACTGCAAATTGCAATCGTGAATCCCTCAATGTATTAATTTTGAGCAATGGTCGTAGTTCAACATTATCCCTTCTAAGACAGTAATGTTTCATATTGTGCTGTTAATCTCCAAAACAGGGAGGATATTTTGATACAGTCAATGCTTGGGAAGTATATAGGATAGGGGGGAGGTAGTCTGGTAAAGATCGCCAAAAAGTGAGCTTGGGTGGGTCAAACAATTATTTTGATCCCGAGTTGGGTATGGTAGGAAAATAATTTGAACGTCAAACAGATGAAATTTTCTTTTCCAAAGGGCCAATATTTCATATTTCTGTTAAGCTGGTCAAATAGATGACTTCCTGTGTGAATACCTTCGTTTCCACGAAAATTAACTGTCAGATATCAGATAAGTGTAATTGGGGCATGAAAATTCGTCGGCCTTACGTGCAATTATTGTACCCATTTTTGAATAGTATCGAATCATAAAAATTGAATTCATTAATAGATAGTTTTATGCAAAACTTTTTTGCCAAGGTAAAAAATTCATTATTTGGTGCGAGCTTCTGCAACCCTTCGTTTAGTGGCTTACTCGGTGGCTTACGTAATAGAAAAAATTGGTATGAAAGCTCACGACTTATAAAAAATGAATTAAACTGCTTGTCGTTTTAAATAGATAACAAAAATAGTCTAAACAATGATTTCTTGTTGAAAATTTAGCTGGTTAGGACGATGACGCGTTTTGATGCCGTTCACACCTCCTCTTTCATCACCGCCAACTACTACCAAAGGAACAGTGTCGTTTTGGTTAATATTTACGAACTTCACATCCATTCCTCCGCTCCCGCTTATCCTGATATTTTTCGAACTCCCTACAACCTTTTATTTCCGCTTCTTCCACAACCGCCGGCATCCCTGCTAAAAAATGTACCTATCCCACAATTTATACCGTTGGTATAAGTGACCAAAAGGATTTAGTGCACAAAATGGCGCTTTTAATTGCAGAATTTGAAGAAAACGGATTGCAATTGCATGTAAAAATTAATGTTGGAGAGCTTTGGTCGGTATTACCAGAAACACAAATCGCATACACTGCCAAAACCCAAAAGTGATTGAGTAGGGTTCAATTAATTTGAGTTTTACATTTATGGTAGCTGGACCATTGTAGTTTCGTCAGAAATTAGACTTTTGGAATTACCTGTGCCAACTTTAAACTGTTCTTCGCCATTTAGTCAGTTATTTGACCATCATGGGCCATGATTGTCATGCATTCACAGTGACGCAGGCTTGTGTTTCATTCCGCAAGGGAGGAATATTCCTCGTTGACCCGTTTAACCTTCCAAACACGTGAGCAGTTACTAAACGTTACCTCGTCTCGTGTTGTTATGTTTATCACCTTTTTTGTGATACTGTGCAGAAATGAGTTACGTTTCGTTTTGAAGTGAAGTCATCCTCGAAAGGTAAAAATCAGATTTAAGGTGCAAAAAATAAAAAGTCGAATTAGATATTTACTAAATCTATAATATATTTATCCTTCATACGATACACTAGCTAGAAGTTTAACTAAAACCTTTTGTAAAGTAATTAATAAAATCTGACGTTACAACTTCAGATGCAGAGAAAAATTATTAAGGAGAACAAAATCCATGATTTTATCTTTATCTTTACTGGAACGACTAAGGATTTATATTCAGAAACAATATTTTCTTGCGCAACTATACGAATTTATTCTGTCACTTACTAAAAATGTTTTGTTGCATTTTGTTTTTCAATTAGTCAAAACTCAAAGTTTGTATGTATGTATGGGGTTATTGCGAAATCTTGTTCATTTCATCCGATGTTGGTCACAAAAAATCTGTAAACAGTGATTGATACTCGTAAATAACGCTTAAAAGTTACTAATATTACCTATTGCATCTCCATTTGAATGTTTACATTATTTCATCGGGCGATGCCATATGGCACACAGCAACTTTTGCTGGGTACAAACGTCTCCCATGAGTATACTGTGAATTTTTTTTAAAAATCAAGATCAAACATTTTCAAATCATATAAATAATTTTACCCAAAATCCTCATTAAACTATATACCTACCCACGTTTTGTCAGGAAAGTTTAGTTTCCATGACAGAGGCAGGCCAGACTATACTTTTCCTGCCGCCTGTCACTTTATCGGCCGCACCTGTCACTTTTCCGCACCTGTTCTATATGAAAACTGAAATTTTATATTAAAATACGATTTCTAGTGAAATTTAATACAAAACTCTCGGAAATTAAAGTACTCGGTCCCAAAGGGGCCTCGCACTTCAATATTTCCTCGCAAGTAATGTGTTTATTTTCCTGATTTTTATGTAAATACTGTTCCTTGACTACACTGACAATACATTGCAGTATTTCTGTATTGCTAAATCATATACATTTTAAAAACATATCAAAAGCCCTTTATTATCGTTTGTGAATTGATGAAGGTGCATGATAGGCCGTAATTCTTCCGGAAATGATTGTTTGAAATAACAAAGGGAGAACAGTGATAATATTTTTGTATACAAAGGTTAATGTGACCACCTTTTCAGAGATGATTTCTGCCATTTGGTTGAGTACGTATTTTATCATCACTCAATGGCCGCGGTAGGACAGTACGAAATGTTACAATCAGATACAAAACTAACAGGATAACAAAGAGGAGTGTTATCGAAATGGAAGGCAATTCTGTTAAACTGAAGTTACGTACCCCTCTGCAATTGCCATACAATTGAATTTGCGCTTTGGCCTCTGCATGTGTCGCATACCAGTATAGCTAATCAATCCAAATTAATAATAAAGACCAAATTGGAGAGCGCTTATTTTTAATTGCCTATACCTTCGTTAATAATTTCTCTTCATAAAATTGGGATACGTACGTTCCGCAATTAGAGGTACGTAGTAACATTAGAGAGTAAAACAATAACTAAATTCACTAACTCTTTAGAAGAGACTGGCTTTGGTTATAGGATTAGGAAGGTCTGTTGTATTTTGTTTCCCTCTGTATTCTGCGGCATCGAGTTCATTTCCCATCCTAAATTGAATTTGAATAGTCTGTTCGGAATATTTTTTATTGCGGAAGTTTGATGATGCTCAAATTTTTGTTTGCAATTTAATTTATTCGTAGTCTGTTTGTTTTCGCGTTCCTTGCGTAATAATTTAATTAGAAATCCTTAAACAACCTTCGCTTTGCATCTCAGCTTGTGTTGCGAATTGCCCTTTTTGGTTCTTGCTACAATATTATCGAAATTTCTTTGGAAACATTTTATAGATACTAAATTAGTTAGCAGCACATCTGTTCTCTGGCTTTCTATAGAAGCAATTGAAAATTATGCAACTTTTGCCCAATCATCTTTTACGTTTGGAAAATAATTATAAATTCAATATAGTTGGGAAATCGTTATTTGTACAACTAGAGAAGAAAGTGAAGTTTTTCAACTGGAGTTCGAAGTTTGGCACATGAGCGTAACGAGTGAGTCAATTGACCGAGAGTTGAAAAACACTTTCTCCTCAAGTTTTACACATATCTTTTTCTGAAACTGCAATAAAAATTGAAACATTATCGTATGTAATAATGAAGTGTGGTACATAGAAATCTAGATACGGGATGATTCTATTGTAAATGTCATTATTAAGATTAACGCAGCAATTGTTTTTTATTTTCCTCACTAGAGAGGAAAATCACATTTTCTTCGCCCTTTTTAGAGACGAAAGTAGTTGATGCTAAAGCAGTTTTAGAAAAAAAACTGTATCGATCTGGTTAATACTTCCTAATTCTAATTATTGAGATTTCCATAAGTTATATAAGACAACGCATATTTACAGTTACTTGTTTTCTGATTTCTCTTTTGGTTGGGTTAGGACGGCAATGGATCTTCAAATTACGATGAAGGTAGATCGATTATGTACAGAGCGCCTTGGAATTGGGAATTGTGAATTCAAAAGTGACGACCTTCTGGAGGAAGAATTTCCTTTTAACAGAAGGGTACAAGAAAGTACAACTCTGTTGTACAGCACAAGGGCGCCCTGCCTTAGACGTTTTATCACGTGTCACTTTTCGATTTCAAATTTAAGCAGGATCTCTTTAGTTTTGGGAGGAATAGTCATTCCGGTGGTCAATTTTTTTAAGTTTTCCGGGTTGATTTTTTAACGTGTTATGTAGTGTGCAGTTAGCGTTTTTCTATTTGGGCATCAATAGTCAGATTCTTCACTTGCTGTCTTGCTATCTCAATCAAATAGGATAACTAATATTATGCTTTCTAACATTACGCAGTATACAGAAATGATTTCACAAAGAAAGCAGGCAATACACATTTGATAGCGCGCAACTCCTGTTGTAGATACAAAGGACTCTTCCTACACCAATTTTCTTTACTTTTTTCTACCTAGACCTAGATATGTGAAAAACTACTGTGTGCTAAAGCGTTATCAGAGATACTCCTTCTTTTTCAATTTAAGATTTGTACATCTCAAACGGTGTTGGGTACCCGTCCTACATCGATTGAAAACTTCATTGAATTATAGATAGACACAAAGCAAAAAAAAACGCTTATTGGCCACAAGACTTTTTTCACGAAACGTATGGAATTCCTTCAACTTCTGACGCTGTAGATATTAAAGCGTTGGACAAATTCGGCATTATAAACCGTCAGAGTTTTTTAAACGGAATGAATTAAACAGCAAGTCGTTGCAAATGTTATTAATACCCGAATATTGAAATGCGCATTGATTTATGTAAAATTTGTTTTCTCGATGGCCAGTACCGATCACATAAACCCTCCGTTTTATTTTGTGATTTATGCTGTACGCTATTTATTAATGCAAGGTTTAGTATGATATCAATTATTTTCAGTCCATTAATCAATGACTTTATAAGAATCCCTTAGTGAGTAAATTAATCGGCATCCAGTGCTTAATTCCCAACGTTAAATATTACATTAAAGAAGTTTCCATTAGGTCGGCAACCTCAAAACTTTTTTAAGTTTATCTGGAAACACTTTTATACTTCTCCGCCTCAAAAAATGTGGCTACTTTCGGATGTTGTTCATATTTAAATTATATAATAGATTGTTACTTAATAACGTGCTAGTCGCGATTAACTTTTGGAAACTATGTAAATACAAGAGAATTTCCACAGATGTTCATAGATGATGAGAATTAAACTGGCCAGGCCAATATAAAAAGCTGAAAATTGGCAAATTGGAATTTATTATTTCTTACATTTATTTTTCTTGTTGATCAGCGGTTGAGATTTGTAACGTATAAGGACAATGACAAAATCCATTTTATATAAAAATAATATCTGTGAATAAATTTTGGAATTTGAAACATTGCCACACTGATGAACAAGAAAAAAAGTTAGACGGAAGACCTTGTGAGAAGAACGATAGAGGTTCTTGGAATCAGTCAAACAAAGACAAAGCGGAAAATTTGAGATCAGGAAACGCTTTCCGTGTACGACTTAATAAATTAGGTATACAGTACAGGAGGTACTGCCGCCTAAGGCTGCGATACCAATTCCAAATATTTTTTTTAAGAAAATAAGTTGATAAGAACTCTTAAAAAAGATTTTTAAAAACCGCGAACATTTTATAACTCCGTAAAAAACAATTGTTGGTCGGTTTTTCAGGAACTTTCTACTGATATAACTAGATTACGGTTGGATAACTGAAGCTGATTTTTTACAGACTAATGATAGTAGGTGTTTCTTTTTTAATTTTTTTTAAATTATTAGATATCTTATAATAATAAGGTAATAAGATAACCTTATAATTAGAGAAGAGATTTAAAAAACGAACACTATCCTAGTCATTGGCAGTAAATTTCAGTTCCTTCAAATTCTTGAAACCTTTCAGATTGTTCAATTTTATTCGAATTTTCCGATTCGTCAGATTCAACGAACTCTTCAAATTTTTCAGACTTTTGTTCGTATTCTATTGGATTCTTTAGTTTTATTTTTTCTAGACGTTTAGATTGCTTTAATATTTTCACTTCTTTGAATGTTTCAGGTTCTTCCGATTCTTTAGTTATATTCCCATTTTTAAATTTTTTCAGGTTGTTTAGTTCCATCACAACCTTAAAAATTGAATGATTCTTCACATTCCTCCATTTCATTTGTTTTTTTCTGGTTTTTAGATTCGTCAGATTCTAAAATACATAAAATGTTTACCTCAGGGATCTTTACATTGTTTTTAGCACCTATCAGTTTTTTGAAACCCTTTTGGAACATTGAGGTAGGTACTTACATTGAATTTTGATTAATGGTTAGTGTGGGGATTGTTAGGTGCTCTCGTGAAGTTCGCTATAATTTTTCGAAATCAACTCGCCGGAGTGGAAATGAAAATCTTGCAGATACAGATACAGAAGATTATTATAATAAACACTACTGAATTCAAAATTGTAGAAAATGGTGTCAAGGCAGTAGGTTTTCAAATGATATTAGCTATTCTTGCTATCCCAAAATTAAAACTGTTGCCGTTTTTGAAAAGTAAACTCGATTCGAACGTTTCAAGAATTGTATTAGGGCAATTTTTCAAAAGAAAAAAAATTCTCTTATGTGATGGTCTTGTCCGTCTGTTCCTCATCTATCTCGATAACGAAAAGAGACAACCAATCGATTTCTATGAGTTGAAGGTTTAATGCTATTGAATGAGCAGGATTAAAAGTCTCAATTCCGAATGTGTGCTGAGTGGCAAAAAATTCCCCTACTGAAAATCGTATTTTTGTTCATTTAGATTAGTTACTTAGTTAAAGGTTTCTTTAAATAAAATGAGCAGTTGTTTTAATCGAGAAGTAGCTTCTCAACCAAATATTGGTGGAAATGTAAATCATTTCACTTTTTGGAGAAGAGACCTGAAATCCATATTGCCATGTTAAAGCGTCCCTGGCTAAAAAGAAATCTAAATTGACAGTGTGTGCTTGAAATTTGTAGTAGGGTCTTCAAAAACACTTAACCTTTTGAAAATTAACAATAAGCAAGCACTAAAATCGTTTACTATAAAAATTATTACGCTTACCTAATTTCTAATAGGTAGGTACTTCAAAATGTTATAGTATCTAATATTGATTAAATGATTACTTCGTATTTGACTTCGTATTACTTCATTATTCAAGTTACGTTTTAAATTACTTTACTTGGTCCGTTTAAACTCATCTATACGAGTATTTTCAGTAAATACTGTTACTTAACTACTTATAAAGGGTGTGGCATTTTTAACGCACATTTTAAATTCGAAATTAAACACATTAAATAATTACGAAATTGAAATATTTTTATTGGAATTTGAAGTTGTGTTCATGACATTACGTATGGAATATAACATCATTTAAATGGCCACCTCTGGCTTGGTGGCAAGACCGCATTCTTTTATTGAAATTTGCGTGGAAAATTCGGAAATCGCATAATTTCTCGTTTCAGCGATGTTAACTGGCCTCCAAGATCTTGCGATCTAACCCCATTGGATTTCTTTCTTTGGGGTTTTCTTAAAAGCAAGGTTTATGTGAACAATCCTGAAACCATCGATGCATTGAAGGACGAAATTCGTCGCTGTATTGAGGAGATTGAACCAGAATTATGCGAAAATGTTATGGAAAATTTCAATAAAAGAATGCGGTCTTGCCACCAAGCCAGAGGTGGCCATTTAAATGATGTTATATTCCATACGTAATGTCATGAACACAACTTCAAATTCCAATAAAAATATTTCAATTTCGTAATTATTTAATGTGTTTAATTTCGAATTTAAAATGTGCGTTAAAAATGCCACACCCTTTACAACACCACTGAATACAGATAACGATATTCAATTCTTCAATTTCTTCTTCTGACTAATTTTATGCTCATTTTATGCCAATACGTAGGTACACATTTTGTGTCGTTTTCGAGTTATTTTCCTTTTTATAACTGTAACGGATGGTTACAAATGATAGGGTGGTTCGGTAATTCTGACCCGTGGAAGGGTGCCAACTTGTACTTGTACCTTGCATAGGGTTGAAAATTCTCTCGGGTTCGTGGTGTAAATTCTCCTTGTAATTTCTTCGTTTTATTAAGTACTTTGGGGACATACTTTTACTTCCAGGTAGGTAGTTCAGGTAAAAAATGGTATAACATTAGGAAAGATTTACAAAAAATTAGTTAAAAGGAAATTCTCGTTTATACAAATTTATACAGTCGGTCCACAAATAAGTTCTATAATCGAAAATCATTACCAAAATCTCTTACGTGACAATGTAATCCACTCTTACTATTTACTTGCTTAATTCAAGAAATTGTTATTTGCAAGCATATGTACGACATAAAAATGGATATTGCGATCTCGATGCTCCAACTTCATAGACGTAATTAAACTACAATTTTCCAGAGCATAAACCATAAAATGTACTCAAAGCCAAATATCGGTGGTAGAAGAACGTGATTCGAGACCAGGTCTATTATTCTACGAACACTTAGCAGCTTGATGCACTAAATGAAAGTTACACTTAGTAAAAATATGTAACAAATCGAGAAAAAATATATCATATTTTTTGTTATCTCTGTTAATGATGGTGTTAGAATACGTATAACATTACAGATCTCATTTAGTGTAGCATGTTACAATAAACACTGACATGTGCCTAATGTATAGCTTTTTTTTTTGGAAACCAGTCGCACACTCAGAGAACATTACAGTTTTATTATACGATTAACTTCAAAATTGCAATTAGAAAGATTCATAAACTTACATTTATATTTACTGAAGTTTTATAACTTTAATGGAGTAAATGTATTGTATAGAAATATCACGTATATATAAATGAATCTTTCTACATTAGAAACATATGTGTGGACCGTCATTAAACAACATTTGTTCCCAACCCTAATAAATTTTTCTCTTATTGTTTCTTGTCCCCGTTTCCTCATTGGGAAGATAGGACGCAATATATTGTGTAAATTGGACATTTCTTCGTCACTACCAAATTCGGGAAAAAAGTTAATAAAGTATTTCCCTATTTATTTACTACTGCAATTTATTACCGTGCACCCTGTCCGTCAAATTGCTTGAATTTATCTATAAGACGTGTGTAAGATTTGGTAAGCAAAGATATTGCCGGAATTCTACAATGTTTAAGCGAGGAATTTGTAAACCTTCCCATTTACAGTGCGAAGGTAAAAAGGAAATACTTGGGTCAGCGTTGTGTGAGAGTAGACACAAAAGCAATTTATACTAACCCCCTAACGTCACGTATGCGTGGAATTAGTCCCACAAATCTGGATATCTTGAATAAATTAGCACGCAAAGGATTAATTGGTCAACTAGCTACATCCTATTAATTAAATGTAATGGTCGCTTTACCTACCGGCATAAACACAATGGACAGGTATTTTTACGTAAACTGGGTAGTAAAACCCTTACAATTTGTTCTTTTGTTTTTCTTTTGGGGTAAGTATAATCTAGTAAACCTGCCGAAAGAAAAGCAATCCTACACAGCCATATACCTACTTTGAAACGACAACCTTTTCGTAAGCAAATTGAAGCTTACTTTTTCAGTAAAAGCTTAGAAAATATGAGGTTCTGTGCAACATTTATAGAAGTCGCTTTTCATCGTTATTAAAAATTCAACACACACCCCTTTTTCGCGATGTACATTAGGAATTAACGAAGAGTCTTTTCTCACTACTCATGTAACTGTATCAATAAGGTTGTTGACTTTAAAAATTCAATTTAATGAATGATTCATTTTTCTAATGCAGTTGAAGGCATCTACCATGCCCCACGTTGGGCGCCAAATATGAAACTGCTTCATTTTTCCGCCAGCAACTAATTCATTTATAAAATGCAATCGAATCTTCAAAGCTCTTTGTTGGAGAAAAAGTTCTTATAAATAATGATAACATCGTAGTGAGATTCCGAATTGTGCTTACTCGAGTCAATTTTGTAGCAAATTCAAAGTAGCAGAAGTGCTTGTTCATTCCATCGCATTAATGCACAAAGACATGAAAATTTAAATATATAACACTAGCGTTAAATGCTAAATAAAAAGTTACAACACTCTTTCTAGTAGAAACGAAAGAATGAAGTTATTTTACAGGTGGTAAATGTCACCATTCAACGGCATTCTTATCTGTATTGCAGATTTCTGTCAGTTTAAGTTGATAAACTATTTTATAAAATGATTTGCATTACAATCACAAATTGAACTCGACTTTTCCTTTCAGTAAAGCTAATTTTACATCAACTATTTCTTCACCAATTACTTCATGAAGTTATTTGTCAATTTATTGAACAATTTCAAGCTCAAGTTACCTACTTGGTTTTACATTGCTGTTAACTTGATCAATTTTTTGATGTCTTAATGTTATTGTACAGTTTCACCACCCTTAGGTTTCATTTTTACTTGTGTAACGTAGAATACGAGTACATAGACATACCTCAGTGGTCGACTGCATATAGAACTTTCACCTAGGATTTAGGGTGCGCGATTCATTGTGCATTCGTAATGCTTTCTTGGATTACAAAGATGCGATGGTTTTTTTAAATATTGATTGTGTTTTTCAGGTTGTATTATACGATTTTTCTGTTAGAATGAAAAAATTTGTTTCTGTATATTCAAGGGACAAACTTTAACTTAAATAGAAAATTTAGCCATGAAGTTATCAAAAAAACCAAAGTTTCGTTTCGTTTCTAATTTTACCTACGAGTGTGTATTTATATTGTGGATGGACATATTTCGGTCGATTTATAATTCATATTATGTAATGGTACAAAATATTTAATGAGGGTTGATTTTCACCCGCTTCATATAAAACGTGTTGATTCTTAATCACTGTAATTGGCGGCTGTCGAGTATGAAAGTCCACAGCATGTCCATAATATAGTATATACAATTAAAAATGACGCGCGTGATATTTTAATTTTATCTTCTCGACTCCCTAAGTTTAACCTGCCACTGCTTCATTTACAATTTACACGTTACTGTGTTTTTTAAAGAAGTTACACTAAAGACGTACTTGCACCCATGAATGTGTACAGAAAAGAGTAACAACTCATGGGCTCTTTTGAAAATTCTTTTTATTACAAACATACTAGAGCAGGTCTTCTATTTCTATCTGTAAAATTATTAATCTACAAATAATTTCTGTATATTTTTGTATTCAAATTTTGTTTGATTATTGTTTAATAAGGTCACAACTTTACATAACGAACATTTTTGTTTCCTTGTTGAATTTTATCAACAGGGTCAATGAACCTGGAACCACTCTTTTAATGTACGTAAAGAGCCATATCCCCTCCCCGTATAAAAAATAAATGTTTATATGAACTTTTACTTAACGATCGGCTATCGTGAGGGCTGTCATTTTATGGCCCTTCACATACTTGTTTCCTTGTTTGATTTTGTTTACATTGTTCAATTTATTATTAATTATTAATAATTTAATAAATGTAGGTACTAGGTCGAGTTCAAAGAATAAATTCGGTATTGTAATAATGGTATACTTTTTTTAGAAATGACCATGCTGGAATATTATTGGTTTATTTACTACTATCACAGATTAGTATATTTAAATCTGTGCTACTATTTACTTCCTTTAAAATACGAATAAAGATTAGACATATTCTACGTATGAAAATTAGGTATTGTTTATGTCATACTGGTAAACTGGTATAAGAAACGTTGAAAAAAGTTAGTAGACAGTTACTGCACAATAACAAAAAAACGAGCGACAGCTCAAACCGATATTACCAGACGGCGCGGTGCGGCATCTGGAAATACAGGTCCCAGTGGCTGGCATTTTCTGACTTTTGATTGAAAAGAAAAAATTTGATCTCGGAATTTCACAAGAAATTACTAAAATGGGCTACAACAAAGGGCATGCTTGAACACCTAACTAATACAGAGCTCGCAAGGAGAAACATTAATTTACTCTACGTACCTTGTTCTATTGCTAAGTGATAAAGGATAAGTGGTTCGAGTTGGTCGAAGGAAATGAAAATGAAAACAACAATGTACTTATACAAAAGGAACCAATAAAAGAGAAGAAGAGAAGAAGTTAATGAGAAAAAAGCAATTAACCAAAGATCTTAAACAAACCAAACAAGTAAAATTTACACAACAAAAATATTCGAAAACTTAGTTGCAAAAGAAAAAGGTTCAATTAAAGAACGAGTAACCTTCAAAAGATGCATTTTGTAATCGTTCTGTATGAGAACAGATTTTCTAAGGAAAGTGACCAAGGTGGAAGTAAACAAATACTTCAGTAATGTTGAATTTGTTGCTATTTCACTTTTAACTGAAATTTTAACGTAGAACCCTATATTGTATCCTTTTTTAACATTATCGAATAAATATTTGGTCATGTAAGAGATAGCTATACTAATTTACTTAGGGATTGCACGAGGAGAGAAGTGAAAATAGCTAAAGTACACATTTGCTGGTGGTGGTGCTTTGACTTTATCTTAAAATCCTTTGTTTTTTCCTGTTTTGAATATCTCGCAACCGCTTCCATGAACTGGCTTGCACACTAGATCGCTTGGTGCGAAAATTACATCAACTATAATTTTATTGACAAAACCTCGATATTTGAAATGCAGGCAATGCTATAAATTTTTATTTAGGTACACCAATCTCATTGTAAAAACGAACAAACTTATTGCATCTAAGTATATGGAAACGAAGCACATTTTATCTGTTACTATATTACTGCAGTAAAAAGTAATAATGGCTTATAGCTATATGTACTTATACCACTGACTAAAAACACACTTGTATTCGAACATATTGAGGCAGTAAAACAGTAGACTAAAAGCGTTTCACTCAAGTTTAGGTGCGTGTCGTGCTCACTTTTAAATTTTAAATCAAGAAATACTATGGGTACTATAACTGATGTTCGGAATACTAAAAGACAGACCTGAAAACTAACGCACGAAATAGAAAAATGTGTACGTGCCCTGATTCTTTATTGCACGATCACGGAAGGTGGTGTCGAACAGAGATGTGTTATATTAAAATACATTCGTTTTTCTGTTTCTAAATTTTTATATTCTGGTCTAGTAAAAAGAAATTGCGTAACATTTTCTGGTCAAGGCTAGTTTGAAAGGATGGTTCTGAAAGAAATAATAACGCACCTAAGCAACGTAAATATGATAATCTAAACATTGCAATTTCGATGTCCGAGATTAACTTAAAGCCAAGCAACGACATGAACTGAATTCAAAAGCGTCTGAAAGTTTACAATAGAACTGCAAGTACATTAAGGGAATGTGCGTTTCCTTTATTTAGTTGTGTTCAACTTCATACAAGACAAAATAAACTTGTGCCCCGACATTTTCACTAATCCTTTATTTTTATATAAAAATGATCCCTGAACCCTGATTCCTTTCTTAAATCCGACAGATTTTGTATGTAGTTATTGTCATATTCAGACGTGGTAAACATGAAAATTTAAGAAGGTAGGTATGTACGATGCTACCTATCTAAATCTGTCAGTAACTTTTTTTACTCGTAGCTGATGTAAAGTCTACATGCAGCAGTACTCTTATTAACACGATATTTATTAAAGCATAAATTTCCAAATTAGCGGAAGTTTGCCTGCTACATTATGATAAAAGAAGGTCCCTACATAAAGATGAATTACAACTGCCTACTCTGTTACTTGGGTTTTCTGGAACATAAATTTCCAAATTACTACATAATAAAACGTTATAGTATTGTAAGTTTGTTTTATGAGTTTATTGACAATAGTAGTAAAACAATTTCGTCCTTAAAGTAAATCATAAGGACAGGAATTATGTTGTGGGAAAGGTAGGCTTCCCAACTTTAATTTTATTAAACTAGGTACCTGCCTTTTGTTTGAACATATTTAGCCAAGTAGGTAAATGACTAGGTTTGCAAAATTATAAATTCTCGCCAGTTCATGATTTACTGTAAACGCTTTTTAAGTTACGATGGCTTTTTGCACTGTCAAGTTAGCTATAACTTTAAAATTCAGCTCGAGTTAAAATCTATTTGCGATAGTGGTTACTATATAATTATAGGGGAGCAGGATTTCCTCATAATTTCTTAATTGAAAGATTATTAAAACTCGTGCACACTACTGTACAACTGTGCAATGGGAAACGGTCACGTCTCAAGATACGAGCTAGTTGGGCATCCTGGCTTTTTTCTTCTCTTCTTGATTACCACTGGAAATGCGCTTATTTTTCGCTTTAGATTGTTAAGGCTCGGGAACCTGCAATTGATTTTGAGGGGGTCCTCTGTATGTTAAAAATGCATTAGTTATTCCATGATATCGCAGACAACATGCCTATGATTTTAGGAAAAACTAGATTCATCGCCCTAGGTCCCCACTCGCTACGGAACCCCAAAAAGGGACATCTGAATATAACTCAGGAAGTTGATGCAGGTATGACTTCGCATCAAGTAGGTCATTCAAGAGCGACCCACCTTCTGCTAGTCTGTAATGTTGCCGCCAGCCCTCAGAAAGTCCAATCGGCGATCTAACCAAAGGACACGGTCGATTGGTTGAGGTGGATTAGTCTCGACTCAAGAGAAGTGGACACTTTAATCAAAGGTTACCCATTTAATTTGCCATTAAACAATTATTAAGCTACTATTTCCATAGCAGACTATCATTTAAAGCAAATTAGTGTAGAGTTGGTTGCCTATATCCCTCTGTTCCACGCATTGACGTGGTTTTTAAATGTATGATTTATTAATAGTTCACTTCTGAAGGATATTCCCATTCTTACGTCCATTAACTGAGTTGTAGCAAATTCATAAAATCCATACTTAATGATTGCAGAAATTAATCGGTAGGCAAGAATTTTTAACCATAGTTCTATAATTGCAATTTAGCAACACTGTTAAGAGATATTGCCAGGTAACTTAGCCACTACAAAATAAATGATATTCTGTGGTTATGTCGCCATTAGTGACCGTATCAGTTCGTATTTTGCCCGCCGTATTTCGTTTCCTCATTCGTTTTTCGCAAAATATCAGCCGTCTTCAAAAGCACGTGTAAAATTTCCGTTAAAAATTAGATTTCGGCCGAGTTGTCCGTAGTTTAGATTGTAATTTTCGTATAAGTCGTTAATCGTTTTAAATTGTAAGGTAGGAATTATGCCGTGCCATCGGTGATAACCCGATACGTAGTTTCTTAAACATTTTTTTATTTGTTTTTCCAGAAATAATGTCTCGGCGAACCCCGATAAAAGAACTAATCGCAGAAGAAAGTAGTACACCTTCTAGTCCTGTAAGAAGATCGACTCGAATAGCAGTACGCAGACCGTCAGTGACCGATGAAAATCATGAAGTGGACAAACTAAGCGTATCTTCGACTGGGAGTCAAAGATCTATAAGCACCCGAAGCAGAGCTGCTAGCAAGTCACCACTTACCCTGGCCAACGAAGAGGAGCAGAAGTTGCCTGCAAAACGAACTCGGCGTAGAGGTAAGAAATCTTGCTTATTACTTTTTGAATGTTGTCACAATATAATGCGAAATTAATGTAAACTTATTAAAGACGGGTCTTAAATTTTCCAAATAGGTGACATATGGAAATTGTTGTTAAAAGAATGGTTTCCATTGAAGTTATCAAATAAATAAGTTTCCTGGGTTCAAGAGTTTAAATTCTAAACCTTTTCTTAGATCACCAGTAACTACTGAATTAAACAAAGGAACCTTTTCCCGAATGAACTCCCCTTTCACCTCGCCTTTCACTGTATAACTCATTTTTACAATCAATTGGAAAAGTTTTAACTATAGGCAGTTAAATTAGTATTACAGTACGATGTAGTGTATGACTTTCGAATTTCAAAATTAGGCTACACTCCTCATGGTCGCCTATAAGTACCCTTACAGACTACAGTTTACAGTAATCCAGCACTGGGGATGATATAAACACAATTCTTTGTGGGTTCTCATCTCATTAGAGAATTAATGTGAATTTGTAGATAGACTGGAATAGCTATTTAATCAAAAATCTCTTCAAAAATATTTAAACTCGTTAATCTGAATGTGCATTAATCAGAACACGCTGAAAATGTAGGTATACATCTTATTTGCTAATCCGTGATAACATTTTTTCCATTTTCCAGTAAATTTGTCTGATAGATATTCTCGCACGATTAGGACATTGTGCACAGGTGCACCATCCTGTTGAAATCAACATTTTTCAACTTTTGATTTTTTGTGTCGTACTTCATTGTTTTCGTAATCAAAACATGTGCTGCCCATCGCTGATTCATAATAAAAAATCAAGTAGAAAATGCTATATACGCAGTGTGTACTTTTTCTACTGTCCATTAAAAAAAATAAAGTCGATGATTTCTCCGAAGCGAAACGTTGTATTGAAAATCTCTCAATGGTGTCTTTTAGAGTTCGAAAAGTGACAATGAGAAAGTGTTTTTTTTTTACTTTTCTGTGTCTGCAGGCACAAATAACAACAGAAAAAATAAAAACAAAATCGGCCAATTTCGGTTTTTCTGGCATATCGTCGTAAGTAATCTAAATTTTCTGGTTTCTTTACACAATGATAATAACTGTTTAATTGCGCAACTTTTCCCTAATTGAACCATCTTCGTATCTTGTATGGTTTCCGAGATCCTAACTTGGACAGTATATGCATATAGGGTTGCCATCTCAAAACTCAACTAGGACAGGAAGCGTGAAAACCCCGGATTTAGGGATTATAAACCCGGACATATCAACTGAATTTTATAAAAAAATATTGTCTAAAGAAATAGTCTTTGAAATTCTAGTTTATTTTGATCACTGACTAGACTGTTTCAATATTCAATAATATTATAAAGGAACAAGGGATTAAAAAGAGTTTTTGTTCCTGAGAGAATGGTTTAAATTTAATATTTTTTTAAATATTTTTAAGGGAACAAAAACTAGTTTAATCCAGTGTTGATTATACTATTTTTTCCAATACCGATCGATTTAAATCCATGTTTCCATGAATTGTTTACAAGAAAACAAAAATGAGGGATTAAAATTTTTTTAATCTCTAGGGATTAAAATTACCTGTTAATGTACAGAAATTAGGGATTAAATTCAATAAAACAATGTAGGTATTGGAAAATTCCTTTCTTTGGTCCACTGATATGCCACTAGTGAAAATATTTTTTCAACGTTGGCATTATGAGCAGGAATGCAAAAAAAGCACCTACCAGGCAATTTTCAATAACTCCAAGTTTAATGACGATTCGGTGTTTTAAAAAATTGTAACCAAAGCTGATCGGCGCCTTAAAAGTTCATCTTGTTTTGACAGAAACTCATAGATATCTCAGTAGCCTAAAACCCGGACTACTAATGAAACCCCGCCCGGACGCCCCCTAAACTAGGACAAATCCAGGGAAACCCGGACGGATGGCAACCCTATATGCATAGAGCAAGTATTGGTTTCACCGCAGAGAGCTCAACAGAGAGTCAGTTGTTGGCTTTGTTGTTCCCAAATTGTATAAATTCTTTCAGATGTAGTGCTTGCATTTTGGAAATGAAATGTACAGGGTGTCCCAGGACGAATGTCAGCTATCCAAGACGTCTGAATATTTTGAAATTTTTTTTAATTGGTGGCATTGTTAAACTACTTACTTATATTGAACTACTTTTAGGGGATTTGTTATAAAGGCCTGGAATTTTTTGCTACAGGTGGTCAATACCTTGAAGATGTGCCAGATGGCCGTCAAATGTCGTAAGGGAGCGCCGTCCCCCTACCCCGAAATGCATTAGTTCTCGAGATGTATATCTTTTACACGCAAAATCTCAGAGGAGGTTCTCACAAGAAGCAATTGGAATGTACTAAAGAAACGTATCCATTGGTATTGTCAAAACTTTAGATGCAAATATCTCCAAAACTGAGTATTAAAAGCGGGTACTCTCAAAGGGCGGTTGAAACATTTGGGCAAGAAATATCTACTGTCAATGTGTTAATTTAAATGTGCATTGTATATATTTTCCAGAAAATTTGTGCTATAAGTAATCTTGCACGATTAGACATTGTACCATCCTGTTGAAACCAGCAGTTTTCAACTTTTTTGTGTGTGCCGTACATCATTGTATTCGTAATAAAAAATTCTACTCCATACAGTAGAAAATTGTGGAGCTCAAAATGTGATTTTTGCTTTATCCAAGAGCTTTGCATAATTTAATTTGTTTCTTTATTAGAAGTGTTATTATTTAATCGGGCTTGGTTTGCTTTTAAGGTTATGTTGATATTTTCATCATAAATAAAATTCTGTCCTTTATTTTGAACTTAATCTTTACGCGGGTTCAAACACATAGCTGCTGGAAAGTAAGGGGCATATGCGCAATAGAGTTTTCGAATAGAAATGGTGGTCCAGTACTTTCAGCCATACCCGCAACACAAAATTTAATTTGTAAAATACTTAGTACTAATAAGTTATTAATATTTAAGTAAAAAAAATAAGGATAAATTTGTATAGTCTCCAAAAATTTTCATTTTGGCAATTTAATACAGTATATGCATGATTTAACGGATGACGTTTTCGTTATACAGGGTGGCAAAGTCAATTTTTTGCTCGTATTTTGCGTTTTCTGTGATAATTGTCTCAAATTTGATACATCAATTAATAATTATTTTTTAGAATCTACAATAAAGTATCAAAATAGTTGGTCGCAGTATACACGGAGTGACATTTTCTTGGATCGGCTACAATTTTATCTTTCAGAACTTTTTTTGGAACACCCTGTATTGAATTTCGGCATGAATTGTAAACTCTCTGTTCCTTTGTTTGGCTTGCTGATCTCTTGCACCATTCTCGTATCTGTCACAGTTTTCGATTTACATATTTGTAAAAATAGCCATTGATGGAAATTATGTGTAAGTAAGTAATTGTAGCCACGTCAAGAAAATGTAACACCCTGTATACTGCGACCAACAATTTCGATACTTTATTGATTCTAAAAAATAATTAATGAATCATTATCGCAGACCATAAGAGAGAAAATACAAATTACGAGAAAAAAATAGAAACTTAAATCGCAATATAATTAATAGATGGCGCCAAATACGACTCTTGTATTTATATATCTATGCTCTAGAAGAACTCATACCGTCGAGTTCAGGCGAAAGGCGAAATAATAGACAGTCAAACGTGTCAATTACGTATGGCCGCGAAAGTTTCTGATATAGTAAAACACTGAAATTCCCTTGGGAACAGGAAAAAACAGGATTTTATGTTTTACAGAGGAAAATACTTGACATTTAGAACGTAGGTTTCTATGGAGGGGTTAAGGTGTACTCTGAAAGTGACTGTCCAAAGTTCCCACGGAAACGGGGTACCGAATGAAAAACGGGATTTCCCAAAGGCGGTACGTAGTTCGCCGAGACTGCTTTATATGAAATATCACAACCACTAAACCGGAACCTCTTAACAGGAAATCGGAAAAAAATTAGCCATTATAATTTGGGAATTTTTTACCAAAAAAAATTAAAATAGTTCAAGGTAGGAATTTTTCAAAACCAGAAAAGATACTCAAAAACTTAGCTAAAGCCGCAAGTGCCATTTCCTTATCTATGAAGTTCTGAGAAAAAATTAAAGAAGATCCTAAAATTTTGGAACTTCTGGAGGCGTAGATACTAAAGGATACATTTTTGACTTTCAGTTTATTTGGAAAAAATGTTCGTTGTTGTCCCCTCTACCATTCAATTGTTTATATTCTTAATTTGTTAGATTTTAGCTTGTTTTTTTTTAGTTTTAAGGGTCTGATCAGTTGATTTTGTTAAACAGTGAACTCAAAAGGGTCGCACAAATGGTTTTACAGTTTTGCCAAACATTGTATTGATTATTTCAAGTAAAAGTGCCTTTAGGACGTTACACATTTTGAGGTAATTTTAGTGTGGCGTTATTTGATCTTATGACTACCACCACCGTGTATATTTTTGCACTTTTTAAGACCTTCATCAATTGTTATTCTTTTTGGAGTCTTGGCAGTAGCCATTCAGAATTTTGAAGGATATAATTCTTTTTAATAGACAGGTGAGACAGTTTTCTTTAAATCTCATGACTTGATTATATACGAGGTGTTAAAAAAATAGGGTGTCGACACTATTTTCTCTAATTTTGAAAATGCAACACTATTTCGTGCAGAAATAAGATTCTGCATCTACTGATATGTGTTGCCTATGTATAGTTTGAACTGTTTGAAGGGTTGATTCACCTTGCCTGATTATGATTTTACTTCTGGGTTTGTTTACAAGAATTGTACATTTAGTACTAATACCTGTGTAATGTTTGTCAAAGGGTTTGAAATCTTGGCAATGAGACCATGTCAAAATTTTTCCTGTCTCTTCATTGATTCAGCTAATTTTCACTTTTAAACCCCCTTCATTTTTAAGTTGTAAAATTCTTTTAATGCGTTATTTGCAAAAACCTAAATGTTGTGTGACTTCATAATTTTAAAATCAGATTTGAAATATTCCAAATCCTATAAGAATCTACAAATTCTGTGGCATGTTCATTATTTTGTTGCGTATTAGTTCTAATAGTTCATCACTTTTCAGGATCTACTTCAAGTTTAATCGAGGAAGAATTGGAGACGATGGCCCGGTCCTCGCCTATTCCTCCTAAAATCGGTAGGCGTACTTCAGGTCGCTCAATGAGTTGCTCGCCTATAACAGAAATGGAAAATGTACTAAAAAGCAGTACCCCTCAGAAAGAGGTCAGAGGCAGAAGAAGAACGTCCGCCTTAATTGAACCTGTTACGCTGGAATCTATTAAAGAGGTCGAAACCAAATCACCGAGAACTAGCATTTCAACAGAAGAAACGAGAGATGAAGATTTACCTTTTAAAAAGAAAAAAGCTGTACTACTGCAAACGATTACTGAAAACGTTCCAGATGAGGTTAGTAGGCACACTAAAGTTAATGGTGGTGTGCATTTGGAAGAAAAAAAAGGAAATGCCATTGGAGATTCTGAAGCATCAGTTGTTTCTGGCACAGAAAAGAGTGCCTTGGCTGAAGAAAAAAAACTAGTTATTTTGCTTCATGATATCAGCTCATCAGAGGGAAAAGGAGTTGTTACAGATTTATGTGAAAAATCTGAAGATGAGCTTCACAATACCGATTCTTCAGGTGAAAAAGAAACTGTGTCACATTCAACAGAACAATCTACGGGTGCTAAAGTTCCTAAACGTAAATCACATTCGGGCATGGATACCACCGCAGAGATTGGTGATCCGCTTGAAAAAGAAAATGTTGAGGACGCAGAGAAACGACTATTGAACAGTTTTGAAGATAAACAAGCGGAAATGGTAAACACTGAACAGTCGATAGTTGAAAGTTCTTTTGATGAACCTATGGATGTAGATGTTACTGCAACACCTTCCAAAACCACAGTAAGGGAAAGTATGGATATACAAGAATTCACTCAAGCTGAAAAGGAAGAGGAAATGCATCGCAAACCTGAAAAGGATCCATCAAGTTCAACAGTGGAGAAAGTATCGACTCTTTCGGATGAAGCTGTACTAAACACTTCAAAGGAGTCAACACTGAAATCTCTTAAAGATAGCAGCACAGATCTTCCACCAGATGTGCCAGGCACTCCTAAATCCAAAACCATGTCAAAAGCGATCCCACACGAAAAATCTCTATCGTCATCTTCAAGTAAACATGCATTAGTTGATGAAGAAGATCTCAGTGAAAATATTGTGGAAAGTTCACAAAAAGATTCTCCAAAACGAACTTCTTTAGAGAAAAAATTGGACTCTCCTTCCCATAAGACAAAATTGGACACTCCTAATGCACCAAGTCCTGTCCTAGTAGCAAGTACTATAACTCCTCTGCGAAGAAGTCCACGGTTACTTTCACATTCCGGCATGAAAGATAGTGTTGACATTACAAGCTCACCAGACAAAAACGACCAAGAGAAAGTATCCGAAGATACGGCTTTGCCTTCACGTTCAAGCATTAAGGATAGTATTGACATTGCAAGCTCACCAGTTGAAAACAATCGTGAAACAGTATGCGAAGATATAGCTGCTAGTAAAGACATTTGTGTGAAGAATGTAGTGGAAAATCGGTCTAATACAGACGAAAAGCTTAATAAAACCTTCAATTCCACTATCGATTTGGATTTAGATCCTGCACTAAAAGAAAAAATTTCCACTCTTACTGAAGCATTAGAGATTGATAGCAGTAGTGACGCAGAATCTGTGACACACTATATTGATGACATGGCAGAGGAAGGCGAAGAAGACACCCCATCTGAAGGGAGCAACGATATTATCGATATAGGCGAATCTGTTGGCAGCACTGCATCTGAAATAGACAGCGAAGAGAGCTACGAAGTGGACTCTTTCATTGATGATGATGAAGAAGAGCTTGAATTGCTGTCTGGTGAAGAATATGACTTGGGCCAAGAGAAACCTAAAAAGACTGGTAAATTAAAAAAACGAATAGTACAGATACCAGATAGTTCAGATGAAGAATGCAAGAAAGATGAAGAAGAACAGGTCATCCATATTGCAGATAGTGAGACCGAAGCAAATAAAGCCAAAGAGGATTCCGACATGGAGAATATGTCGACAAGACCGTACTGTGGCCTATCTCCACCTGTAGCCATATCGATTAGAGATTCGCCAGAATGTGACGAGACACTACAAACTAATAGACTTGAAGAGGAAATTTGTACGGCCAATTTAATAAATAAGGAAGACAATTTGGAAAGTTTAGAACACATTAAGGAGCACAAAAAAGATCCTGTTACGCCGGAAAAATCAGTCGTTCAGAAAATAAGTGAAACTACAAATATACAATCTGATCAAACGCTAAACACCCCCAACAACAGCATTTTACATGAAAATGTATCCCTTACAGAAACTAAAAGACGCAGGAAATCGTCAATTAATATAAAAGAGAATGTGACTGTGGCGGAAATAGCAGATGGAAGTGTTAGTGATCGTATTTTGAAGGTAGTTGAAGCCTTTTGCTCCACTGTTAATCAGCCTCATGAAGTATCATCTGGGAATGTTTCTCTCAATCTTTCCTTGGATTATATAGGTACTTCACCTCCACGAGAAAATGATGATGAAACGGTGGGGAGAAAGCGGGTACTTTCTGACAGTGGAGTAGAATTTTATCAGGCCAAAAAAAGACTTTCAAAGGACAGTGGGCGGTTATCGAACAAAAGGAGAAGCAATGATCCATTTGTGGTTGAGACCCAAAATGAAACCCTTCGGTCTCCCTCAAAGAAAACAAAAATCAATAGTGATGAACAGGCGAATGTGTGGGATGTGAGTCTCCCTAATAAACAAAGGAACAGCTTTACAGAATCGTCACCTAAAAAGTTGGGTATACCTCAAATTAGGCCAGAAGAAGAACGTATTAATATACTTGAGGATATAGTTATTCCAGAACCAAAAAGGAGTCCTAAAAAAAAGAAACAATCTTTGAATGTTGAAACCGATGGCGGTACAACTCTCTCTCCCAGGAAGAAGGTAAGCCTGTGTGAAGCGTTTATAGTAACTGAAGAGAACCAGTCTGCTAAGGAGACAAAGATTACTCCCAAAAAGCAACGAAACCTTTCTGATTCTACTAATACTGTACATAGTGATATTCAGTCAATGCAAATCGTAGAAACGAAGCTCAAAAAGAAATCTGGAAAGAAAAAGTCAAGTACAGATGTGAAAAACGACGAGAATATTGCATCCTCACTTGGCACAAACCTAAACCATACTTTTGAATTGTCCGGAAAAGAGGACAATATTGTCTCTCAAAAAGGTCGCAAAAAAAATAAAAAGAGAGAGCTGATCTCTGAATCTGAGAACGTCTTTGCAGAACCATCAACGTCTGCAGAAAACGAAAGTGATGACATTAGAACCAAAAAATCCAAACGGACAAAGTTAGCGGAATCCATAGTAAAAGAAGATACGAAAATAACTAAAAAGAAGAAATCCAACAGTAAGAATACCTTAGAACTTGAAGCACCGAGTCAAAGTCAAAAAAGGCCTAAAAGTAAAGATGGGAAAAAATCCAAGCCTAAACCTGCAAGTGATTCTGAAATGTCGGATGATCTAGATGAACAGTTACATGGTAAGTACAGTAAATTAGAAAAGACTGAAGGTTTGAAATCCAAGAGCAAAAGTAAAAAGAATCCACCTGTCATCTCGGTTGAGTGTATACCAGAAAAGGTTTCATCGAGCGAAGGTAGCTGGAAAATTGAATATTTACCCGCTAACGTTAAACAGGCCTTACAAATATTAGAAGTAAAGAAAGTGAAATCTACCACAGTTTATCGTAAACCAAAATTGCTTCCTAGTTCTAATAATCCACAAGACTCCTGGGATTTAGATGTGTTAAATGTGACCGCGAAGCCAACAACTAGTAAAAAATTACCCGAACATCACCCGAAGGATTTTAAAGGTCGGTCGACGTTCGATTCCAAAAGGGTCAGGCGAATGGAAACAAAAGAATTATTAAAATCTAAGGAAAAACGGAAGGTGTAATTTTTTTACTTGCCTACTATAAGACTTATTGTTTCAGTCGCATTATTATTGTAATTTATCGTTTTCTTATTGATCATGTTATAAAGATTTCAATGGTATTCATTAAATTATCTTAAGATTCTACCCTTTGTAACCGCAAGTTTTTTTTTAAATAAATACTGCTACAGTGCTTGTAAATTTTGATAGAATAACCTCACAAGTTTGTATAAGTACGCAATGATAACAGATTTGTTCCAAAATTTTAATTGCTATTGCTTTTGCTTTACAAATGCAAATGTATAGATCTTAAGTTGCATACAATTTTCCTGTGCACCATAGTATTTTGTTTTTCTAAGCAAACTGTCATTGTTATACCTGTATCAAATTTAAAAATTGGTGAACAATGTTCCAAAAATGTTTATTGACGTTGAAATGTATACATGTAATATGCTTACACAATTTTTAGTGTTTTGTCTGTACAAGTACTTTACAATGTATAACGATAAAGTGAACAACTTTTCAACTGGGGGTTTATTAAGAAGTAATTTTATAACATTATGAATTTCACCTTCATATTGATTTATCAATATCGATACTAACTTTTAATTAGTTTAGTACCACATTTCGCTAAATGCCCCAAGAAATTTAAAATTAAAATCGAGTAGGAAATCATACATGGCCTTTTGAAATTTTGTTCCTCGGATGGGGATTAAATTTATTTAGTTGCATTTTTGGTCACAATTTTGGAAAAAGAAGAATTTAGTCAAAGAATTCATTTCTTGCAATTCCTATGATATAAAATGTGGTTTTAAATGCTTTGCATTTGGACAAAAACAGTCATGACTCCATGATATTTCCATTTTCAAAGGCGAAAGGGTTCCTCTGATGATACTTAAATCTCTGTTGATTAGAGGTTTAAAGCGTGTTTGATTCTCTATAATGGTAGAGTGTAGTTAGAATTGAATGTCTTTTTGTGTTGATGCAAGATTTCCAAATTTATTTGAACTGTGGCATTAAACATGATTCCTGACGTTTGTTGCGCCACTGGTAACGAGCAATACCACTAAAAAATTTGAGTCAAAGAGTTGGCATCGTGGTTTATTTATGGTAATATGGTTGGTACAATTGAAATAAATTTTGTCTGTTCATGACAGTGTACTTTTTGAAAATAAAAATTTTCAATTAAACAAATAAAGTAATAAAAATGGTAAGCTATTTTTGAATAATTTAAATTATTTACTATGATTGTTCATATTAATATTTATCTGTACCAATATTATGCCTATGAATTTGAAATGAGGTTATTTCTTTTCTTCCTGCTAGGGACAAAACCATTCTGGTCCGGGTAGTGGAGAAAAGAAAGAAGAGAAGGACAAAAAGAAGAAATATGAACCCCCAATTCCGACACGAGTAGGTAAAAAGAAGCGCAAAACCAAAGGTCCGGATACTGCATTAAAACTGCCAGCAGTCACTCCTCACACTCGATGCAGGCTAAAATTATTAAAACTTGAACGAATTAAAGATTACCTATTAATGGAGGAGGAATTCATAAGGAATCAAGAGCATTTAAAGCCTCAAGAAGAGAAAAATGAAGAAGAAAGGTCTAAGGTTGACGATCTTAGAGGCACACCAATGTCGGTCGGAACCCTGGAAGAGATTATTGACGATAATCATGCTATTGTCTCTACATCCGTAGGAAGTGAACACTACGTTAGCATTTTATCGTTCGTAGATAAAGATCAATTAGAACCAGGTTGCTCTGTACTTTTAAATCATAAGGTCCACGCCGTCGTTGGAGTCTTGGGAGATGATACCGATCCAATGGTCACAGTAATGAAATTGGAGAAGGCGCCGCAAGAAACTTATGCTGATATTGGCGGGTTGGATTCGCAAATTCAAGAAATTAAGGAATCTGTCGAATTACCGCTAACTCATCCAGAATACTACGAAGAAATGGGTAAGTTTAATGTATTGTCTGCGACTTGTCTATATTGTTATTTACAGGTATTAAACCACCAAAAGGTGTAATTTTGTATGGTGCTCCAGGAACGGGTAAAACTTTACTGGCAAAAGCGGTAGCTAATCAAACTTCTGCTACATTTTTGCGAGTGGTGGGATCAGAATTAATTCAGAAATATTTGGTTAGTATAACCGTAGTGTAAAAAATAGAACAGTGAGGAATCATGAGTTGTGTGGTATGCATGTCAAAACTATCATTTGTTAAGGATTATCAGTCAATTGGAATGCAGATACCATCCTGTTGATATACTTTGTTTCAAGGGTGCTGAACCTTTCGTCACACTATCTGACGTCATAGCAAAATTAAGGCAGGTCGTAAATTAGTAGTTGGTTTACATATTGTCACATTGACGTTTCAACTTATTTATTAAGGTGTCACTATCGTTCATTATTATCAGACCGTCCAAGTTGACAATCACTTGTAAGGCATCTGGTCCTGATAGGTTTTTTCCTGTCCCCAGGTTTTATAATGGCTAAATGGTCATGTATTTTATGTAGAGGAACTCCGTTGGTATGAATTAAACTCGAGATTAAACTTTTTCCACCGTTTGTAATCACCTCATGTAACCGATTCTTTGCACCGACGACAGTCGAAATGGATACTGCCAGAGCATCAGAAACTCTTTGAGATGAAGTGTATGATGGTTACAGAAAACGCATAGGAACATTTGTAACTTAAAGTTTGTTTAGGCAGTTCGTAAATAAATATTTTGTTTACCTAATGTTGATGTGAAATTAAGTATGCTACCAATGTGAAGGATACGCGTTAAGGTGCGCGAATTTTAATGACCCTTAACTAGCCATTTTTTTTTTTGCCATGGTTTATCGGTAAGCCTTTCGCATTTATATATCTTACAAATTTGAGATAAAGCGTAGGCATTATACCACAGGCTCATTGAAATAACAACGCATACATACAGTTTCTGTTCTTTTGCACCACTCGAGATATTCGCATAAGGATCTTGAATATCTTCTGATCCGATTTATTAAAAAAAAACGCAATTGTGAGAGAAAACAGGTAGTGAAGATATTTATTCCTGAAAAAACTCTCAAATGTTCATATTCAAATCGTATGTACAAAAGAAAAAACGACACTACATCACAAGTAGGTATATATGTATAAACGGCCCAAAAATAATATTCTTAAACACGCTCATTCTCTTCTGCCTCATGAATGTAATCATCATAATAATCTTCGTCACTATCAGATTCGTCCAAGTTGATAATCACCGGTAAGATGTCTGATGTATCAATATGTTGTTCCCGTTCCCAGGCCTGGTTTATAATGCCTCTTGTATGATCAAAATATCTTTTCCATTTTTCCGGTGTAACCTAAACATTAAAGTTATTAAGTACTGTTTCACAAAACAGCATATAAAGAGGTTACTTTGTGCAGTGCCTCATTCCATAAAGACAAAACGGCACTGTGTGTGACAGGCTGAATTGAACCGATCCTTGCATCGTAATGCCGTTTGCATTCTGACCATACCATTTCGATTGGATTATACTCGCAGTGATATGGAGGAAGTCTCAAAACACGATGACCATGTTGTAATGCCAGTTCGTCCAATCTGTAAAAATCAACGTGGAGTGAAAAAAAACCATAACAATCTGCTTCCTATCCAAAGGTCTACCTAACTGCAACCAAACATTTAATTATCAGCGGTGCCTACCTAAATAGTTTTGGTGGTATATGATTTTTCACTACTTCCCAGATCTGATCTTTCATCATTGTTGGTGCAAATGTAATGTCTCGTGATGTTAGCCACTCTATAAGTGACATTTTTGTCCAGCATTGATTTGGACTTTTTTCTACCAATCCTGAATGGTAAGAAGCGTTGTCCATAATTATAAGAGAAGGTTCCTCCAAGTTCGGGAGCAATTGTTGTTCAAACCACTTCTCAAAGTTAAGGCAATTCATGGAGTCATGATAGTCTCCGGACTTGCTACCAGATTTAAAAATTAGACTTGCGTGTGGTACAAATCCATCTTCTGATCCTGCATGGAGTATTATATACCGGACCCCTTCACTACTTTTTTTTCTAACTGTTTTGAGAGTACCATCTTGCCAGCTTCTTCTAAAAGACCCTTTACTGTATATCCAGGTTTCGTCTAAAACCACAGGTCGTAATGGAAAGAGTGAAGTTTCGTTGTGTTTAAAGTCCCTCAAAAATTGTAGTCTTCTTTGAGCTACATAGGGCTGTTCCATTAAAAATAATCTATAGAAACGGTGCATCTCCGCCACGTGAATTTCAGTTTCTTCAAACTGCGGGACAAAGAGGTAGCAGATATTTCTATGCCATCAAGTCGTTGAAGATTACTGTGTAAAGAACGGAGTGTAACACATTCTCACCTATAAAATCAATTCAATAAGTGTTCTAGCGAACCTCTTCATTTGAAGCAAATCTTCCCTTAGAACATAAAGAATGTTATTTACCTGTGGCATACATTGCATAAATCCGTGTCCTTATTACATGTTCATGTATTTCATGCAGCGGAGGTCCGTGAGATAAACTAATAGCCACACTTTTTTGCGATTTGTAATCGTCATCTTTTTTAACACCTCTTGTACTAATTCTTTTTACAGTCGACAACGATACACCCAGAGCAGCACAAACCCTCTGTGATTAAGTAAGCATATAATTATAGCAAACGCATAGGAAACACTTACATCATATACTGCGCTTACGGGTAATAAAGTTTTGCCTGCTTCTTTTTCCCTTTGGAAGTACTGAATCAACTTCAAAATCAAACTTTGCTCACCTTCTGTGTATCGGTTCGTCATATTTACCTATTTACCCCGGTAATGACCTAAATTCATGATATGAGCGAATCGAACCATTATGTAAAATTTTTAAAATACTTGTCTGTTAACGGATTTGCTGCACTGTGGACTTGCCTAAGCGTTTTCAACTTTGATGAATATCATCAACTTCACTTTTGACACAAACTACCTAATCAAAAGGCACACTGGAAATCTGTCCTTAACGAAAATCGTTTGACGGATTGATATTATTGACAGATCAATAATTTGTTTTGTTTGTCACGACTTACGTTAATGACGTAATTTTTTTGTCTCAATCGATTTAAATGTAATGAAGAGAGAATCACATTTATGACGTCAGGTTCAGCACCAGTGAAACAAAGTATAGCAAACAAAAGCCATTTGTAGGAAATTTTAAATGATTTACAGAACATCGAGAAGTTTTCTGATTGCTTCCAATAAAAGTGAAATTAGTTTTTTAAAGGGAACTTATCGAATACAAATTTAAAAAAATCACAGGGTTTTTTAAAATGGTTTCCCTATGGTACAATTTGGTAAGCCCTTCTGGAAAAATGGCGCCTTAAAGCTGGACAATATAGAATGGATATGGAACTTGGATCCCCAGAAGGAATACTATTGAAGTTTTCTTGATATTTTTTACGATTGCCTTTTCGTATGCAGGTTTTTTTCCAAGCTCCGTAGCTGCTTTATCTACGACCGGAAATGATTCAGCTGTACCGCATTTTTATAATTTATGAACCTGAGCTTATGGAGCGCCAAAAGTCACCTAACCCTACCACGCAATTTAAAAGAATTCTATGACGTTCCTGTAACTTTCAACTTACAGAATTAAATACAATTTGCATAGTACAAAAACATCAAACAAAAAGAATTTCAATCCTAACGGAAACGCAGAGTTACACTAGTCAATCTGACAAGAGTTTTCCACAGGACTCGGAAAATCTGGTGGACACAAGCGACTGAAACACCGTCCCGGATAACCCATGGGTCTGCTATGTTGGAATAAATTTTCATCAATATCGATCCATAAATAAAAAAGTTCTCAATTTTTTTGTTCACGCGCGTTGTTCAATATTGAAACAGTTTTCCACAGGGTGCGGAAAACTAAACAGATAAAATCTGTGCTAATATGAACACAAACGGTTGGGACAATTTTTCGGATAGACCATTTCGTCTGTTATATTTAGTTAAAGTGGCGTTCATGTCGATAAATAAATAAGAAGTTATTAATTTTTCTGTAAAACGCGTATTTAAATAATTGTTTTTCACTCGCGTTTTTGCAAGTGCCCGCGTGTTATAGGTGTTCTGGACGTTCTGAGCGTTTTCCTTCCTTGAGCCTAACGTGTGTCACGGAAAACATTTAATAGATTTTTTTAAGAATGATATTTATAAGCACTCACACCTTCCGAAGTTGGACGATGGCAGTCATCTGCAAGAAAAGAAACAATTAGTACATATCTAGGTACACCGCTTTCTTTAAACGAGGGTAAAGTTTATACGCGATTAAGGCTATTCAAACTAAAATGCATCGTTATTACGCAAAGTCATTTAACCTCCCTCAATCCGAATTGATGAATGCATTAATTATCACAAATAGAAAACTCTTTCAGCCCTCTGTTTCCACCTAAATTAGTAACCTACATGTCATCATCTTCATTGTATACCCCTCTGACACATATACTGTAATGAAGAGAAGAGAATAAAAGTCTCGGTCTCATAAATGTAAACTAAAGTAAATCAAAGTGATTATGCATGTCCATTTCTTATTAAGTAGGTATATTGTGCACTAATAAAAATCATCCGTTCACCCTATAATTTCAAAGAGAAATGCTAAGCTTTCCGTTATATTCCCACTTTCTAAAAAAGTTTCCAGAAACCGCAAACAACTACGATCGTCGTCCTGGAACAAAATCTAAAATCGACCCCTACACTTAGCGGTTAGAGTTACAGTTTAATTCGTAATAAGCACCTTAATCAAATAAAGGAGCGGCGTAAGATAAAAATGACGAACGTAAAAATGACCACGAAAGCGAAACGGCAACGTAAGCTTAACATTATTCCCTTTTCCATCACTCGTCATTAACATTTTGGTTGTAGATTATTGCCGATTTCGTGCAGTAGAAGCAGTAACTTCTAGTATCAACCGCTAAACTTGTTAGAACTGATGCAAATCTCAGCACAATATTTTATCCTCCCCTTCTATCTTGGGCATGTAGAGTATCCGCCCTACGCGGCTTGCCAAATGAAGACCAGCGGAGCCCAAAGAAGAATAGTTAGAATTTGCATCCCCCTATCTCCTGATATATAGCGCGGCCTTATCTACGCTGTCCACCCCAAGCGGCCAGTGTAGCAAGTGCTAAAGTTTAATTTATGTTCCCCGGCACTGCATTGTCACGTCTTACAGATGACTGAGGCTCGTGACCACCACCGCTATGTGCTTTCCTAGAGCTTTACTGCACACCGTTCGTAATGTATAATAATAATAATACGTAGGAAGGAATGCCGGACTCCCTAAGGATATAAACCCGGAAACGATAACTAAAAATTTGACCCACTTTAACTTCTGTTTACAACTTATTTGTACGTTTAACTTATTTCACGAACTTTATTGATACGACGACGCTCGTATATTTTCCAAAAAAGAGAAAATTATAATGTTATCAAATCGATATAGGTGCGCGTCGTCGTGCAGAATTTACTAATGCGGAAAAGTTTTTTGGCGATGGACCTCAGAGCTTGACGTATGGGAATGTTACTTTTAAAAGTGCTCGTTCTCTTAACTGCCGTCCACGTAAAATAAACTTTATTTGGCTTAAATTATGGATTTTCGTGCAAGAGCGTACACATCTTAATTGACTGCTTCTAAATTATTGAGTATCATTACTACGTACCATGAGTTCGCATGAATTTTGTACAGTTTGGGATATACGATATGTAAGAGTACAATTAATGCGTCCTCATTTTATTTTCTCAGTTCTCAGTTTATTTGTATAGGTGTGAGAAAAATGGATGCATATTGCATTGACCGACTGTCACAGACGAGTTAGGAGTTTACAAATTTCGACATACTATGTTCAGCATTCGGGGAGAATTTTGATCTTTAGTGTAAGAACATTTTCATAGTTCTTCCTCAAGTGCCATGTAAATCTACACATTTACACGGCACCCCAACCCATTTCTCTCCCCAATTACACCAAAACTTAGCTTTTAAAAAATTGGAGACAAGTGGATACGCACGCTAAATTGACCCCTGCCTTGAATAACCAAAAAATGTGAGAAAATTCAAGATTTTACCCCTCTTCTCAAGGCCGCATCCACACTTTAGGTAACTACGTCTCGTTGTGTGGCACTAATGGATGTGTTTTACAATGTTGCCATAATTTTTCCCGAACTACAAAATTAATTTAATAAAATATGAAAATGAAACCTTGCGCAGAAACAATCCTTTATTTAAGATGATCGAAGAATCCCAACCACTTGACCAGTTTGATTCGAATTTTGGGAACCGCCTTCCTATACAGGCTATAAATAGTTTCTGACCTGGTCGTCACAATTTCTATACCACAAAATAAACTGGCACACTTTCTCCCTACATAAATGAAAACACTGATCAGAGTGAAAATATATTATTTTTTTTATACTAATAGAAAAGTCTATCAACCTTAAGTGCAGGTTGTTTCTCCTGTAACCAGGGCATTTACGTTGGGATTTAAATTTTTGACTTTTCCGCAGAAATAAGTAAACATCAATTCTTTTTGTAGTTTAAAAAATTATCGCAGTTTTAATACGTCGCCCAGATGAATATTGCTTTTAGGTAACAGTTGGAAAAACAAATTGGTCGACTGCAGTATCATGAACTCGTGAATTCTTTTAGTCGGCAAATTTTGAATTTAGTGAGAAGACCTTAAAACCATCTGCGATTGGTAGTAAAAAAGCCACTAACCAATTGAGAATTTAAATATCGCCATTTTGAAGATAAATCGCCATTGGTGGGTGTAAAAAAATATACCCAGTAATTACAGTGGGGATCATTCAAAGTTGAAAATCTAAACAGATGAAATCGTGAGTTTCGAACGATTTCACCTCTTTGTAAAGTTATCGTATACCATTTTTTGTCGATATTTTTAACGAATATTTCCCTCATATGTCATAAATGCCATATGAGGTGTGCAATTATCGCTCAATTACAGCGATAATTGCACTGTAGAAAGCGAAAGAGCCCTGCGATAATTGCACTGTCCATATCCATGGCAACTGGCAACTCCTTTGGACAATTTCACAATACACCGACAATTTATAAGTAGGTAACGTCAGTTTGACAAGTAATGCTTGTTCGGGAAATATTCCACTAAATTACACTCGTGCATCAAAATAAACCTGACTATTGCCGAAAATTTCAACCAATCATATTAATGCATATTACAGAAATCACCAATGTTATTTTTTAAATGCAACACTGTGTACATCTTAACGTCAATTTTGTTTCATTATTTTACGTGATTACATTGATGTATGACAATCTATATTTTTCTAATTATACCCATGAACCAAAAATAAAAACATTATTTTTTGCGGTTTTAAATATAAGACATGGACTCATGGAGATTTTGTTTTATTTACTGTATCCATGGTAATTAAAGCGTCCGCCACAAATCAAGAAAAATGGTACACGTCTTTTCAAAAATTTAGTATATAATAAAGATTAGTACATAATTATATAAAATAATACAGGGTGTGATACATCAATGTAATAAAGCAAACAATGCAAAAAATTGACGTAAAGATATACAGGGTGTCGCATTTTAAAAAATATTAACTTTAAGTCAAACTTCAGAAAGGGCGGTCCACAAATTTGACAATTTGACTATGCTAAACAGCTCCTAGGGGGGTAGGCAATCCCCTCTAACGTCGATTCCAGGGGCAGATGAACGTGGTAGTTGGCACCACGTCAGAACATTAAGAGGAAGGGTCAAAGGGGATATGTGTCAATTAGTCTAAAAGACCTAAGCGCTCAGAGTAGTAATCCACTTTCTCTGAACAACATCTGCAATTGACAAGTTATTTTAAATGTTTAAGAACATTTTTGTATCATAAGAACAAGAGAACAGTTTTGCTTCTAACCGGTGGAAGCGGAAACCTCTTGCTACCAGGGGAATATCAAAACTTGCAAATTTTCCTCTCGCTTAAACTTAAAATATTTTGTGTTAGGAGGATAATCTGCGCAAGCAAGAGTCTCAATACGCAAGGGGTATGTTGGAAAACATTTACAAATTTTTCTGGCTACCAGAAAAACATAATAAATGAGAAGGTTTTTCCTGAACATGATAAAATAAACTCTAATAAAACGCATAGGTTTTAACAGAAAAGCTGTCACGATTAGGGCTACACTAAAAGAAATCTAGTTTAGTTGTTCGCTGATGATGACCGCTTTTCTATCGAAACGCGCACGTTTTATTATGTGGTTTTTTGGTTCTTTTCCCTTGCTGTTACTTCAACGGCCACGGTGCTTCCAAACTTTATTTTCGCTTAAATTAAAGTTTTATCATGATATTATAATGTTCGTGAATGTATTTCCGCTTTTAACTCACAGAATAACTTTAGCACATTTGCTCTAGGTACCAGCAATGAAAATGAATAATGTAACTTACAATTTCAAAAGTGAAGTTTATTTTGGCTTAACTTTTGAGAAGTTCTGGAAATAAAATGCCCGAATATTTCTGCCTTTCTAATGGTTTGCCTTTTATGAGCTAGGCCCTTTCTTTAAACCTTTCTATAGCGCTCTATGCCAATTTCAAAGGGAAGCCTATGAAGCTCTAGAAAAGATCTAGAAAGCTCGGGAAAAGTCTGACGCTTACGATACTCAATAAAAGACTTACTAGGGCACTAGATCGTTCTATCAATGCTATGCTATGGAAAGCTTTTAAATGCTATATGGTATAATTTTAACCGAAAGTAGCTGCAATTTTCAAAATTTAATTACGCCGAATATTTTAGTATTTTTGAATTCTACAGACAATTTTATACGGTGTTTTCGATCATTTATACGAGGTTGGCTAAAAAAGTAATTCATAATTAATCGATATGTTAATTGAGAGATTATAATTGTAGTCATTTGAAAGATACATACAGGGCGCTTGAAGATACCAGTGTGAGTCACTGTGGTCCTATCTGAGAAATCTGAGAAAAACACTTTAAAACTTTTTTTTATTGGGTAAATTAGCCAAACACGTATCAGGTGTTGTCTGCGGAATCTAAAAATGTAGCAATATACAGGGATGTTCCATTTCAAGGAAATTTAGCGCCACTTCCGGTCAAACCCAAAGTAATAGGCGAATACTGCTTTTCTTTTACCAAAATTTATCAACACTTATGCCAAAGTGATCCCCAACCTTCTTTGAAGCATCGCCCCTTTATGGAGCAAAAAAATAGATACCGCTCCCTAGTGTTTAATCATAGTCATAGTTACTTTTGATAAACTTTTCGGTACACTGACGCACACGTAGATTCTTTCAAAGCTAATGGCCCGTATGAATAAAAATAAGCAAATGCTTATACTTGCAAAATTCAAAGTAAATACTCGTAAATGCCCCTTCATACTGGTCTGCTTAGCAGCGCTGCATTGCGTCCTGTCCTTCTGCTTAGAATCGCTGCTAAGTCGCCCAGTGCGAAGGAGCACTTACGAGTATTTACTTTGAATTTTGCAAGTATAAGCATTTGCTTATTTTTATTCATACGGGCCAATGTCCCCTTATGTTATGCATGTTCGGGAATGAAAAAGAAATTTCTTCATTACCCCAAGGGCATAGGTCATTAAAATTTCTTTTTCATTCCGAAATATGCATAACAATGTCTCTTTTAAGTTCTCTAAATAATTGCAAATCAATATATCGAATCATTCCAGCCTTGTTTCTTTAGTTAAGATCAGACAAAAAAATAATTGTTTTCGACATTTTCCAAAAAACGGGACTAAGGTTTCATTATAATCACTAGACAGAGAAAAAAGGCGCTGTATAATGTTTCACATGACCCTTCATGTCATTAAAAAAATCAAGATGATATAATTGTGATAATTCGGTTAGTGTTCAATTATAGATCGCAGAAAATCTTTATTAACCACTTGGAGGCATCGATGAATCCTTCAGGTGTTTAAGTAATAGTAAGCGTATTTTACAGTCACTGTTAAGGTTTAATGAACGGTTAATTGCCTTTAAGAGTCTTTCAAGGTCCTCAAAAACCGTTAAAAATTCATTGATGATATTTAAGAAACCTGCATCGAGGAGCATTTAAAAGTCCTTAATATTCTGGGTCCCTAAAACTAAGTCGCAAACACCCTCCAAGAATCTCAAACAGTCCACAAAGGTGTTGTAGAAGTTCATTGAAAATTGAAATTCTCTCTTTTCTTTTAAGGTCGAGCCTTTTGTAATTCTTTGACGGCTTTTAAGAGTCTTAAGTGGAAATCTTTCAGAACTTAAAAAAATCTTTAAAAACATTAAAGAACCTTTAAAAGTCGACCTTTGAGTGTCTCAGAATCTCCAAGGAGCTTTTATAACCTTGAATCGATATCTTCAAAAGCGAGAACAGAAAAAGCTGTGAAGGCACGTACCACTGTTCTAGAGCTTTATAAAATATTTAGGAGTCATTCTAGAGACAGATATGCGCATTTATTAGCCATTAAGATGTTCAAGGCTTTCTATTGTTGTTTGTTGTTTATATACATATATTTTATTGTTTCTATATTTAATCTAGTTTTGCATGTTTATAAGACCATTAATGTTGTTATATAGATATATTTTATTGTTACTATATTTAATTTTTTGCATGTTTATAAATGTTGAATATGTTGTATATAGTTGAAAGTATGTCCAGGAAATATGGCAAGTTTTTAGGCAGGATTGAAAACCGGCTTTGCCGAATCTTGTCCTTTTGATTACTTAATAATCAATAAATGTTATTATTATTATTATTGATTGGGGCAAGTTCAATTGGATCGCCACCCGTGGAAAACAAAACCATCCCTTTAGCCGCAGGAAAATATTTCCTAATCGAAAGAAATTAACAAATATGCTTAGGCACCATCGCGCTTTTTTCTACATTGTTTCGGTTTGTATAGTGAAAGACGACAGAAGACAGAAGATAATTTTCCAGAAATATTATAATAATGTTTAGCTATTGTCAAATGAAAGACAGGCAAAGTTGCGAATCTTATTTTGAAAACAAACTTAAAGTAATCCTTTTGGAATAGCGTAATAATACATGTTTCAAACTTTCGAGAAAGAAAACGCCCGGTGGAAGTGTTTTTAAAAAGCGAAATGAAGTAATAAACGCAAAGTTTCTGCAATAAAATTGTTCTGTTCTGCAATCTTTCAATTAGATACTTCGCTCTCTGTGCTAAAGCTACATAATTGCATAAAAAATAATTTTTGCGACATTCCCGTAATTGCTTTCGCTGAGCTTGAATAAAAATGCTTTAAAATTTTGTTATTGTTCAGAAGTAATTGAGTTTAACTCTTAAAAATTAATTGCGAAGGAGAATTTAATCAATAATACTCTTGTAGTAGGGCATGACGTGACCTGTAATTGTTATTCAACATCGATGATGTTTTATGCGAATTTATCTGTTGGTGAAGGATACTGCTATACGCACTTTGCTCAATTCAATCAGTAAAGTTACGTAACATAATTTAGCAATTAACCAAGAAATTTCTGATAGTTTGATTAGAATCCGCTACAAGTTCGAACGGACTCCATCCGTTACCTGCGTCGCCTCAAGCTGGGACTTGTAGTAACTGAAAGACCAAGGATAAGCTTTAAAGCTGCTTTAGGGTCAGAAGCTTTACAACCGAAAATTTAAAAGTTCAAAAAGACGTTTCAAACTAGTTGTGCGTACATGCTCTCTTCATGCGCCCAAAGTGAAATTAGCTGTTAAGGGAGAAAACTTTCGCATGTTATAAAACCCTCTTAACGATCATAAATCGTGACGTATTGATTAAATTTTTATAAAACTTTGAAATTTCGAGTGATTAGTAAGCTCACCTGTAGATGGCCGCAGCATCTACGCCGAAGCGATTGGTTGGGGTGATATTAAAACAGTTTTCGTCCGTAACAAGATTAAGATGTAGTGGCCAAACGGATTTCGCGCAACGGATGCACAGTCGGATGATCAATCTGCAAAGCAATGAAAACGCACAATCACGCACAATGCACTAACTTTGTCACACACACCATACACACACGACTGATCTTCAGTCGGAAAAAACTAAGGGAACTAAAAGAAAGAATAGTGACTAGAATATTCGATCAAATCAACTTAGGCCGAGCCTTTATGCTATCAAAGTAGACTGAAAATCCAGAACATGTGACCCCTTTGCCAATCTTAGAGAAAATCCGGATTTCACGATACAAAAACTTCATTTTATTAACTCTATGCCGGGGGTCAACCGTATCTTTAAAAATTCTTCTACGATTGGCTTTCAGGCTACTTCTTTTACAGAAAAAAACCGTAAATGGATTACTTTACAAATAAAATTTATTCTTCGCGATCATTCTAAACGTGTGATGTTATGGGAGATAAAGTCCCAAAATTGGATTCAATCCGGAATCAGTCCGGTTTAATTGCGCCGTTAAAGAATTATTACCGTCCCTTAAATGAAAATATTTTAAGTATATTGTCTACTTATAAGTCAAATTAACACTTGTTATTCATGAGGTTTTCAGAAGTTTAAGGCAACTAACTGGGGCGAAATAGAGGATAGTCGTGTGCAGATAGTGTCGGTCGCAGGAGGCTGTTTAGTATGTGAAACGTGTAAGATGCCCGGGGCGCACATTTGCGAGTCTCCCCCGTCTCCTCGCCAGTTTCATCCCCCTCGGACCACAGGGCTTGATAATGGATATATTGTATCATCTCCGCTCGACCGATAGACAGCTTATTTCACATTCAAATGACATTTATATACGGTCTTTCCATTCACACCTAAAATCCTATCAAAATTTGGATATAATAATATTCTGCGAAATTCGTTATCGTCAAATTAAGAAAATATATGTGTCACCCTCGCCCTTGCCGCCTTCTCGCGAAATTTGAAAGCGACACTGACACAACTGAATAAGTGACAGTGAGCATAAAATAATTTTATTCTCGCCGCTTCTGTATAAAGTGGTCGCTGAAGGAATGCGTATGTATAAGTAATAAATTGTCGCTTGAGAGAATGTCCAAGCAGGTGGGGGCGGCTCTGCTTAGGGGAAAGCTTCGGGGATGAGGCGCTTGTACAACACGTGCGCTCAGGGTGGACGTCTCCGCATACGCTAGAACTAGATTAACTATGACAGGCCCGTATTTGTGAAAATCGGTTCGCGTATATTATTTGTTATCTATTTTGCGGTAATTATCCAATAGTTTTAATCAAAAAAGTTCACTGGCGACAGTAAATGGAAGGTGTTCGAGAAAAATAATCGGTGGTAGTTAATCATTCGATGCGCCTGCGATATAGATACAGATTGTGTGTGTACAATCTTGTACTTAATAAATCTTATTCGATTTCCTTTTTGCCTTGAAATTAAACTTGCAGCCCTTTCCTTCGCAAAAATAGAGTGCAACTCATTATGCAGTGTGTTGCAAACCTTAGGTAAATTAACCATCCCTTCTTGATCGAATCTATTTAAATTTGAATTGGTGACCTATTATTACACAGAAGTGTAAGGTTGTGCCACGAAATTAGTAGTAATGTACCAAAGCTGTCAGGTCTCTTCGATTTCGCGTTCAAAATCTAATTTTAAAAAAATTTCGACGCAGAGCTGGTTTTACCAATTAAAGTGGCACGTGATGCTTTCATTAAAGAACAATAATTTGGGATCTTGTTATCATAATTTAAAATTAAAGTTTAAAGAAAGAATTGGTCATAAATTAAAACCATTTCATTTCAATTGCAATACAATCAGCAGTTTATGGTTCTATTGAATCACATTTTTTTTAAACAATTCGACGTAAATGAAATTCATATTTAAGAAAAAAATCTTAGAATTCCGAGAAAAAGCTCAAAATAACTTTTATAGCCATTCGAAAACTTGCCCGGAGAAAATTACCTGAATCATTCATCTCTGCAACTGCATGTGCTTTAAACTGTAAGGAACTCTCCGAAACTCCATAAAACTTTCTGACATCCTTTATGAATCTTCTAGAAAATTTCCAAACTAAATGAAACGTACTGTTTGGAACACTGGTAGTTTCCGAATCTCCATAAAAGAGTCTAAAACTCTAAAAATTTGTTAGAAACTTCCGTACATATTGTCTGTAACGGTTTACATGCATTTATAACTTTTAAAATATACAGAGCGGTCCATATGTATGCAGTATGAAAATATTACCCTCTGAACTATTAATTTTCTCAGTTACGATTGCACTAAATTAAAAAAAACTGTATATTGTTCAGAGAATTAAATTTCCTTTCAACCAAGGTACCACACGACCCTCAGTTTCATTTACAATTTTCAGGGGGAAGGGGGGGGGGGTGTTTATAATACATACGAGTGTTAAAGGAGGGTAATATCTTCATAATACAAATAGTCAAATTTAGGATAATGATTGATCTATTTCAGTTTCTCCAATAGTACACAATATAGCTTAAAATGAACTTGTTGCATACATATGGATCACTCTCTACATGTGAAACCTTCCGAAACCCTTTGATTCTGTTCTCTTCGTGAACAACGTTTTGGTTGTTTTGAGATAAAAACTTTAAAAAGAGAATCTTTGGATAGCAGAAATCGTGAGGATGTGTTTGTCGATACATCATTTTAAACGTTTTTTCGTGTCTGTGATCATGATACGACAATTTTTTGGAAGATAAAGTTGCATCAGGACGAATACGTTCATGTATTAACGGATTTGCCCAGGTTTTTGGTATGTCGCTCTTGATTTCGAAAAAATGTTTTTAAATTTCTTACCTACTAAAAGATTGCAATTTCCACGAAATTTACTGCCTAGGTATCTTTTAAAGATTTAAAGATAATTTTTGAACATTTAAAGAAAACTTTTAACTGTAGTATCTGACATAAAAATAAATCTCAGATTTCTAATTATTCTGACGTGTAGGACACGCGATAAACTGCCCGGTTCTAAATTTCTAATACTTATTCAATGCTAAAAAACTGCTTCTGTATCAAAAAGTAATTTTGAATTCATTATTTTCATGTTAGGATCTTCCAGGTGCCAAGGGTAGCTTTTCGCAGTTCCATTTAGTGTTGTATCATTTTGGTGTAGGATTTTTGCAAAAATGTTTACAAAATCGCAAAACCTAGGTGAATCTGCAAGTTCCATCCTTATAACTGTTATTGTTCCTGAGAAAAAAATTTAAGAACGCACATTTTTGGATTCCACCCAAATTAACAACACACTTAGTAAGTCCACTCTCTATATTCATTAAATCAGGACTCTTTCTTTTGGGAAATTGCACGCTTACAATGACCACATGCGCGAAAAATTAATTTCCATTTAAACGCATAAAGTTTACTCTCGAGTTTACTAAACTATATAGACGAGGGAAATAAGGAAAAAAATTGTTGCAAACAGTTCGTATCGAAATGCGGTTTTCGGCATAGTGTTCAGTCTATATCTGCTCTCGAATTTCACCGGGGATGCTTAGGGGCGGTGCTACGGAGTGCCGGGGGTGCAGTGGTGCCAAAAATTAACCGTACCGAGGAATTGCTCAGCAATGCAACTCGGGGGTTTTCGCGGGCGCAGAGCTCAGATCTGTTCTGAAGATTCTCCAGGAATGCCCGAGGGTGATGAGATGGGGGTGATTTTTGAGTAAATTGTAATAATTCACACAAAAAACCCCCAGTAAAGATTTCCGAGTAATTTTAAAGCACGATTAATTCTACATCCCACTGCACCTACGAAGCGTAGCTTTGAAAGGTGTTTTACGTTTTTCAAAACCTTTTGGGTTTGCCAAAATGCTTTCAGTGACAAATTAAACCATTTCTAGGATTAGTGCTTTAGATGCATTAACTGTATACACACCTTAGCTCATATACAGGGTAACAGAGTGGCACAGTAGATTGAATAACTCGTACGGAAATAGATTTTGGGAAAAAACCCAAAAACAAGTCGATTTTGGTTGGAAGGGGGACATATTTTACTTCAAAATTTACATTCCTGGCCTCAACCCCTTAAACAAAATTGCCACCCCTTCAATAATTTTAAATTGAACGTTGGGTCGAGAGACACATCATTGGAAAGGGCTCTTAATTTCCTACACGCCTATGGTTTTTATGCGATTTCTTTGAAGATACTCTTGACTGTATGGTTCATGTAACGTACGTCTGGGTCATTGAAATAAAATTGTCAGTAATTTAACCATTAGAAACCGATAAAAAAACCAAAACAAAACATTGGCATCTGAAACATCAGATAATTCATAAGTTGCTCATAATAGGGATAGCTTTAGCAGAGTTTATTAGTCGAGGATTTTATGTCTCATGGTTTCTGTTCTCCAGGATTATTTTGTGTAACTAATATTTTTAATGGACGTGTTAGTTCACGTAAAAGCTTGAATGTCCATTTGAATTATTTGTCATTTGACATCCTGTATCCTTTAGAGGACGCCACGGGTGTACATTTTTAAGTAAAATATGTCCCCCTTCCAAACAAAATCGTCTTGTTTTTGCGTTTTTTTTCTGAAAACCTTGGATCCTTCCGAGTTCCGAGTAATTTTGGAACATTTTTCAAAACATTTAACACACTGTAGAAAGCTTTAGGTAAGCTGTTTGGTTCTCGAGAGAGAGACTTTGAAATCGCTTTTCTAAGTGCTTTCTGGTGTCCCTTAAGTTAGACCACTTCTTTAGGAGACAATATCCACTTCTAGAAAGCGCCTACAATATTCTGGCGAAAACTCAGAGTCAGAAAGCTCTGGAAAAGTCTAGAATTGTTCGCCAAAGATGATTGGTAGTCCAATTTAGGGATATTTTATCAAGGCAGAAGAGAGACGTAAGATCTTAATCAGTACTAATGGTCTTTTAAGTACATCATCTGAACCATTTGCAAAGCTATCAAGGTTATAATCCTAGAAAAGGGCTAATTGGTTTTCTGAAGCATAAGAAGGCCATCAAAACGCACGCTTTTTAGAGCTTGCGATATCGTTACAAAGCGTTTTAAGTAGTTTCCAGATGGCAGGCGTAAAGCACTTTGGAAAGTCGTCTAATTTTTCTCAGAACCTTGCAAGTACTTTCCAGAGTATTTTAAGTCTCATCAGAAAAATATAAAGCGTTAGTAGTAATCAAAGTCTTTCCCTTTCCAGAGTCTTTATGAGAACGTTACAGAGTATTCTATCATATTCTCAGTGCGTTTTAGGTTCCCTCTGTAATACTTTACATTTTGAAAAATTTCTCTCTCAAACCCTATTGAGGCACTCTCAAATTGAATCGTATGTCGTTTAAATCAACATGAAATACGGTAATAATTGGATTTCTTGCAGTGACGAATAATTAGAGGATAATTTCTTTCAGAACTCTCGTTAATAGTTATAACAAATTAAGTTGAATAAAAATTTACATTTTTTTGAAAATTTGTATACGTTAAACTTACTGTTGTAGGTATCAAGACGAATGCGAAACACGCCTTAGCGTGACGATTTGTTTAAATATGTTCTCTAGGAGATTATTAGTCATTCTTGGGCATTTATAGAGATTTATAGAGAGTCTCCAAAAATGCCTCTCTGTTTATCAAATTCCCCACATAACCCTGTTCAAACGTTTTCTTGTCCTTAGAAATTATTCAGAGGCTTTCAATATTCACGAAGGGTTCTTCAATGATTCATCAAGGCTCTTCAAAAATGAGGTGCACTTAATCCAGATCAAAATTTCTAGGAAAACTATGAAGGATTTTGGAACTTCCAAAATATATAGGCAACAAATATTTTCTGAGATAGGTATACCTAAATAAAACTACCTGCAAAGAATTTCGGAATACCATCTCAAGAAACTATAAAATATAAATATCTTTATCATGCAAGAATACGTGCTTATGTACACTGTACAGTAAATATTTCTTTTCTGTATGGAATGCTACCTAATGACTGGCATAGGTAGTTATTACCCACGTTTAGATTTCGGAGGTCCACAAATATACACTTTTACTTAGACACCTACACGTAGGCAGGCAACCAAAACTACTTAAGTTCGTAGAAGTAAATTGTCAATCAAACTACTGCTTTATATCAGGGTGCACATTTTTTTTCACACCTTGAAGTTTTCTTTCTTGTTGTACAAGCCTAATTTGGTGTGAAATTTTTAAACGAAAACACAAATTCAGCTTGGAAGGATACATTAGTCCGCAAGCTTTAGCGTCCCTTGTACTTCAATGGGAAGCAAATCTTTGGGTTCGTTAGACAGATTAATATTTAAAAAACTTGTTTAGGTGTAAATATTTTTAAAACAAAAGAAAGGCACACGCTCCTCCCATTAACGTTGGACCGTGAGCTTTATAATGTTAACGCGTAAAGCTTCGGCGAGAGAATTTTTACGATATTGGTCGAGTATAATAGATGAAAAAACCGTTCATTGGTTTACTATTAATCAATAATTGGTTATGTAGTGGATGCACGGTTTAATGGATGTTTAAACATTTCGAAATTCATATGGCTAGGATTTGTGATTTGTCGCAAATCGGATCTTTATCGAATTTGTTCAGTGCTGATTTTCTGCTCGCCAAAATCGTGCTACACTGCAGAAGTTTATTAATTAAAATCATGCAATAGACATATCAAATTTTAATAAAAGATTCAAAGTGACGTTAAATAATAGAAATTAAAATAAGAATTGAAGCTCAGTAATCCAAGAGCAAAAGATGCCGAACGATTTAAGAAATGCTTACCAATAATGCAAAGAAACGATTCTACTGTTGGGAATATTAGTTCGAGTACAACTATATATGACTGTGATAGAAGTTACATTTGTCAAAATTTGCTAAATCAAACTTACTTGAAAAGGATGGAATAAGTGGAAGTGATCGCGTCTAAAGGTATCATTTGGATTCTGGAGCAAGCAATCATTTTCTTTACAAGCTGTATTGTTGGAGAGAAATCATATAAATACATCACTGAACCAGTACATTAAGGGCTGAGAAAATGGTTCCGAGAATTAAGCATAATGTTATTTCCGTCTCTAAATTTTTGTCATTAACGCAACTTAGGAGGTAGTAATCTTAGATTATTCACATTTCTGGATGCTTCAGAAGCAAAAAGCCAAACAGAAGAAGTTGAGATTTTGATTTCTTCAAAAGCATTTCAACATTTTTGTAAACGACTTGAATGTACAATATCGTACAGCCCTTGGGGTAAATGGTAAATCGCAGAATGAGCAGGGTGGCCAAGTACTGTATGTGGGAACCTATTCAATGGAGAGGCTTGCGACAAAAAAGTTATTACTAAAATGACCGAGAGAAAAATTTGGAAAATATGCAATATGATTTTATTGTGATCAATAAAAAAGAATTCAGGAAAAATTAGTTTAAAACAATAACAATTTAAGGGCATGCCATATTCTTTGGCCTAAATTTCAGGTTAGGAACAAGATATAGAGAGGCGGTTTTCGCGAGCTTGTTTTGTAAAATCAGTTACTTTTTCCTGCAAAAAATCAAACCAATGCATTTAATTTGTTTGAGAAAGCGGCGACATGTGAAACTAAGAAAATATTATAATATTTGTAGTCCAAGAATAGTTCTTTTCAGCTAACCCAAGTTTGTTAAAAGCGGCTCAGCCGTTTCGAAGATACAGGGTGTTTTTTTACAGAAACTTTTGAATACCCCCCTCCACTTCATTTTTAGAGATACAGCAAAAATTATCAGATTATCCTCGACTTTAAAGACCGAGTTTTTTTGTTTTGGTTAATATAGCGAAATTCACATAAACATTACTCTTTTAGATTCAAGATTGCAGGTACGCCTTAGCGGCCATTTCAGAAACTTCAAAATATTGTCCTGGTTTTTCTCTTAGCCGTTTTAGCAATAACTTATTTTGCGGCAAGCCTCTACGATGGATTGGTTCCCAGATACAGTACCTCGCATTCTTAGTTGGCCACCCTGTAGATAACTTTTTTGCATTCAATTGGAGTTAAAGGTGTTGCACCATAACAAGTGAAGAAAATGAGCTTAAACCAAAAGCAAAGGAGGCTGTTATGATCGATTATAGTGGAGAGGATTAGACACATGCATACCTCTGGAAAATACAATTGCGAATTTACAAAAATTTTTACTCAGCATTTGAGCGTGTCATATTTCCACGACGAATTTTATAACGCGTCGAAATCAGAGATTTAACAATATTAGAATTTAGATTCGACCTTACAACACTAACTTTATAAATAAACCTCAGGCTGTCAGAAGTACGCTCTTCATTTCACTTCACCCAAACTAATCCAGAATTCAATATGGTCTCGTATTACGTTGTCATTTTAGCACCAAGTTGCAGTAATGTAACAAAGTTCCCTAAATCGTACAAAGTTTGACTATGTCTTATAGTACACTGGTCAATTTTAGTCATACAATGTAAGAAAAGACTAAAAACCGCACATACTAAGCGTTTTATCACCAAACAACTGACTTCTTCTAATCGAGCTCCGCAAGATTCTAGAGTAAATAAATCTAAAGGGTCTGATTATTACTTCTTTTAGCTGAACCAAGAATCATTTGCATTTTGGTCCTCCGAGCCGGATAAGAAGCTACAAAATGAGAGATCCAAGATCCAAGTTTGATTCTAGTTGCAGTTTGTGTTAATAACACAATAGTGTTGGCGCTTTTTCGTCACCGATTGACAAATAATACCGTTGAAGGTCGAATATGAAAGAAGCAGGTGTATATAGTCGACGACGATACTAATAAATACTGTTCCTTTTCTTGAGAAACGATATGAAAAATTGAATCTTGAATCCCATGTTCACTTATATGTAACATAACATTGTATTTTGCCACACTTGCGGCATTAAGATGCCTTGCATTTAATGGACACATGCCCTGGACGAAAACAATTAACGCAGTATCGTAATGATTTAATTTGATTGATCCTATCTTGGACAGGTAACTAACAAGAATATTTCACACTGGTAAATTGAATAGTTCTTTTGCAAGAACTGCATATTATTTTTTCCTTGTTACCCTCTTTAATTTCCGCCTTACTAAAGTGTTAATTTTTCTAATAATCCACACATTTTTGCGTAATGTATGCGATTGACGAAAGCTGATCCCTAGTGTTAAAAGAGTCTCTCTCTCTCTCTAGGGCCCTCTAGTTTACTAGTAATAAGATGAATAAGAAGCGTATCACAAGAGTTTACATATATTTTATGATTGTGTATTATTCGTAGGTCGCTGGTTCCCACCTCGAAGGACCAAAATGTAAATGATTTTTGTTTCAGCTGAAATAAGTAATAATCAATGAACTGTACATACTTGCTTACTCTATTAATTTCTCTAATAGTCTAACTAATAAATTAGCTGTTCTCCCAAATTTAATATCTAGCTCAAGCGTACGTAACAATCTTAAGCAAAGTCTCTTGAAGGAGGCACTCAATATTCGATTTTCTAAACTGTTATCAGAATATTCCAGGTGCTGTCCAGATCATATCTTTACAGAGCAATGGAATACCCTCGCACAGTTCTTTTCCAGATCTGTGAAACCTCATTGGGAGCTTGTTAGACCGTAAAAAGTGCTTACAAGAACATTGAATGATTTTCCAAAGCAATAATTAAAAGCAATTCCAGGGTGTTCTAACTCTGTAAAGGTTAAGATATCCGAGAAGAGATGTAGAAGTCTCGAAATCCATAGAAATCTCTCTTCTATAAAAACTCGAGAAATTGTTAAAGAGTCTTATAAGCAATTATTTGATCGTATCGTGTCTCCAGAGAATCCCATCGCTTTCTCAAATCATTTTAAGCTCTTTCTAGCGCTTCATAAGCCACATCCATTGCATTTCGAACACCGTCCAACGATTTCTAGCGCCTTGTTTGAACAGAAATCCATAAAGACTTATAAGGCGGTTATTCGGATTGATTGCAAAGTGTACATTTTCCCAGAACTAGTCTACTTGATCTACAACTACAAATAGCTCTAGCAACGGTTTAAAATTAACTACAAAGCTTTGGAAGCAACATTTAAAAGAAGAAGATCTAGCTAGAGGGTACCCTGTAAGTAGTTTTGATAAGAATTTCAAACTGCTAAAAAAGACGCTAGGAAACCCTGGGAAGGCGCCAGACTGCTCTGGAAAAGGCCGAAACGCTGTATCTTTTATTTTTACTTTACACTATTTAGCAATTGGAACGTGTGTTGGCTAAAATTTTGTTTAAAATTTCTATATTTCAAGTTGTTTAAAAAAAATCTACAAAGCACCTCATCCAACAGAAGTTTAAAAAACAAAAAAGTTTCTGGATTCAATAGGACAAACTCGAAAATGATGTCAAGATATCATATGGGCTTGATTTTGCGCGATGTAACTTCATCGCATGATTGAAAAAAGAAGAAAGTCCAAGTATTACCTTAGGTGTCTTTCAAGTCCAACATCAGTTTGCACCATATACCCAATGTTTATATGTAAACATAAAAATTATTTACCTACTATTTTTACCATTTTACCTTAACACGTTCGAGGCAATTGTCAAAACTCACCCTTAACTTTCTTCCTTTCGGCTATGCGAACCCTCGTTTAAACAATTTGAATTATCGGGACCATTCCGCACAATATGCACTTCACTTCGCGTAAACACGATCGAATGATTTGCTCATAAATTATATTTTTGCAAGAGGCGCGGTAACGTAAACCGGTAGAGATTAATCACCTAATGCTCTTATCTAAACTTCCAGTGACTCTCACCTTTCAATAATTGTAATGATTGTTGTTATTACAAATTTGAGTAGTTCTAAACCAAATGTATGCAAAATACGGAAATTAACCGAAATATGAATTTCTTTTTGCTGCTTTAGCATTTTTAACTCATTTTCCAAATCAAAAATTTTTACGATTAGCGTCCGCCTGCGCAATGTCACTCTCTTATTTATGGAGATATTTTTTTAAAATTTTAACCACAGATGCTTCTAGTCAATGCAAGCATATCGCATATTATAAAAATCAGATGTTCGCATGCGCAAACGGCGCAATGCTAAGTTTCTTATTTATAAAAATATATAGGCCTTATTTTCTTTTGTACACATAAATAGTTAGCTAAAGTTACTCGCCTAGGTGTAAAGGTATCGACATTTTGGGATCACATCAAAGGCGAATTGTTATCTTGGGATAGGGTACCGCCAATGTTCTCAAACTTTACGTTACACTTTTTGAGGGACTCTTTCTTAAGAAACGAGGATTCTTGAAAACTTTTACAATCCTAAAATCATCATCTGTTCACAGGAGGGCACCTTAGAGGTTACCGTAGTAAGCATATACAGGCTGTTTCACGCAATCCGTTACCTAAAAGTATTCAGACTCTCATTAATAATAATTTAAATCTGAAAATTTGCATACCAACATAGCAACAGCATCAAGGGTTTTCAAATTATTCAAGATTTTGCAACATTTTTGATTTTGCTATTCTTGAACCCTGTACCTATGAAAAGTCTTCCGAAATCAACAATGCTGATTTGATACTACATGAGAATGACTTAAATCGGCCTTCTACAGGGTGTGTTTAAAGTAATTGTCAATTGCAGATTCGCCATTTTCATGTTGAAAAATTTCCTCGAAATAAAAATTGTTTTTTACTCTGCGCCATCTTCTAGTAGGAAAAGGCATATCCAACATCCGTACCAAAGACGTGCCCTCCTCCTTGATGCATCATTTGGTTTTCGAGAGATCCACTTTTTTAAGGGCGGCTCCGAAGCGAAACATTCATAACACTCCGTTTATTTGTTGGCAGAACCTTGTATATCGCTAAAGTAGTATTAATTAAGGTGAGGGTCGCGAAAATAGCGCCCCCAGACTTCCATCCCCAATGGCGTGGTTTGAAGCGGTGTCCTTCCCAAAAATTAGACACTAAAATAATATGAAAATGTTCGAGGGGGTGGGGTGCTACCGTGCAGTTTACCTTCTACAAGTTTGCGTTCGTTATGTATTTATTCACTTAGTGCAAAAGAAAAATGCAAGTATGAAGAGGAGGGGAGGGATAACTTCACAAGGATGCATACACGTCCGTATCTGACTTCACTAATTAGAACCATTTCCCAGGTTAAGTTAATCTCCCGCGGAAAATTCAATTAAAAAATGAAACGATTTTCATGCCGACTCCTGTCAATTGCGTTTTATCCCGTAGAATATTATTATCCGAACTAGATTGAGCTGAGAATTGGTCCCTCTGATAAATTTGTTACAGTGTTAAATTTTTCTCGTGTGACAGTTTCCAATAATTTATGTTATCTGGCGTCCAGTAAAAAGAATGGACAGATTCAAACAATAAGGTCTTCTTATTCAAATTCGTATAGTAAAAAATGAGATTGTATGATATTTTGTCAGTAACATTTACAATATAACAGAAGGAAATTCAAAAAACTGAATACATTATTTTCTCATAGAAATCGTTGATGCGCCGCTACGAGAGTTGAGTTGATCAACGAAACGGAACGGACAGGCTGGTAAAATTTATCTTCTTACGGAATAAGGCTTCCCTTTGGTCAATCAGATTTTAAATCCTTCTTATATACGTCAATCGACTTTTGCTTTTTATATAGGATTGGAATTATACTTCAATTTATCATTGAACTTTATTGTTTCGAATATTGAGTGCGTCAGATGCCTGAGTCAGCTGCTACGCAAATCCACAATGTCCGCTAATTTAATAGGGCGAATTACGTTGCTGTGCATTAAGGGATGGCATGTACCTATTCGCGCACGTGTTCGGCGATGGTGGTGATTTCAACAGTTAAGAAAGTTTCATATCGGGCTTCACGAAATAGTTAGAGTAACGAGGAGCAGCGAAAATGCGCGGCATGTAACAATAAGATAGTATTACATACGCGGTAAGACTAGGGGGTCTTAGGGGTAGTTGGGAGAGTGCGTGTCAGCACACACACCCTCCTCTAGGCCTGTAGATCAATACCTCGGGGCAGCGCTGGACCCAGCACAGGTCCACCATCAGCAACACAGCCTATTTTACATTCTCCGTTCCTGCTTCTATCCCTGATACTTGCCGTTGTCAGCCTTCCTCGTTCGTACCGCTTTCATTGCTTGCGTTTGCCTACTTCCTTCCTTGCTTGCTTTCCATAGCAGTAATTCGTCCTCGAGTATAGCAGGATCGGAGTCCGCTCTTCTTTCAAACGTGTAAAAGGTGAGAGACCTCTGCAGTTATCTTAATTCCACACGACATCTATGCACCGTAGGTCCTGCGAAACGGACCGATAAAAAGGGCATTTACATTCGTTTATTAAGTTTTAAACCTCTAAACTTCGTTTGTAAGAATAGTCCTCGAAAGTGTGGTAATGAAGGTTAAACCTTTCCCTTCAGCAATTATGCAACACGCACCTCTCGAAATTAAGTATCATTAATAAATGTCAACGAATAAGCGGACAAATCGAAAGCGACAAAGCGTAAAATTTTCTTAACAAGAACTTTTTCAGGAATAACTTTTTCCGAGCTTGTTCTCTCCATAATATTTCGCCTTTTTTGCTGACCCAATCTTAATCTATGACCACGCCGGTGTGTTCCACTAATGCATAACGCAGTAATTGGGGTGATAATTATTCTTAATTATTATTCTAGTAATTGGTTTTGTAATATGCATCGCAAAGGGATAGTGCACTTTTCCGCTTCCTAAGGTAACCCTTTCCTTCTTCGATTCGCTTGGGCGAATTATTGAAAAGTTGGAAAGATCACTTATTAATAATTTATTGTATGTAGGGTCTAACAATTACCATCAACAAACTTTTTTTTCATGTTCATTTTTGTTTTCAATAACTAGGTTTGGATTCGTTGTTTTCACGTTCAAATATACACAGATACCAAATTTTGTCAAGATGTTTCAAAAAATGTACTATTGATATAGTAATATCTTAAATAATCAGAATTTGTATTATTTATTTTATTTTGTTCCTATTGCCTTTACATTTCTTTTCTCTTCTTCACTTTCAACTATTAGGTATAGCAGCAGCGATAGTAGTGGAAGCGGATCCGCCCCTTTGGCGCCCGATCAGTTAGGCGTCGGGACACTTTAATTAAATCGAACTTACCTATTAACACACAAACAATTCACTTATTTATTTTTTTCTTCAAAGACTATTATGAAAGTTTTGCACACTTTCACTTATTGTTCCTGCGCCTAGGCGTCACGGCGCCCTGGTTTCCAGCGCCAAAGTGTCTCAGCCTCAAAGTGTCCCGGCGCCAAGATAGCCAGCCGCGCCAAAGTGACATCGTCAAAATGTCCTAGACGGAATTTTATTGTTGAAATCAAGGCACCAATTTCACGCGCAGTAACCATTGGTCCGTTAAAATTAAAAATGGCGAAAATTGGCTAATTTGGTCGCTCCAGCGGCGGATTTACCAGCAAGCTGAGTAGGCTGGAGTCTAGGGCGGCAGATTTTAAGGAGGCACCAAATTTGTCCCACAAATTGTTGTCTTACAGAAATAATAAAAAACATTCTTATACAGGGTGTGTGTTTTTTTCATTTTCACTATGGGGATCTCGTAAACCGTGACAAAGTCGCTTAAATGGGCAAAGTTATGCAGAATTTTATGCTAATTAATTTTCTCTTTTAAAGTTTCTTATAGCCCTACAAATAGCGAAGTTATTGCCATAAAACCGAAAAATTTCATCTTCCAGAAATAATTTTAACGAACCATTAGTGATTTTTTCTCAGCTTTTTGATGGTGCTATAAAAAGAAAAACGAGTCTCTAAAATTTAACAAAAATCTCAATATTTTGGTACTGTACAGTATACTCTCGAGTATATACAGTGAACACTATTGTCTGTATAACTGGATCCTTTAAATAATTTAAGAAACATGAAGAAGTCGAAGAACAAAGGCATTTAACTGATAAATCTGAAGAATTTGAAAAGTCGCATGAACTCGAACGAAAAGAACACAAGAATTTGAAGGATTTGATGAGTGTAAAGAAGCAAAGGAATTGAAACATTGGAAGAGCCTAAGGAGAACGTAAGGTAAGGGTTATGAGGGGTGGGATGCGCCTCACGTAGCCTCTTTCATTCAAATGCCAAACCTAATCTTCACGTGGTACAACCTGTTTTCACCGACGAGGATATGGCGACCGCTCGACATCCGGAATATGAATTTCACTCTCCACCAAGCACCGGTCTCTTCGAGGTGAGGATGCGCGGATAGAGGACGGGGTACGTTGTTGTAAAATGGTCCTCAAAGACGGAGGCGTTTATCAATACCAACGGCATAAGGACGGGGAAAGCAACGGGAGTATTTTCTTGGGAGAAGAAGATGGACGAGTAGACATTTGTTTAGTATGGATTCCTCGGATACTAAATATTTCGGAGTTGAAATAGTTTCCCATTCGCATCTCCGGGGAAGACAGCATTCGAGGAATCCTACCAAAGTGCAGACTGAGAATAGAGATATTGAATAATAGATCTCCAATAGCAGCAGAAATGTTAGAAAACTTGAAAAGGGAAATGGAACGAACTAGATTGGGATTGGTTATTCTTGGAGTAAGCGAAGTAAGATGGGACGAAATGATGCTTTACTACAGTGGAGAAAGTACAGGGCGTTTCAAAAAGAATCATCCGATTTTGTAGGTTTATAATTTCAATACTAATAATAATATGGACATGAGGTTAATTTTATATTAAAGGGTAACTAATAAAGTTTTTTTATACACCATTTACAGGTGCTCAATATGGCCCCCTTGAGATGCACGGCATATGTCTATGCGATACTCAAATTCGTCCCACACCTTAGCTAGCATTTCTTGAGTGATAGATTCGATGGCTGCTCTAATGCGGTTCTTCAGTTCAACCAATGTTGTTGGAAGGGGAGGGATATAAACAATGTCACTCACATTTAGCAAACCGTATAACACAAAACGCTTTCTGTTGTTTAGACGCCATTTTGTCAATAACTGAGCTGGGCGTTGACAGAAGCGCGCTACTGCTACCTAGCGGAAACCACGCGAAACTCGAGAGCTTCCTCTTACTAACAGTACATTGTTCTATCAAATCGGACTTATAGATGAATAGCAATAAATTTTTAAAATCGGATGATTCTTTTTGAAACGCCCTGTATTTTGTGAAAAAGCAGCAAGATTCAGTACTACTCCAAAAAGTCTTTTTGTTGTACAAGTGTACATGCCAGCTAGTGATTATGAAGACAGCAGTGAACTAGAGGAAATGGGAAGGAAAAGGTTGTTGCAACCTTTACTCAAACAAAAAAATCAGGAGTTAAGTTGCTGAAGCCATGGATGACGTTTGAGCTTTGTGAGAGACTGAAACATAGAAATCTGTTGTATAAAAAATTAAAGAAAAATCCTGAAAATTTAAAATTAAAACAGTGCTTTCAGTCAGTCTCCTTAAAGCTGAAACAAAATATTCAAACTCAAAAAAGCAACTATTATTATAAACTTTTTGAAACCAACAAGGGTGACACCAAAAAACAATGGCAAACTGTAAATGCCATCTTAGGTCAAAGGATTGAAAAAAAGAGCATTGACTGTATTATGAAAAATGAAAAACCAAACATATTGATATATGACAACCTAGAAATTGCAGAAGAATTCAATCACTTTTTCACCACTGTTGTAGCACAGATTAAATTTTGTCTGTGGTTGTAGGCAGGCTTTTGGAAAATCTTGACTCATTTGATGGTTTTAATATGTGCGCATACAAAGAGACTTTCCCTTCAATACATGTCAGTAACTCTTTCTTTCTCTTGCCCACCTGTAAATTTGAAGTCTCCGATATTATAAATAATTTAAATGTCAATAAATCACCTGGTATTGATGGAATCTCATCCCGAACCATCAAAATGTCCAAAGAGTATATTAGTTCAGTATATTTTTAATCTAAGTTTTGAAACAGGGGAATTCCCTTCCAAATTAAAGACAGCTGTTGTAATTCCGTTACATAAAAAAGGAGATTCAATAGAGTTGAACAATTATAGGCCCATTTCACTGCTATCTGTCTTTGCGAAAATATTGGAAAAGCTAGTTAAATCTAGGCTGCTTAAGTTTTTGAATTCAAAAAATTGTTTAAGTTCAAACCAATATGGATTTATTGGGAAAAAATCTACCGAGGACGCCTTACTATCGTTTTGTACCAAAATATACAATGGAATCAATTCAAAATTAAATACGGCTGGTTTGTTTATCGATATTACCAAGGCATTCGACTCTGTTGATCATAATATCTTATTAGCTAAACTGGAGGCTGTAGGAATTCGAGGTGTTGCCAAAACTTGGTTTAAAAGTTTTTTAACTGAAAGAAATCAATGTGTAAAAATAAAAAAACGAAACAAGTTCTCTTCTGCCGATCTCGTCGGGAGTACCGCAAGGTTCGGTCCTTGCACCAACATTATTTATTTTATACATAAATGAATTGTGTTTGGGGAATTTTCAGGGTACAGTGACTTGTTTTGCAGATGACACTGCGTTAAGCTATTCGGCTAGTAACTTTAGTACACTAAAAAGTAATATTCAATCAGATCTGAACAAACTAAAAACATGGTTTACTGTAAATAAGCTAGCATTAAGTTCCAAAACTAAACTGGTCTATTTCTCGCTACGACACAAAGAGCATATAAATGAGGATGTATATTTTAAATGCAAAAAATGTTTGAGTGGTTCGACCGAGGATATTAATTGTAGTAAGTGTGTATTAATTGAACAGGTAGAGAAAATAAAATACTTAGGGTTAATCCTAGACAAGAATTGCACCTGGAAGGAACATATACAATCAGTTAAAAAATATACTTATATGTCACTAAGGAAATTTTACCTCCTAAAGTTTGTCTGTCCAATGGAAGTATTAAAATCTGTTTATTTCGCATTGATAAACAGCAAACTGGAATATGGGCTAAGCTGCTGGGGGGGAGTATATCAATCATTAATCCAACCACTTCTTATATCTCAAAAGAGAGTTATAAGACAAATTTTTCAAATCAGAAGAAATGAGCATTCGTTTCCTTATTTTACATTGCTGCGGGCACTCCCTATCAGACATTTGTATGTATATAGAGTCCTGCGCATTTTTTATATGAGAGGCGGCCAAAAAACTGCAAATGAGGAGGTTCACTCGGCAAGACTGAGGAAATTAAATCGTGTAGCACTTTTAAAACCCACGTGTGAGGCATTTAAAAGATTTTACAGTTACACCACTTTATCGTTTTTCAATAAGCTGCCTCTTGAAGTTAGTAACGCAAACAACTTGACCAAGTTCTTAAAGAATTTAAAAAATTGGCTGTTTACATTAAATTTTGATGAAATAGAAAAACTTTTGACTAAAAATTGATTTCCTCTACGTCACTTAAAAAGCACTTATGAATTAACATTTTTATTTTTATTATTTTTTTTAAATACATCCAACTTATGTTTAAATCAATTGCTTATTCTATAGAGTGTATCTATTGTAGTTCCTGCAACTGATATGTTACTGTGTTATATTTTTTATAGAAGGTAACCTCAACACAGCATTGCTGGGAGGTACCTGCCATGTGTCACGTAAGAAAATTTTCTGTTACGTAAGCTATACTTTTTGTTTGTGCTCCGTTGTGATACATGGAAATAAAGATTTACTCTTAAAAAAAAAAAATAGTGATGGGGGATTGAAAGGCTAGTATTGGAGAAGGTCGAGTGGATAGAGCCGTTAGAAATTATGGATTGGGAGCAAGGGATGAAAGGGTGTACGTCTAATAGAATTCTGCAATGCCTGAATCAATATAGAGGAAGAATCGGAATGATCAGTGGAAGTATTTTGATGCCAGGAATAAAGGCGGCTATAAGAGATATGAAAAATGGTAAGGCTGCTGGGATAGACGGGATACCGGCAGAGTTAGCGAAGTGTTTGGAAGAGGAGGAAGGAGTGTGGATACGCAGGGATTTGTGTAATGAGATTTACGAGAGTGGAGTGTGGCCCGAAAACTTTTTTAGACCCATTATGGAACCGCGTCAGAAAAAGAAAGGAACAAAGAAATGCGGAGAACATCATCATAAGTGATATAGCTCATGTTGATAAGAGTTGGTTGCGGGTGTTAGATAGGAGGTTGAGGAGAATAATGCAGGGGCAGTTGGGGAAGAACAATTTGAATTCCGAAGGGGTTTCTGAATCGGGGATGTATTCGCAGTAGTAAAAACAAGAAGAAGAGAAAGATATATAGAACGAGGAAGAAGTATAAGTCCGTGCCTAGTAGATCTGGAAAAGGCATCTCTTGTGTTAAATACGAAATACTATTAGAAATTGTAAGGAACAAAGGTGTGGATTGGAGAATTAACCACAAGAAGCTGAAGGTAATGAAAGTAGAAGTAATGAATGAAAATGGTAAGGGGATAATTATTGGAACAAGTAAAAACAGGTAAATATTTAGGCACTGTAATTCTGTTTGTCGCCTGTCTGTTGGTCTGTCCGTTTGTTCCTTTGTCTGTCTGTCCATCTATCTGTTGTTTGAAAGATAACTTTGTTTAAAAATGTCCGATCATTTTGAAATTTGGTACACATGTTCTTAGTTAAAAGTAAAAATTGATACTTATTTAAAAAGTTTGTTTTGCACATACGCGATCCAATTTTTTTATTTGTTAAGGTATGTAAATGAAATTTTGTATGTAGGCATCTCGAGTAAAAGTAAAACTAATGCCGAATCAAGAAATTTGTTTTGTGCTTGCAAAATCTAATGTTTAGCGCATTTCCACAAAAATACGCTATTGTGTCCACTGTGTCCGTCCATCTGCCCGTCCGTCCGTCTGTCCGTTTGCCCGTCCGCCCGGTCTTTATCTTAAGAGCTATTGTTCTCTTTTTGCTATTTGATTCGTTACAGTGTCAGGGCTTGTACCAAAGAAGGATCTTTTTCTGTGCCGCTTAAGAAAAAAGTTAAGGTAAAAGTCTATGTTTTTATGTACCATAATTTTACACTTTTGCCGTTTATTGACGATCCTCGAGATCTTTTATAATATTGCATTGCTGTCTGCCCGTCTCTCTGTCCGTCGTGCGTTGTCCACGATAACTTTTGTATTTGCGCATTCCAATTTTCCTATGTTAAGATATTTAAATGAAATTTTGTGTGTAGGTACCTCAAATAAGCAATAAACGAATGTCGAATCAAAAAGTTTGTTTTGCACATGCGCCATCCGTTTTTCTTTATTTGTGAAGATATTTGATTAAAATATTGTATGGACACAATTCGATCCGACTAAAAACACGCAAAACAATAATTGTTGCGCATGCCCAGACCCACATTCGTAATTTTTGAACCAATTCTTCTAAAATTTTAGGGTAGGAATCTTCTTATAAACTGAAGTTGAAGTAGCAGGTCAAAAATGGATGCTCGACTGAAAACCCATAACCCGCATCCATTTGCAAGCCTTCGTCCTTGTGCAATGGAGTTATTAATATTCGCAGTCCAAAACATATACAGTGGCATAACTTGCGTATTTCGCCTTTAATGGAATGTACTAAAATAAACTTCCAGGCTCTTAGTTTTCCTAGAACCAGATCCTGTATATTCAGATCCTTGATTTATTTGAATTTTTTAATTTTTATAGCTTCAAATCTTGGATTTCCTCTAAATCATTTTTACCGCCGAATTATTAATGTTTTACTTTTAATTATTACAGGAACCTCCATTTTATGAACTATCTTCCTTGTTTTGAGAACTTAATTTTAAGTATATTTAATCCCTTCCGCAAGTCCTAACTGCTTCCAGGTATTTACTACCATCAAATTTCATTAACAGTAAGAGCTTCCTCTTCTTTTCCTTTCACCTTGTACTTAGTTATGTTTTTGAATTTCCCGCTCTCCTTCCACCTTCCCAGAACATTTCACCTTGCGCACTTTCCACTTCCCGGTTCGATTCATTGTCGTTTATCAAAATGTAAGAATTATTAAGGGGCAGAGCAACGCGATGCAAGCTTTATAGGGGAGTCGATGGTGTCCGTCTGTCCGTGCACACGATAACTGTCAAACGCTTGAACCGATTTGGTTCAAATTTTGCACAGTTGACCTATATGCCACAAGTAATAAGCCTATTGAAAATGGGCCAAATCCAATGACCTCTTGGGGTGACGCCTCTCTGTTTCTGCCAAACGCTTGAACCTGTTCGGTTCAAACTTTCCACAGTTAACATATATATGTATATATACCACATGTAACAAACCAATTGAAAATGGGTCAAATCCACACCGAGGTGCTCTGCCGCTTTTTTTAAACGCTCTTTATGGGTTTATTTTGTTCTTTCTTACAAAATAATTTTATAAAGTTAACGCTACATTGCCAGTTAATTTAATATGCAATTTGTGCATCGTTTAAAATTTCCGTAAGTATTTTGAAATTTATGATCTCGTCCTAATTGTCATTTTTACCATACTAATATTGGATCGCCTGATGATGACGTACCGTCGAAACGTATAGCAACCACACATATAATAAACGAAGCACTGGGGAGGTTTAGAGTCGTTGCTCCCCATAATATTAATTTGTATTCATCGATTTTTTCTTGTTACCTGTCTTAATCTGATCTATTTGAAATGATGCCCATTCGTCACTGTCCTGATGGATGATGCGTAGCACATAATTTGACATCTCATCAGTAAATTAAATGTAGCTTATATTTAATCAATGTCCTGCAAATTACTGAACCGTCCACCTGAACATTAAACTGGGATATAAATGTAAGCATACGAATCATAAATCGCTTCGACAAGATAGAGTGGTATAAAAATGGAAGACAAAAGCCAGTTTATTAGCAAATTACTTTCAGTTCGTGTAATAAGTGCGTTTCGGTGACCATTCGACATTAATATCGTGTATCATGGAGTGTAGAAATCCATCCTAAAATGTTATGTGGGTGAAATAAAACATATCTCCCCTCGTTTATCGACGACAAAAATAAAATTACCAATCTTAATTATAAACGAGTTCGAACAATATCAATTTTCGTCAATATATGAAAAAGTTAATTAACAATAAGGTATTTTTTTATAAAATCATATTCGATCCTAAATAGCCTTCTGCGTGAGATAGCATCTATCTTCACGGCTCAACGCATCCATGGTCTTTCTTTTGTTAAGGGCCGTTATTCTCTTTTACCCTCTACCCTCTCCGGCCCTTTGGCTGTTTGGATACTGCACACAACTCTTACGAAGCGGCAAATTAGTTTCTACTTGCTCGATCAATTTATAAATTGCATTAGAAAAAAATTAGGCATAGCTCGACGAATTTTGTGCGAAAATCGGCCTCTGGACAAGGATTTAATGATGTCGGCGTGGCTGAATGTAAAAGCGTGTACGTCAAAGACAATCGCTCTGTATGTGGGAGAACGAAGGGATGGCGATACAGTCGAAATATAATTAATATCGAAGAGTTTTTGATGTATTTTAATTCTTAATATTCCGCTCTATTGAATTGATCCCACTCAACATCCAACACTTTTGGTCGTCATCAAGGGATTCTTTTATCTCGTTCTAGCATATCCTTTTTATCTCTTTTCACGCAGCGCAACGAAAAACTTGATGCGTAGGTCAGGGTTAAGAATCTGTGTTATTCTTGGTCGATCATTAACTTCACCAACAGATGGAATACCAAATAAAACGTAAATCCGATTTATTAAATGTCGCTCCCGTCCGACGAAACGTGCAGGGTTATTGCTGGTAATTTATAATTAATTTTTTATCCCTTTTCTAAGATGGTATGCGTTACTTATCTTAAATTATAATCGGTGCTCCGTATCTTAAGGGTGGAATTAGTAATCGCGCCACCTGCAGAACCGAATTTTTTCACAAAGACTTTTATTTTTCATAACGGACCCCGCGTCAATAATTTGAGACTGAGCGGATACATTTTAAATGTCAAGCACGGGCATTTCTCGATTTGCATTTCATAAACTAATTAGCACAAATCAAGCGGTGTCATGAAAGGAAACGTCGTCCATTTTTTCCACCGAATAAACTTAGAGGAGCCTTGGATTTATTGTTAATGAGCTTTTCGTAATTCTTAGGAACGGGCATCATAGATGCCGATCGTGTGATAAACGGGCATCGAAAGCATAATTAATTGTGTTTCTGTATGCATCTAAAAACAGTAAACGCATTCCTTGATTAATTATAATATGGCATTTATAATTAAACTAAAATAATATGTTAATGCTGGTTTGACACGTTCACTGTTTATAACATCGCGGGTGGAATTTTTAAAATACCAAAACCCCATGAAAAATTTGCGAAATAAAAAGTTAATTCGGCTGCCAATTACTCTTTCCTACAACTCGTCGACGGCAACATCAACACAGACAGGGCAAAAATCCCTTAGCTCAAACGACAGTATACCGTAGGTACTGCCACAACTATACGTAAAGACGTATATCTGTGGTACTGCGATTCGCCTCCCACCTTTTTAGCAAGACAAACGCAGATCACAACGGTACACAGGGTGTAATGATAAAGTACGGCCAAAGATTGGACGGTATGTACGCCGTTTATGCCAAAATGTGCATTTTTTCCACAACTTTCGACGAAATTTGGCATCTGGGAGGTCTTCAACATGAAAATAACGAACAAAAAATTAGGTTTCTACAAATTTGAAATAAAAAACTGCAACTGCAACCTTTGGCACAAACATTGTCAGAATTTTATAAAATTTGGTGGGTGCGCCTTTTACTTGTTACCAGAAATCTTTCTCAGAGCACTTTTTTTATATAGAGTCCATGTGAATACACATTTTTTATAGAACGTGTTTGGTTTTCTTGATACGAACTACATTTTTCATGCGGACCTAAATTATCTTTATCTTTATTTTTTCAAAAACTCCAAATATATAGAGTGGTTCCTATGAAAAATGCTCCAGGCCCCTCCTAGGTTCATTTTTTCTATCGGAAGAAATTGAATTCGACGTTGTTGGTTATCAGTGATGTACAAAAAACTTCACTTTTGCCATGTGCTTATACCTGTACGAACAGGGTTTATTTACTGTAAGATCACTTTGATTGGAAAATGACCGTTCAATAATCGCATGAAATCCCCAAATGGGGTTGGATTGAAAATAAAAGCTTCGAACGGCAACAAAATCCATAAACAAAAGTGTCAAATCTATCCCTTTTAAACTAATAATTTCTTTGCCCACTTTATAAGCGTCGTAACTTTGCATTCAGTCTGAATGCCAAAATACAATTGTTGCAAATTTTATTATTGAAGGAGAAATCGTATTCGCAATAACGCAAGTGTATTAGTTTATTTAAATAATATTGTTATTATGCCATTACCGTCCCTACAGCTTGGGCAAAGATGTTTTAAAAATACTGAATGGATTAAAAAAAATTAACTGTTCGAGAGATTAAAAATCAAGCTGCCTTACATGTAAGAAATAATTAATGAAATTAACGAACGCTGGACTCGCCAGAAGAACATTATCATATTTGGGGTAACAGAAAGCAATAATGAAAGTATTGATCTCCGCAGAGAAGACGACCGTAGTCGGGTAAACCAGATTTTACAGCTAATCAGCACTGATTGCAACCTATCCGGAGTGTCTATGTTTCGACTAGGTATCATTAACAAGACATCTCGCCCAAGACCAATTAAGGTTATACTCAATACCAGTGAAGAAACGAAAATTATCTTGAAAAACAAGATCAAGCTCAAAGGTAACCCGAACTATCAAGCAATCACCATCAGTAGCGATCAAACGCCTAAGGAACGCGACTATCTGAACAAATTGCGCAACGAACTAGATTCACGGAAAAACAATGGCGAACCAAACCTTACCATTCGATATGTACGCGGCCAGCCCAAAATCGTTGATCAAAAAAACTTGTAAATGCCCTCCTCACAAGCTACACTAATCACACAATGCAAATATGTTTTACCAATATACGATCCTTGTCTAAAAATGCCGACTACATAAAATTGAAGGTGGTTGATTTCGACTTCATGTTCTTATCAGAAACCTGGTTAGATCCCAAATGTACCTATCCCCATATAGTATTTGACACCCATCAAGTACATCGAGTTGATAGACCTACCCATGCTGGTGGTGTGGCGGTTATAGTCAAAAATCATATCAAAGCAAAAGTAATACACACCGCTAACACTGGAATCGAACAATTATGGTTGGAAGTCGAACACGGACGTGAGATTTTTGCCATTGGGGTCGCCTATCGAAGCCCAAGTAGTAACATTAGTGACCTGTCTGCTCTAAATGATACTATTAAGAACTTATATTTTAAATATAACAATCTAATCTGTGTTGGTGACTTTAATATTAATATGCTTGGTCCACGTGTACCTCATGTTTTTGAAGAAATGTTCAACGAACTAGGTTTTGTTCAGATGGTTAAAGATCCTACAAGAATTACTCCCAGCTCGAGTACACTCATCGACCTCCTGTTTACAATCCATCCCGAGCGAATTATTAATATCAAACAAACTTGTCCTATTGGAACTTCTGACCACAATGTTATTTCTTTTGAATACATTATGAATAATTCAGTCACAACTACCACCAACGAAACCAGCGTCCATGTTAGAGATCTCAGGAATATAAACTACGCTGAATTTTGTCAAACTGCGTCTTCACTGGATTGGAATGGCGTAAACAGCTGTCACACAATTGATGAAAAACTACACCACTTATATGTGCTTATCAATCAACTCCTCAATGAATATGCACCGATAAAAGCTATCAAAACGAGCAAAAAATATAAGCCATGGTTGTCTGGAGAGCTTTTAAAAATGATACGTCAGAAAAACAATGCCTGGCTAAGATATCGATCTCAAAGGAATTACACCAACTGGGTATTTTACAAACGCCTACTTACTGACACAAAGCATGCAATTAAAACTCGTAAAATGGAGGCCATCAATAGATTTGTTAACACAAACAATATCACCCCACGCAGCCTTTGGAATGGACTACGTAACATGGAAATTATCGATAGCAAACACAACAAAAATTTTTTCAGCGTATTAAAGGACCCTAACGTGTTTAATAAATACTTTCACCAAGACTGTAGATATACCGGGCTACAACCTAATTTTACTGTGGAGGCCAAATGTCGAAATCCTGAGTCACATGTATTCAATTTGAAATGTGTGGATAGGTCTGAAGTATTATCCGCAGTGCAATCAATCAAGAGCTCAGCCAAGGGATGTGATAATTTGTCCATTACTGAGCTGAAGTTGTGTTTGCCATTTTGTTTAGATGCGCTGACTGACATAATTAATTATTCATTATACAGCAGTATTGTCCCAGCACTATGGAAAACCGCAATAATCACACCTATCCCGAAAATCAAAAATGCTCAAAATGTGGAACAGTATCGGCCCATAAGCATCCTTCCAGCAATGTCCAAAATACTGGAAAGAATCGTACACCAACAAATCGATATTTATTTAGAAAGAAACCATCTCTACTACCTAAAACAGTCAGGTTTTCGTAAGCACCACATCACTGTTACTGCTCTATTGTGTTTACTACATTCAATAAAAGGAGAGTATGATAACGGCAATGTTACTGTAATGTGTGGATTAGACTTTTCGAAGGCTTTTGACACTGTCAGTCATTCTAGACTAACCCATAAGCTGGAGACATTAGGTCTTTCTAAACACTCTATAAACTGGTTCAAAAATTATCTATCCGATAGATCGCAAAGGACTAAAATCTCTACGGCAAAAGGGATTTCCGTATCTGCTTCATTACCTGTTGAAGGAGGTGTTCCACAAGGAAGCATCCTTGGACCATTACTGTTTAACGTGTATGTCTCGGACCTCAACTATTTCCTAAAATATGTTGATATACATCAATACGCAGACGACATCCAGTTGCTAATGACGATCAACAGTAGCAACTCAAATACGCATATGAGTAATCTAAATGAAGATCTACACACAATTTCTAAGTGGGCAGCCGTGAACAACTTACATCTCAACTCCAACAAAACTGTTGTTATGGCCGTTGGCACCACGACAAATTTACATAAATTTCACATGTCAACATCTCAAAAAGTAGAAGTCGACGGAAACTGTATAGAGTTTGCCACATCCGCCAAAATCTTGGGACTGCATATTGATCAAAATCTGAACTGGGAAGTGCACGCCAACTATGTATGCACCAAATCGTATTACAAGTTAAAAACGCTATACAGATCTAAAAATCTTTTAAGCCAAAATATTAAACTCAATCTAGTTAAACAATTAGTTTTACCACTAATCACCTATGGAGATGTATGTTACCATGGTCTTAACGGGAAGCTATCTTACAAATTACAAAAGGTCCAAAACTATTGCTTACGTTATGCATGTGGCTTACACAAGTTTGATCGCATACAACCTATGCTACGCAGTCTAAATATGCTAGACATGAAGAAAACCCGTGTACATAACACACTTTGTCTGTTGCATAAAGTAATCAAAACAAACAGTGCACCATTATACCTACGTGACTTGTTCAAATCCCTACAAAGTTTTCACTCGTATAACACACGTACCAGTGACTTGTTTCTACCTAAAACGAACACTCAGATAGGCTCTACTTCATTTCAAGTGCTAGCCGCAAGCCTATGGAATACCTTACCGCCGAGCATTCGTGACATCACTGCCAGAAAACTTTTCATTCAGCAATGCCACAACTTCCTGATGAACGCTGTAGGCTAAATTTAACTCATACCACTGCAATCAATGTATATATACTCTTTCTCTTTGATGTTATCTACTTATCTATATTCTTATGTACTTACTATTTAATGAACTTTAACTACATTTATATGATTAAGCTTGTAGAGGAGGGATAAATGGCCCTTGTGGCTTTTCCTTATCCTAAATAAAGATGATTATTATTATTATTATTATTTAAGAATATTAAAAGTTCCCTTAGAATAGGAAATATGCACCCATCCCAATCTGCCCAAACTGTAATTTGACTGGACTAAATACTTATGAAAATTGACACAACAAATGCGATCGCGTGGCATTTGACGTCACTTTCATACGTTCAATAGTGAAGCGTTTCGCAAATTTGAATTTCGTTCGCTTATTTTGCACTTTTGAATTAACATGTTTAGCAATTAAAAACAAACTAAATAAGAAAGTAATGGTTTAAGTGTAATGTCAGGACAATAAATATTCGCGGGAGAAAGAATCAAGTAAATTTAAACCACATGTTTATTCCCTATTGTTGCAAATTTGAAATGAACTTGAAAACTTTTAAAAATTTTAAGTGGTTTCCGTCACGTGGGTTTATTAACTATATAATACCAAAAAGGTTTCAGAACTATTGCAAAGTCTAGAAAAAAATGTGTGAAATATTCCAAAATTTCTAAAAAGGATGGGATGACGTTTTATGAAGACACTCAATATGCATATGGAATACCCTCTACAGCATGATCTGGACCTATCTATACAATAGTATAGTTTTTTTTCTGTTTGTCTTGGCGAGGATAAATAAACCTCCAAAAATAGCAGTGACACATGAAAGGTTGTTCAATTTGTCATTCCTAGCCTTTTTAAAAAAGAAAGAACACAAAAATTTGATATGCAGAAGGTACTTCAATAAATTGATAACTTGAAAAATCGAAAATTACACTTATTTTGAATAAAAACTTCGTTATCAATGTTTACCCTGGAAAACTGTTTGCCATCTCTGCTACTTTATCCTCCTTTATTCATATAAATTCGGTGTTATTTTTCGATTTTAGTCGAAAATGCGTGACGATTTTCAATTTAATATACAGTTGTGCTAAGAAGTGCAAAAGTATGCAACTTTATACGATTATAAACGATCGGATTATTGCAATAGAAGCGCACAAGGCCAGGCATGGGAAAAATCGAGGGGTTGTTTACGACTTATGTTAGTGGACGAAGATTTCCTTCATTTTCTTAAAATTTATGTATTTATTTGTTTAGTTATTTATTTATTTATTTATTGATTTATTTAGTTATATCTTAAAGTGCCTTAAATTTCTCCAAATTCACACAAAATTTCTTCGAATTAACGTGAAATGAGCAACGTTATTTCCGTATAGAAACCTTTTATTTCCTTAAAATTTCTTCCTCTTTTCCCAAAATGTACTAATATTCTCTCAGAATGTCGTCTAATTTCATCCTACACTTCCCAAATATGTCCTCGAAATTTCCTACATAAGGGACCAGAATTTCCCTCGTGATCAACCCCTGTAGGTTGGTCACGGCTTATTTTAGGTGACCAAAATTCCTTCATTGCCAAAAATTGCTACCATTTCCCTTAATTACTAGCATTGCCTTATATTTACACATATTTATGCAAAATTTCTCTGAATTAACGTTAAATAAGTAACAGAATACGCCCTAGAGACAGAAGACAGAATCAATCTTCATTGCTCTACAACGGTAATAAGATATTCCCATAGGGATGATGTTTGTGAACAGTTTCGAAGATTTCAAAAATTCACGTCATCTAAAAACTGTAATATAGCACCAATCAACCTTTTTCAAAAATTCACGAAACACAGAAGTAGGTCCTTTTTAATCACCATATTTAACCCTGGCAGGAACCCTGGTCTCTAGTCCTACTCACAACGCAGATACAACGCATAACACTCTTTCATTCTAATGTCGCGGTACGATTTGACATTGACATTACTTTCTTTAAGTAAAATTCTATTTTATGACGTTATATTTTGTGGTGGGTTACATCCATCATAGATTTCCAGAAAATGCAGTCGTGTATGAAACGGAGAATTAAGTTTACGCAAGGAAGAACAAAGAATGTTTCTTTCCTTTTGTTTTTGAGACAATAGATTTAGTTTAAACACTTTACACCCATTTATTTCCAATATCCACGTAATCATTTTTGGAATCTTTTTAAAAAATTGGAAACTCTTGGAATATTCTTTGGTCTTTTCCAAATTTTACCTGTTCGCTTCATTTTCCAACCATGGGAGGAGGTTCGGAGTTGTTTTACTTCATTAATTATTTGTCTGTAACAGTGAGCAGCAATGAGAAACGCATTATGAGATCACAAAAGCCTGACACAATAAATAAATAAAGGGTCTTTTGAGGTTATAGTATTGCTCGCTGCAAATAAAGAGAATTAAATACGGAGAAATCATTTTGTGATGTTTGAATAAATTGTTTTCGGTTGATGATTCAATCTGTTTGGCATTTATTCAAATCTGAATAATTACGGCTATTTTGTTATCATTTAAAAGAATGTAATTAGCGAACTACCATTGTACTCAATTTTCGTTCATTAAAACATCATTAACATTGCTCTCTTTCACTTGTAAAATTCTAAAATAAAAATCTGTAGTTGCAAACTTTTTGATCGTTCCTTGTTTGCATTTTTTTTTTGGGAATAAAAAAGTCCTTAGGGTTTCAGGATACCTACATCGAAAGCGCTATCAGAAGGTCAGCCAGTGAGGATGTGTACATCTTTTCCTCTCTGAGTACAATTCACATAACAGTTGTGTGGAGTAAGCGCCACTTGATTCAACGCCCAATTTTTCAAAGTCGCTGTAAACTGAATTTTAAGCTGATAGTTTAATATAGTGACGGAGAAATCTGCAAAATTTATTGTTGGAAATGTGTTTCTTGGATCATTACTTCGAGCAGAACGTAAAAATCCTGAAAAACTTTAAAAATTCCTCCGGTAAATGGCAAGATCAAAACCCTTCCCGGTTTTTCACGAATTACATAATGTTTGATTTCTGTCCCGCTGAGAGTTGGAAAACTTCATTCTTAGTTTGTTCCGAATAACCTTGATTTTGTATAAAATTTGCGACAAAACAGTCAAATTCAGATCAATCCTCTTCCCAGCATTGATGGCAAAGCAAAAATTGATGTATACCCATAACTTAAACCGTTCAAGGGATGTGTAAGGCCATCAGCATCTTCATATCTAAATTTCAAATCGGAAGGCACGAATCGGTTCAGACACAGCTTTTTAATTGAGAAGAGGAAGATACAAAACCTCCTCTTAGGAACATTTGTCAAAAACATAGACGTCTAGTACAATTATTTAAGGAACCATATTAAACATTGTCGCATCTTTGGATTGGAACAACTTAATGCAGTACGATGAGATAATCTCATGTCAAGATATTTCACAACCAATGTCATTGACTAAATGCAAAAATCTATGAGCTGCATTAACTATTTGAACACAACCGTGTAATTTACAATTTACTCCATTAAACATTTACCCATCACCATTTATTACCGAGCATTTAAATTTTATAGGTAGGTAGCCTATGCATAATGCACTTTTCATGAATTATTCCCAAAATTGCAGGCAAATCTACGTGTGCATGCAAAATCAATCTGATTTTTCATTCTTAACTTATTTAAATAAGTGCTAAACACGCTGAATTCGTATACGAGAGAGGAAGCTGCAGTGATTTCGGGATTACCAAGTGCCCCAAAAAGAAAAATATTAATAAAGGCGCACTTAAATTCAAATGAACAACTTTTTGTCGGGATTCCAACTGCAATTAAATACAGGAGGAAATTTCAAAAGCAACAGGTGTTAATCAATGATTATTTATTATGTCGGAAATGTTTTATGTATGTGTGGTTTTTATTTTTATATAGAATGAGAGCTGATAGGGTAATTGTTCATTGCACTTTGACGATTTAAATGGTACCTACAATGTGCGAGAATGTGTGTAGTTGATTAAAACATGTAACGTTATCTATTACGTTCCAGGCAGCAGAAACGATTTATATGTTGTTCAACAATGGGTTAATATATGAAATAAAGCTTAATTTAACGCTACATTTCTATTTAAACCAAAACAGTTGTAGCGCACGCCATCCATAAATTTCATTAGAGTGCCTATTTTTTTCACGCGGTCTGTTGTGAATTTAATTTTTTTCACGGCCAAGTTAACCCTCAGACCTTTGAGGGATCATCGCTCAATGACGATAGAATCCACTCCTGTAATCGCATTACTTTCCGATTCTCACGTTTTTGTCGTCTGAAAATTACAAATTTGAAATCCTATACACGGCAATTTTATTGGCGAATTCACACTTCAAGATCAATAACGTCTTAAACGAAAAATTAATATACAGGGTCGCTATTAAAGATGGAACCAAACCTCTCACGCTCAAACTGTTTAAGATGCAGATTATCCAGTCGATTTGAGAGCCGGTTTTACACCTTGTTTTTTTTAAAATACCTCCGCAGCGGTTTGTCCTACGAAAAAAAAGTTCAAATGTAGGCTAAAGAAGCCAAAATTTCTTTTCGCAAGTATCCATGAAGCACTTTACGAAAGTGGGCTAGACGTTGACTTTTCGTTCAACATTGACCTTTTATTTGAACTTTTTTTCGTAAGATCAACCGCTGCGGAGTTATTTTGAAAAACCTGAATTGTTGTACCCCTCCTCCAACATGGCGGCGCGAGCGGTCCTCCCCAACTCATGGTTTTTGTGTGTTTCAGGGCCCAGATATCTAGATAGATTTTGGGTTTCTTTTTTTTTTGGTTTGGATCAGATCAATATTAAAGAGGGGGTCCGATTAAGTTAGTGTCATTGGTTTTTTAGGGAAAGCTCCCGTTTCTTATTAAAAAATTACTACTACACCACCTTTTGTAGGGCCAAATTCCCTACTCACTGGACTATTATTTCTGAAGGGAATAAATACAAGGATAAAAGCGGGATGTATACGGAAGACATGATTTCCATTCAGATAATCGTTTCTTTGGAAACAAGTTTTACAAAAGACCTAGGTAGTTTCTAAGATGAAACGACTAGAAGCTGACGCGAGTAAAAAAAGTGTCTAAAGGGATTTAAAAAGCAAAAGGGGTTCCTAAAAATTCTAGGGGAGAACTATATACTAATACATTGCCTTGTAAGGTACCTACAAAGCTTTAACATCATCTGAGAAGATATTCACTGTTCGGGAAAGCTATGTGACGCACTTATAATGCATAGGGTGTAAATTTTGTAGTACATCAAATATTTCTGTATCTCTAATAGATTATATTTAAATAATTTTTAACCAACCCTGCAACTACTCTGTAGAAATTGGTTTCACTCTCATTTCAAACTTATGTAATTGTCTATAAAAATCACACTTCTACGTCTAGCGTCCTTTCTAGGGGTTGTAGCTTTTGTAGCGCACAAAATATTTTTATTTTTTTAATAATCCATAACCAACCACCGTAAAATTAGTATCGTTTCAGTTTCAGTTAGTTACATAATGGTCTATAAAATCAAAATGCTTGACTAACTACTTGATATTTCAAAATCTCTTAGAAATCTCTCCAAAATCTCTTGGAAATGTCTTCAAAATTTCTTTAAAATCTCTTCAAAATTTCTTCAAAACCTCTTCAAAATTTCTTCAAAATCTCTTCGAAGTCCTTTTAAAAAAAATTTCTTCCAAATTCCTTAAAAATATTTTTAAAATGTGCATCTTGCCTGTTGACAGTATACAGGGTCGCTGTTAAAGATGTAACGGAAGCTCTCATGTTCAAACTGACATGAAAAGTAAAACTCCATTTGGAATTATTTTACATTTTCTGAGGTGAAAAATAATGTTCTTCTATACAGGGTGTTTGAGTGCGACCTCCATTTTAAATGTTTTTAAATGGCAACATAGGTCATGTGATCATTAGAAAACTTATTTTTTTCTCTTTTTTACTACTTTAATCGTGAATGGTGTTAAATTAGAAAATAACGGAGAAATGTCGAATGGTCCATATTTCACAGAATTAAGAATAGGAAACAAACAATATGTACTGTGTTTTTGTCTTAACACATGCTCATTGATTCTTTATTAATTTTTGACGTTCTGTTAATTTAAAAGTATCTAAATTTAAAGTGCAATACATTAGCCAGCCAAACGTACGGCAAAGCTTTTCAGATTTATCGGAATGATTTTCTAATTTAACGCCATATTTTTTTTAACATTATCCATCGTTCCTCTAAATGGAGTTGAGTGATATCAAAGATTAAGAAAATCGGATCTCAAAAAGGTTAAGAGATCCGATTTTCTTAATCTTTGATTTAACATCATACCTGTTTAAGGTAGTAAGAAAGAGACAAAAATAAGCTTTCTAATTATGTATCAGACGACCTGTGTTGCCATATTAAAAAAATTCAAGATGGCGGTCGCACACAACACCTTGTATATAAAAAATTCCTTTTTAATCGTTTTAATTTTCAGGGCTATATCAAATTGTTTGAGCGTGAGACCTTACGTTCCATCTTTAATAGAGACCCTGTATATAAGAGTTCCTCCATTTGTATTGTAGAACAAGCACTTTAGATGCTTATATTATAAGGCTGGGACCAAAATCAAAGCGGCATGGAAGGAAGTTTGCTACGCGTTGAAAGAGGGTTTTGAAAATTGTAGTCCATAGTGTAGTCAACTACACCAGTGCGGGCCACTTTCCAGTAAAAGCTCTCCTTGCTTATGGAAGAACCATTTCGTGTAACAATTGAGTAATGAGTTACTATACGGCGGTTATTAGACCGCCCTCGCGTATTCTCTGTCAAAAATGCCCGATTTTTACAATTCAAGGGTCTGGGCCCACGTTTTGAGGGTCAAGGAACCCGATGGAAAGGTTAAAAATGAAGCCTGAAGTGAAAAACAACGATTTCTCATATTTACGTCAAAATGGGGCTAAAAATTCCGATTTTTTACCTTTTTCAGAATGCTCTGAATTTTAACATTCTGGTATGCGGGCATAGGTTGTTGGGGCAAGAAACACATCGCGTTTCTACCATATCCGATCTCATCTTTTCCATTCCATTGTGTTCCTTGACCCCAAATACCTATGTCCGCATATCATAATGTTAAAATTTAGAGCATTCTGAAAAAAAAAATCGAAATGTTTACCACCACTTTAGCCCAACTATGGGTAATCGCGGTTTTTCGTTTCTGGCCTCATTACATCGTGTTTCTTGACCTTAAAAACGAGGGTCCAGGCCCGTAAACTGTACGAATCGGGCATCTTTGACGGAAAATACGCAAGGGTGGTCCAACTTCAGTCCAGGCAGTCAGCATATTGTAATATTCATTTTTAATCTATGGTACTATATTGTAGGGAGACATCGAGTATTAAAAGTAGACTATTCAAAGTGACATTGGAACTCAATATAACTCTTCCAAAACTTGTATTATATATTTCCCATTTACGAGTATATGGCTATGACATGATACCGCAAAAACTGACGGGACCTCTCTCACCTTGTACCGTAGGACTGTAGGAGGCAGAGCAAGCATGAAGAAACAAAAAAGAAACTCGTGGCATACCGTATCGTTTTGTAAATCGTTTCCTTAATAACCCATATAAGCGCATTAAAAGGTTTGTAATTGTTTATTTTTGAAAATGGTATTGGTTTAAATGAAAAAAGATCGACAAAACCTGAAGATAAATTTCGTCCATTAAAGAGTAAAAGCGACATATATGGTCGCTAAACACGCCATTTGATATCTAATCAAATACCATCGTAAGCTTTTAATCGCATTAGCATTCGTATTGAGAAACTTATCAAGATTTTCATTATGTGTGAATTAGACATTTATAATGAGAGTCATTTTTAAATTTAACAGTTTCTAAAAAAAGAAACCCAATAAAAGTTACACGTTTACAGCTTTATGGTGTAATTAATTAAAATACCAAAAATATACAATTTCCATTGTTTGCGAAATAAAGCGATTTTAACATTAATAAATTCGATACAGTCAAATTTGAGTCGGCGACAATCGTTGTCAATGTGGGGTATTAATCATTCGCGAATTTGTATATTGATGAAAAGTTGATCTTGGTGCATTCACTGACATTTTGACTGCATAAAAAGGTTGAATACCTCAGGCTAGACCAATTTTAATCACAATAACATGACGTAAGCACGAATCCGAAGATGCAACATGCAAGTTTTAACTTTACAAGGGCAAAAGTACATTTACCTTCAATACTTTTGCACACATGAAATTAATTACCTAGTAGTTTTGTAAAATGGGCACCATCGCCGAAGGAGTGAGTGACGCGGGTCTCAAAACGTCTTCAATCGGCATATTTCTAACAAGGATATTAAATAACTAATCTAAAAATCGCTCATAAAAATTGGTAACGAAACACAAATTTTACAATCTCATATGCATAGACTCAAGGTGAGATGTATTCGCGAATTTGTTCGAATGAATAAACTCCGATGACTATTTTAGTGTTTTTATTTGGCCAGACTATGTCTGCATGCATTAATTGCATCCTCGGGCATTCTAAAATTCGGCTGCTGCTACAGCATCAAAAGACCTTGGAGTCAAAACACTTAAATCTAAATTTCGCGACAACTTATTATAATGCATCTAACTGGATTGATCTTCCCAAGTAACCCCTAATCGCGCCTGTAATCTTCATTAGGGGGGTAGTTGTCGGGCATCGCAGTTATCCTACAGACGTCGATTATATTTAAATTATCGTAAGAAACAAAGAATTTTCGAAATTTGGAATAAATTATCGGTTGCGCTTTGTTCTAATATTTATTACAAGGTTGCGCCACAAAAAAATGACAGAACTACTTTTTCGGCAAATAAACAAAAATGAAACGGGCGAAAAATGTTCCCGTCTCTATTCCTTTGGGTTCCACAACATTCTATTTTTTCCGTTAATATTGTGAAAAGGGGGCTTTAACAATTGCTAAGTGTTTCCAGTTTGGAAATAGTTTTCCTCCGCCGAAATTTTTTGGAATCTCGCTTGTACATAGGTAACACAGTCATGCAAATAGCAGACCCTTGAAATGTTTGCATATTCGAGTAATTTGCGTTACATAAATAAAAACTAGTGTATAATAAAACTATCGCAGACCACTGCAAACCAAGGCTATTGAACGGACTAGGTACCTACATGTATTTGTCAATATATAAATAAATTACCTCAGTTTAATCAAGCGGCAGCCAGTTACATATAGGTAAATATTTACATGGCATTCGCAAACTAAAAACTAAATTCTTAAGTTTTTGTTGTTAATATTTTGGGCTATTACTTATACTATTGAGCTATGAGCGTAAAAATATACTGTCCAATACATCCCACTATATATATGGGGGTAAGTTTGGAAGCCTGCAGACATTTAAGTTTGATTTTTTTAAATAAGAAATTGTATTTTATGTGTGGACGTATGGTCCAAAAGACAGCTAAATCATAAACAATAAAAGACTGTTCTTGTGCAGTATGAAAATTGTGGAAAGTGGTTCTAATATCAGCAATTACGGATCAAGATTCCAACATGAGTTCGGAAAAATTACCAGACCTCAAAAAGAATATTTCAGCAACGAGCCTATTTGCCTCTAGTGTCTAAATATGATGATATGGGATTAGTGTACCCACATTTACAGTGGTGACTATGGATCATGAAACAATATGGAATTCTCATTGCATTCTATGGTTCTCAAATCTGTCGGGAAAATTGCCCGTGCACTAATTTTGTAGTTTTGAATTACGATGGAAAGCAGTAATGGAACAACCAAGTTGTTTACTATTACTTTCATTTTAAATTATCCGTCAATAATACGCCACCGTAGCAAAATTAGCCCTCTATACAGTGTGATTGATTTTGAGTGTCCAAGCGTGTATTTGTAAAAATTGATTTGAATTAATTAAGCCGTGCGGCGTTTAATGTCTGTTTCTCGCCATTTTGCGTTACAAGACATACATACCCCCAATTAAATATCTTGTTTTTTCGGCTCAGTGGTAGAGCGTTGGGCTACATAGTCGGAGGTCGGGCGTTTGAACCTTGGCTAAGGTAAGCATTTTAGATTTGTGGCAGAGATGCTAATTTCCTTAGATCACTATCGAGCATTCTGCCGGCTACTCCGAATTAGGTTTTCCTGCAGTTTTCCCAATTCGTAAGGTAAATACCGGAGTAGTATAGATTTATAGAACAACTCTGCAGGGACACCTCTAAAAAGCATTATGCGGGTTACTCTGTAATTAGGCGCAAGCCTGTTGAGGGCCCAGAACAAGAGGGACAATAAATAAATAAATTGGTTGCAAATAATACATATACTGAAATCAGGACCGAAATGCATGCATTTGAAAAATTGAATTTTAAGCATGTCATTTTGTCAGTCCGCATTTTGATTACAACAAATGCTAGCTTGTTTCTGAAATTTTAGGTGAGGGAAGTATTCAATACGACGTCTCACATCAAGAGTCATTTGAGCAAAGAGTGAAGAGTTTGGGTTACGATTTAAATCCATATCAGGAACAATTGTTAGCATTGGAATTTCAAATTGGGGACGTGCTCTGCCCTCTTGTAACATGATAGATAAAGGTCTCTTTTTTGTAAGTGCTTCAATGAATCAAGAACAAGTGTTCTTATACTACAGTACCTAAGTTGAGTAAGTTCGTGAATTTGGATGTTTCTGCAGGGATTCTAAGGCATAAATATGGCCAAGTAATTCAAGAAATCATCAGCACCTTCAATAAAACCGTAAAACATAACAAAGTCATAGATTTAGATTTAGTAGTTAGTACCTGCAAACTTTGAAAATGGTTCTGTCTGAACAGGAATTATCCCACATTTCGCAGTTTTTTGAAAGTTTAAAAAATACTGTGGTAATCATTTTGATCTATAAAAGGGAGCTTTCCGTAAGCGAAGGAAGTTGTGGTTTTTAGCTGTGCTAGGATATTATTATTAAAAAAGTCTAATACAAATTTTCCTCTAGATGACTCCTTCATGAAGTATAAGCCATCCTAGTTCACATAACAAACTGCTAATAACTATGATTCAGTACACTAAAAAGTAAAAATTTGCAATTGCATATATATTGGAGTTGAGGAGATGTAGAAGTATTTGCATTACTTTCCTAAGTGTTACACTTAGATATGAATACACATGATTGCACCTCTATGGTTTTTTAAATTTTAAAATTTTTTAAATGTGGCATCAATCGATCGATCAATCGATCTAGAATGCCGTGATCTTGCAATTTGCATAATTCACAAACTGTCATGTTGCCAGATTTAAAAATCGAAAAGTGTTAATATCTACCTGAAGGAGTCATCTAGAGGAAATTTTTTATTAGACTTTTTTACTCAGAAAATAATGCGGAATCGCGGAGTGAAGAGTTTTATCACTCGAAAGCTCTGTAGCGTCTTTCCAAAAGCGCGTAGGTTAATTTTTTCAAAGGATTTCTAGGGTTTTCAAGGCACGTTCAATCTAGGAAATGGCGTCTAGGTTACATTTTCAAAGCTTTTCGATACTGATATAATAAGATTCTTATAGCAGCTTTAGAAAAGATTCAATGTTTGTGCGTATATACAGCAAACGAAGGCTTTAAGGGTCTCCTAGGCATTTAGTATTGCTTTATAATGTCTTTTCAGGGCTTAGAACAAAGCTTATAAAATCTTTGTAAATGAGCTTTATAGACTGTATTTTAATGTTCGAAGCTTTTTTAAAGCCATCTAGACCTGCAAAGCGCTTCTAGGACTGTGCTTTGAAGAATTGCACTTCGAAGAGTTTCTATAGCATTATTCTAGAACATTTTAAATAGTACGACCTCTGCAAATCGCATTCCCAGATAAATGCTTGACATGGAACATGGGACCATACTAATCCAGTGAATACAAGCGAGTTACCTACCTTACCAATGGTCCGGTAGTTCTAAAGTTTTGATATGTTGTCTAGGATGGTTAGTAAGTGCAAGTAAGCTCAAAATGCGGCATCCCCCTCCGCGCCGGGCGCCATATTGAAAAAAACTGAACAAAATCGGCAGTTTTTTCAGATTTTTACTTATATGTTCGTTTCACTGCATTTTAGCTACAAAAAAGTTCTACTCAACATTGAGAGAATACGATTTCCTATAATTTCCGTCTTTAATTTTTGTTTCTATGACTGATAGTTGCGGAAATATGCACTTAAAAAATCGCATTTTCCGGAAATTGTTCAAACTTCTAACTTTAGAACGGAGTGGGGGGTAAACACAACAGTTAAAACAAATGCACATTGTATCTAAAAAATGGACCAATTACAGGTGAATGACCGGTACCTAATCGAAAATAGTGTTTGTGGACATTACATTAATAATGACTTCAGCAGCTGAGATGTCAATATATGCTTAATTTCCAATAAGGATTTGGAAGGCGCTCCAATCCATACTGTGAAACGTAAAGAAACCGAGCCTTTACGTAAATCAGCTAAAAGAAAAGGGCAAAAAGGGACCATCCACAAATCTTAGCGGGAAAAGAGGAAATAACAGTTCATAGAGCAAGTGCTTATTTTTGGAAGAAGAGAAAATGACTCCTTTTACTAAACGAAACATTGTGGTCCAGATGTATTCGGTAAGGGACACGTTTTTGAATGCTGCCCAGAAACGTGGCGACATATAAGACGTATAAGGCCGTATCCCACATGGAGAAGGCAATGGAAGAGAGAGAAGTATTCATTTCTTGAGAATACTGAAGAATGTCAATATTCAGTTCACCCGTTGAATTCAAGAATTGCATTCAGGGTGAATATCAGAACTAGTCAAAACAATTGACATCCGCCCATCGGAAGAGTTCTTGGAAGATATCCTTATTATCAATGTTCCCAAAGAAACGAAGACCTATTTCAAAAATACAAGATAGATATAAAATATGGTACAGTACAATTAAATTCCCTTATCGCGAAGGAGAGAGACAGACAGTAGTGAAAGCAGCGGCAGACATCATTTTAGAACACATTCGATTTCTCGTGTGTACAATATCACTGCCACTGCCAAATTTTACAATGATGTTGAAAGGGTGATTCCACAAATTTTACTCACTCTCTTGACAACCGTTTTAGCAAAGAACAAGAAAGTTTGGGAAATTTCTGGGGAATTCGATTTTTTAATTTTTGCATATCTCCGTAACTATTAGTCCTAGAAACAAAATTGAAGAACGTAATGGATAGGAAATTTAATTCTCTACAACACTGAGTAGAACTCTTTTCTAGTTAAATACCCCGAAACGACGATATCAGGGAAAATCAAAAAGTCCTATTTCATTCGGTTTTTTCATTACGGTGGCGGGGAAGGAAGAGGAGGAATTGTGCATTGTGCATTTTAAACGCTTCTAATCACCCTAGACAACATATCAAAAATTGAGGGATACCGGACTGCTTGTAAGATAACCCCACTTTTTGTCTTTTTGCTTAAAAAAGTGAATTTAATTTTATTCTAAAACCTTTTCGGGAAAACTACCACCTTTGAGAAGTATCCTCTAAAGCACCTGGTTACAGTGTTCCTCGCCAAATTTATGCGTCACTGGGCAGGCCTCTTGGGCAGCAATAAAGAAAATCTAAAATTGTGATGACAGATCGAAGAAATAAAGTTTTACACGGGGACTTGGAGATGAATGAAGTGTTCCGATTTCCAGACTCCTCGGACTAGGACAGAAACTTGTCAGGCAAGGTAGGTGTTTTCCAGGAAACTTTGGATGATTTTTAAAAGAAGATATCGATATTTTTTATTAAATTATCACTGGCGATTAAACCTGAGTGTTTAACATGCATTTTTCAACAAAACAATGAATCGATGCAAAGGATCTCCACCATCAAAAAGGTCGAAAACCCAGGGGAAAATTGATGCCAGTTTTCCGGGATTGTGAAGAAATGATGTTGATTTAAAGTACATAAAAAAGGACAACTACAATTAACGCCGTTGTTTACAAAATTCAAGAGAAAAGACCTTAGAGTTTTGCCATACTGATATACAACGGTGCAAGGTGCACACGGTTCTAATTAATGAAGATTCCAAGATTTAAAACATCCGCCCTATAGACTATATGTAGTGCCGAATTAGTTTCTTGCGACTACGATCTTTTCCACAAGTTGACATTATAATAGTTCTGATGAGGACCATGTGCGGAAAATTAATTTTTTACATGAAAATGTCCCCTTGTATTTTTTTCAACTTCAAAAATATCGTTGTAGTTTTGACAATGAATGAAAAAACTCAAAAAACTATGCAAATATCAAATAATGTACCTACAAGGAATCTAGTTTGCCATACGAATAATTATTGAGAGCTTTTCTGGTTTTAATAGTATCGCCACCAAATTATACGAAAGTTTATAAAAAGTAACGCCCAGTTACTCCGTTTAATTTTGGTGCACAAACCGAACACAATATAATCTTTAGGACGTTTCGGTTCTTGAATTTGAAGGAACAGCTTGGTGCACGTACGTTGAGTGCATGTTAAACGTTCATAAATTAGTTTTATAATTTTGAATGAAAATGGTAAAGGGCCATCGTGTAGAATAATAATTTTGGATAGTAAACACGTGCAATTAGTTTTCAAACGCGTTTACAATGCAATTTGTAACCGGTCGAGATCTGAGATTGGCACGTGCTCCTCCATACAACTTTATCTGTGCGTTTAATATTGCGATAAATATGTAATTAAAGTAATTGCGAGACGGCGAATCTATAAATATAATTAACGGAATATTTCACCTTTTCTGAAGTAAAATAAGGCGAAACTGGCGACTTGGATAAATTAGCATTCACAAAAAGTGTTTAATAAAGTTGTAATTATGTTGTTTTGGAAGGAAAATGCCCGTCAGCATCTTCGTGTCATAAATTTTCTGGCCGATGTGAATGAAATTACTAAATCAAATGCGTTGTGAATAACGTAAATTTATTGTGCTTTACCTTGAAGGTCAATTGAAACGTATGGTAATGGTTTGATTTTGGCACACTTTAGGATTAATTTGTAAATCGAGGGAAATTGTGTTTGGTGCTTCGACACCTTATTATCTAATCTCGCTAAGAATCAGGTTTTGTGATGGAAATGGACTGCGTCTATTACTGAAATCCACGCATAGCATCATAATCCAAAGCCGGCTATATTCAAAAATGCAGCTTCTTACCCCCTACCAGCCCCTAACGCATTAAAACGGGCCGTCCGATTGGTCGTATCTTCGGCAACTGGCCTATGTGAGTTCGCGAAACACGCAGCACACACCGTGGACCACCAAATTGAAGAGGAACAGAGAGCGCCCAGTCTGTTTCTGGCTGGCATTGTGGAAACTTTGTCCGTCGGTGTTGTGTGTTGCGTTTTTCCATTCAAATATCGGCACGTTTTAACAATGAACTATTATGGAAACCGCAACGTGCCATTAAAGCGAATTTAATTTAATAAGGATGGGATAAACCGCGCAGTGGGACTTTCTTTTTATTTTTCGTTGACATTTTTATTTATTTTGTAGAAAAAGTGATGCTCGCTGTAAATGTTAGTGAATTTTTTTCGTTTTTTATTATGAATTCTATACCACCGGGATTTAGAACATTGGACATGTTATGATATTAAAATAGTGCCGGTTGTATTTTTTATTTCGAAAATTTAATTTATTTATATAAACTTTTCGAGAAACTGGAGTGTAGTGCAATGGCAAGCGGTAACAACAGTGTGCAACAATCGCAAACGCATTTCCAACAGCAGGGAAACAACAGCCCTCATCACTGCAAGGAGTGCGGTCTTTACCTTAACTCTGCGGAATCGCTCGAGGTTCACCTGCAGTACCATAAAGAAAATTTACTCAACAAATGGGCCACTCAGGCAGCGGCGACCCACTCCGAAGAGACAAACAATAACAACACGAAGGCCGTCAACATAAAACGTGAGTTTATGCCTAATACAATTTCCGCTGCAGCCGATAGCTCGGACTCTATGCTAAAAAAAAGTCCCGAGTACGGCAGTAGAGCGACTCCCGAAACAAGTAATTTTGGCCACCCTCCAACTCCGCAAAGTTACCATAGCGCATCTTCGCCTTATCAAAACCCGGAAAATTCGACATTTTCGCCTGGTTTTCAAAATTATCAGCCAATTAAAGCCGAACGAGCGTCACCCGGCACGCATTATCAGCAAACGTACAACGCGTATTCCGATAATCAATTTTTTAATTTGGAAAATTCGCAAAATCAACAGCAAACGGGGTACACCCAGGAGTACCCCCTTCATAAAATGACAAATCAAACTGGCAATTTTCGTTATCATCCATATCAGCAGCAAGGCTACGATCGAAGTTCGCAACCTCAGGTATCATCTTCTAGTCCGGCATATCCACCCCAACCAACGCCATCTCCGAGTCCAAAGCAATGCGATAAGTGCGGATACGTGTGCGAGTCCGCCGCCCAGCTAATAGAGCACCTAAATGTAGCGCACCCGCCGACTCCCGCGCCCCACATGACGTCATATCAGCACAATCAACACTTCTTGTTCGGCGCGCACGAGATCAAAACGGAAGAAGACGCGCAAAGCGAAATTTTGGATTTGGACTCGCATAAAGTTCACCAGGTCTACCAGGAGGAAGAAAAGCGACAAAATGGCGATATAAACGGTCACAATCCTCATTCCGTTTCCGCCATGTTATCGACGTGGTCCCACAATCAGCAAAATCAGCGAATTTTCATAAACGCGCCCGAGCAGAAGCTATACCAAAACGGCGTACCTCACAACATGCAAGATCAGAAGTTGTTCCAGCCCCATCAAATTCACGGAGCCGAATTTATGACCAACGGCGTCACCACCACGACCCAGGATAGCGCCACCAACATAGTTCCTTCCCAAGCTCACAATTATCGACCCTTCGAACATTTACCTCCCCAATCCGCCACCCCCGTTATAACCAGCACGCAAGTTCCTAATAATGTAGCTCCTTCAAATCCGCCAAGTTCCGGCAAGGGTACCAACTGGAAGTCGAACGAGGCCCGCCGACCGAAAACCTACAACTGCACGGCTTGCAACAAGTGGTTTACAAGTTCCGGGCACCTCAAGCGACATTACAATACGACCCTTCATAAAAACGCTGTGAAATCAAGTGGACAACCCGACCCCGCTTCGTTACCCATCAGTGCCCATCATCACCCAGGTCGCGACTCGTGCTCCCGAGGTGGTGATACCTCGCCGGATCCCGTAGAAGATTCCCGAGGCGAAGAGCAGAACACTTTCGAGCGGACCGGCTCAATTCCCGGTCTCCTCCAGCAGCCGCCCAACGGTCCATACGATCGGCAGCCTACCACCAACATCCACTCCCCAATGAACCACAATACCAACGCGATGAGCCACAATTCGATACAATCTCATAGTAGTTTATCAAATTTATCTAGTGGGAGTCCCCCAAACGGGGAAGCAGGTCCCTCTGCCACTACCAACCTCGACACGAGGGGCCTGCTATCGTTACCCAGTACACCCAACCCCCCTTTCTCTACACCGGGATTCAGCATGGCTCCTATGATGCCAATGGACAACAGTCAATTCCAGATGTACCCAAACGGGTCGGCCCCCCACGTTACGCAAGTTACAGCTACCAACAACCACAATATTACTGGTGAGTTGATCGTGACGGAATCTCAGCAGCCGCTGCCCAGTTTCGCGCAGATTCAGAATCATCGCTACGGCCTGCTGCTGAGCTACGGCACCGCTAACGTGGGGGGCGTGGGTCCGGTAACGGCCCCTTACACATTCTACAACGTCTTCGAGACAGCCGATTCCCGGCAAATAGTGTTTAAGCAAGAGGAGGAGGACATCCTGACGGCCCCCGAACCTGATTGCATTCTTCCTGACGACGGCCCTTACTCGCCGCCGAACCACAACAACAATCTATCCGAATTACCCTCGCTAACCGAAACGGAAGAGCTCAAGATCAACACGCTCGAAGATCTCAAAATAAAGTTCGAATCCCAGCCGGTTTCTCCCGAGAAGGCGCACATCAAACGCGACTACGAAGACGGCGCGGGCAGCCCTTTGATCACCTCGACGGTGCAAGCCAAACAGCCCGGTTTGCATAAATGTTTCGATTGCGATAAGATGTTCAATAAGGCGTGCTATCTGACGCAGCACAACAAGACTTTTCACAGTGGCGACAAACCCTTCAAGTGTACACGCTGCGGAAAGCGCTTTTCATGCGAAAAACAGTATCAAGAGCACACTTCAAAGCACGCAGGGGAGAAACCCTACAAATGCGACCTGTGCCCTAAGCAGTTTAACCACAAGACCGACCTCCGTCGCCACATGTGCCTGCACACGGGCCAAAAGCCCTACGCCTGTGACACCTGCGGGAAAGGATTCATTCGCAAGGATCACATGCTGAAGCACTGCGAGACCCACGCCAAGAAACCGCACATCTCCAAAGTGACCGCCGTCCGCTAGAGAGCCGCCTCCTCGTGCTCGCACGCAAAAGGTACCTCATTTAAGTTCAGTTTACTTGGCCAAACTAGCGTTTAAACTGTATGTATAGTATCACCTCTTTGGCACTTTACTAATTCTTTTAGTAATAAAACTCCTATTATCATTATTATTGATTATTGTAAATATTATTTTTTAAACAACACATTTATTGCAGATTATTTTTGTGAATTGCTCAAATACAGATATCAAATAGAACAATACAATATACAGAACTACAATACCTCAGAATCTCAGTTAATAAAAATAGAGTATAATAAAGAAATATTTATATCAGATTTTAAATAAATGCGGGCGATCGTACAACGCTTCGGTTTCTTTTCGAAAAATTTTAGGAAATAATTTTTCGGCTATTTGCGAAAAAGGCCGGGGCGTTTCGCGACGGCCCCGTTTGAGTGGATGTACAAACTGTAGTAGAATTTTCAGATGAATAGAAATATATTAAATTACTGTATATTAAAATACAAGAAACATTCCTTAGGTTTAGTGTAAGCGCCGAATTTAATTTTGCGAAAGTAAAGGCGTTAATAACTACACAACTTCCAAAATTAAATTAGCACGTTTACAAAAAAGAAATCGAAGTAATAAATATGCAATAATGTTACAACGCAAGTTTTGATATTTGTTTCTAAGATGTGAGAGTTGTGAGTCGTTGTGTACATATTTACGTTGTTAGGTAATAATTTTCCATAACGAATCTACCTCAGTTGATTGATATATGATGAATTCTGTGCCAATTTAATTAAGAATTTGTTACTCCCATTAGTTGTGCGATGTGCCAAAATTTTATTAGCGAAAAAATTGGTGTATTTTCGGTTGTTATATGCAGCAAACCAAAAAAGTGATTCCTAATTTTTGTCGCACTTAAATTGGTTGTTAGTGCAATTTTTCCCTATGTAAAATGTTAACAAGTTTTTTTATGTCCTTGAGCTGTTTTTGCTCTTATTTACGGTTTTATGGTTAATTTTTAACCGAAGTAGTTACCAATGCTGTTTGTAAAAAGTAATTGAATAATTGTTTCCGTTAAACGTTATACTTCCTTGTGAATGTGGTTTATGATTAGAAATAATGTTAGGTTGTAGCCCAAGATACATTTGTTTTCAATGTGGCACCGTTTCACTGTTAACTACACACAGACGGGCAGACAGGTTATATACTGTGTATTATTTGTTAAGACTGATAATAATAGCTCTTATTTTATACTGTACATTTTACTAAGTTGCAGCTGTTAGATTTAAGTTTTTTTTGATATATTTTTATGTTAGTTACAATATCATGGACACTTTAAAATAAATATTGATTATTAAATGTATATTGTTCACTTATTTCCATTTTACACCTGAAATTTTCTACAGCTTTCACATATAGTAAGTTGCTAGTCGTCACAAAAAAGGTAAGTAATTTTTTTCAAATTTAACATCATAACAGAAACTGAAGCGAAACTAGTTTCAGGTTTTAACTGAAATAGTTTTATTGTTTTTTTTTTCAGAAATTCCAGTTTAGAACAAAAAAAATGTGTAGGATTTCAGCAAAAAAAAACAACTTTTATTTCCATTACTAAAATCAGAAGTTCTCTAGCCATTTGTGTTCTCAAACTGCAATTTTTGAAAAAAAATCAATTAGAAATATTTCAATTAATACCCTCATACATGACAGGAATTTAGCTCCTTATCAAGATAATAAAAAATCAAACTAAACCGTTGAATTTTGGCTTACTCATGCAAAAATTTGATTGATGCCAAAGAGTCAAGGTAACGTTCCTACACAAAACTTTAACTCCTTTCCAGGATATAATTCCGGTTTAATTGCAAAACTCAATTAAGTGTATGGGATAAAGTCTCAAAAGAGAAATCTTTTAATAATATTTGCACTACTTTTCGCTGGTCTATGGAAGTAAAGGGAAGTTTCTGAATATTTTGTCCTAACCCTAAATTATAATCGTTCAATTCATGTGAGTGACTAAAAAAGTAGTCTTTTCCATTGATCTTAGCCTTGTATCTTAGTACCTAAGATTTGTGGTAGTTAGGAACAAACTGCGTTGCGTTCTTTTAATTTTGGAGAGAATTTTAGAGAAAATGCACAACTCATTACACAGTTGCATATGCTCTTATACAGATCCTTGTTTAGCTTTATTCGAGAAAAAACTCCAATTCCTACTGCATGGGGCATTTAAAAGAAATTGAAAAGTTCTTTTTATTAATGGTTTGTGTACTATTCCTATTCCCGATATCTCGCTAGTTTCGAACTGTATTTACCTACTTTTTACCTCACAAAACTTAATGGAACGATTTTTTATAAGGTAATGCTTATATAGTGAGTGTCAAAAAATATTCCTGATGTCATTCTGGTTCCTCATTGGTTGCCGTGCTCAGTTACTTTTTAGAAAAGGTACTATTGATATTAGCGATTCCTTCCATTAAAGCTCTTTTGTTTTGCGGTTAATTGAAAATGATGCCTGTTGAGTGCTACCAAAGTATCCAGGTCCCGGATGTAGTGCTCTTACCCTTTGGAATTTTCTATTAAAATCAGTGAAGACCAAACTCCAAATCTCCTGAAAATTTAATAAAATTGTAAAAATTGACGGTTAAGAACTATGGGAGGCATTGGTTTGTTCTTCAATGATTCTCCATAGCGTGAGATGGATGCTCCCAATATTTAAAAACGCTATCAGCGATATTGAAACAACTAATTTGCCCGAAACGTGCTTGATCCGGCTCTGTAGCAGGGTTATTCTTTTAAAGCCGTCATTTCCCATGTACAGTTCAACTAGAAATATGAAAATTGGTAGACTACCCACCAATAATTGATAATTTCCAAATTATGTGAAATCTTTTCAAACCGGAAAGGAAACCCTATTATTTTAAATGGAAACCTCCCTCTTAATTCCGGTCTTGTATTCGCAACTAAAGTAGGTTCATTGGACCGCAGAGCAAAAAAAACTTTTTAACCTTACTATTGAAGGGTGGCCATCTGCGTTGACAATAAAACAGGACACAAGTACATTTAATCAACTTACGTGAAAACCCGTGATTTTTAATGACTGTCTTAATAATGGGGGGAGGGGGGGGGCAAATTTTTGAATATATAGGGTGTCGCTTTTTCCGCGTTTTAAATAAATACCTTTTTTAATGAAAACACCCTGTATATTTTTCGTTGTCTAGATGTCATTTACTAACCTCTACCTTTACATTGAAAGCTCTTCACTTTTCCACATTTCCAAAGTGCCATAACTATTTTTTTTCGCGATTCGATAGTCTTTTGTGGTCTCATCAAATTTTATAAGGGATGTCCAGTGTCTAAACCCAGTAGTTTTTAGGTTGTTCAGTATTTTGAATTCATTAATGGGTAGGTACCCATGAATTAATTACATGTTTATGCACCGGGGTATCTTTTATTGTCACGACCACCTCCAATGCCATGTAATTAATTAATGCGTACGTTATTTTGTGAAAAATATTGAATAATCTAAAAACAACGGGGTTTAGACACATGGCATCCCTTATAAAAATTTGAAAAGAACCCACACGACTATCGAATAGCGAAATAACAATATATTTGTAGTTCTATTTGAAATAAATGGTTATGGCACTATGAAATTCGGACAATTTACCGGAATCACTAAAACCAACTCTCATTATGTCGGCCTTCAGTTCAATTAACATTATTGCTCAAATTTATTTCGTAAATTTAAAACAAAACCGCTACGAGTCATCAAAATATGGCTCGCTTATGGGGAATTATTCGGAAAAAAATGAATAAGATGGCAACATTGACAAAAAATCAAAAAGTGAATAGCTTTCAATATAGAGGTTAACAAATGACACGGAAACAACTAAAATATACCGGTATTCTGTTATAAACATTTATTTACACCGTACAATTGAGACACCCTGTACATTCAAAAATAATTTCTATAGACACGCAACCACCTATAATTGGCATTTGTACATTTTTTTCTATTTTTTGCGGAAAGTCTGGCGCACTGATGCAGGACTGTGTATAGCTCTTGTTATATACCTAGTAAACCTTCTGAAGTTTTCAATTCATGTACACTGTACAGGATGGTTCAAATTCGTGGCTCATCAATGGGATCTCTGTAACGCGCGGTGAGGGATACAGTGTAGGTTAAATAGGGGCAAAGTTGCCGATTTTTGTGACTAAAAAAACTGAAAACCTGAAAATGGAACTGTTCTTCATGACACTCCTTTTAAGCTTTGTGAAAAAGTTCGTACAAGTTACTAGACGCGTTGAAAGTTCTCAAAACTACTAAACTTATGTAGGCAACATGAAAATCCTTAAAAAATTTTAAAAGTTGCTCAATAGTTTTTAAAAACTAGACCTTGACATTTCTAATGGATTTTAAGATTCCTTTGAGATTTACATACTAAATACTCTGTAAAGATTATTTTTAAGGCTACTAAAGACCGTCAAGGATTCTCGCTTTTACTGAACGCTCTAAATGTCACTAGAAAATTGGTTGGGACCATTGAACGCTTTTGGAGAGAAAAAACCTTGGTCGGTCATAAATACCCTCTTAAAGAGATTTAAAAAATTTTAAAAAGATACTTCTCTTGGTAACGACTGATGAAGAGTCTTGAAACATCTTAAAGGATTTTAAAGCTCAAAACCTCTAGGCTCTTGGAGACGCTTAGAAGTTTTTTAAATTTTTAAATGTTTTTAGAGACTCTAGCATCTAGAAGGACTTTACATAACTAGAGAAGAACATCTCAAAAGCTCATGTTTTTGAAATACTCATAAAGTGTTACAGGCTCCTGGAAGCTCTTGCAAACTTTTAAATAATTACTAAATATGTTTAAAGCATATTTTAGAAGATAACATAACTCAGTGGTTCCCAACCTTTTAGACTCTGCGGCCCCCTTTTTGAGTGGAGTATTTTTCCGACCCCCTATGAAAGTAAGGTGCAAATGGTCACGTGATCATTAGAGCAAATTAACTGTACAATAAACGAACGGTATGGAGCGTCAACATAACCTCTAAATTTTGTATAGCTTAACATCAGACATGCGCAGCAGTAATGGATAACAAAAAACTACTTTTGCCTGTAATCCTGCATGGTAATTTGTCATTTTTTGACCGCCATTCTAAAACTAAATCGTTGGAACGTGTAGAAATATGATAGAAATTATCTAATATAAAACAAATCGCATACCAAAACAGTCAATCAGAGAAGACATAAAGACTAGTTTTTAGGTTAAAATAATCTTCAACATGTTCTGAAACGACATATCTTAACACAATCAATCAATCCCTTTCAAACATGGAGCCACACGAGGGAATGCTAATAATTCAGAGAGGGTGTTAAAGAGTGCATAATAACTAGAGCTGTGAAAAATAATCGATATATTGATAATTTATCGATAATTGGATTCGATCAATATTATCAATAAATATGGATAGACCTCGATTATCGGTATATCGCATACAGATAGTGGAAACATTTTCGTGATAAGAAAAAATTATCGATAATATCAATACTCATCAACCAATATTTTTTTATTATTGATAATCGATACTGAATTTCTATTATCGCACAGCCGTAATAATAACGCTAAAAATGAATTTACTATTGAGGTTTGGGAAACTGGGAAACGGTTGTGAAGATTTTGAGATCCTGGCTCAGATGCCAGAATTAAAATTTTACATGTCCCTATAAACGAAACATTCGGAAACTGACATTTTTGGTTTGAAAATATTTTAAATTTCTCGATTTTTTTGGGCCTTATTAATGTCCCTATCATTTCAGTAAATTTTCAGTCTTACAATTTCAGTTTTTTCTATTGCACCAATTTTCTCTATCAATCTGTGTCCAGGCCTTAAAAACTACGATTTCCAAGATACTTTCTTCGTGTTCTTGCATTCCGTAGCTCTGAGGTGAGCAAGGAAAAATGTTGGCGATTGTCTTTGATCTTATCTACAAAAATTATGTCAAAATAGTTATTTGTACATCCATTGTGGGAAAACGTCTAAAGGCTTGACCTGGATGAGTTGTCTATAAGAATATTTCAGGGAATTCATTTTAATGTTTTCAATCAATTTTCCGTTAACTACTAGAATAATTTAACTTTAAACAGCGGCGCGGTAAAAGTAAAAGTGAAAAAGGTTATAAATAATTTTATTGTGGGATAGTAGCTCCTTTTCTTTACAGTATATTTCAGAAAATAAAGATTGCCAATTTTACAGCGTCTCGAGTCAGCTCTACCACTAATCAACGACGACATAATCAGCTTCAGATTTAATTAAAACAAAATGTAAAATCCAATCGGAGGCATTTCCTCCGAACGTTACATTGTGGTTACATGCCCCTTGGTTTCTTCGTCTGCGATTTATTCGTGCAAGACATAATCGCCAAATGACTATAACCTTGACTGTATAACAATAAATTTATGCCAAAGTTATGTCATACGTATATAAAACCAAAGAAGTAAATCGTAATTATTGAGCATCAAGGCTGAGACAGCAGACAACAGGTGGTAGTAACATTATAAAACAATACACATATTAAATGGCTAATTTTTAACCTTAATGGGATAAAAATTTCAATTTCCTGCTCTCAAAATTATACCGGCGAGCTTTACAATAAAAAATTTACTTTCGCGCATTGATTTGATTTAATCATCTGGGCACGTTGTGAAAATTAGGGTTGCGGCATTGTGCAAACTTAAAATTGAACGTGGTGGAATACCGTTTGTTTACCGACGTAATTGTTCGATTAGATAAATCAACAAAAATCAAAGTTACAGTACCAACAGGTATATTTGATTAAAATAAACTCTGTTAAGTTTTTGGGGTTGAGCTTACATCAAGGTAGATTTATCACCGGAAGTGCCGTAATGATCTAAAACAGGTGGTGCTCGGTCGTGAGCACTTTAAGAACAATGCTTTCAGATAAAAATCCGTCTGCATGCAGTTAGTTTCATTTTTAAGTCGTAATTAGTAAACGGTATAGCAAGCCGAATTGGATTAAGGGCGCCCCAGTTTTTCGTGAAGGATATTTTTAATGCGGAAGTGAAGTGCAGATAGTTGTGGCAAGATTCCGGTAAAGTAGGGTGCAAAGGAGATACAAGGGTTGATCGTGGGAACAGCAAGGGGTAGTCTGCCAACGTCAGATGTCCGTAAACAACAGCAGCTGAAGCTTTTCATTTCTCTGATGATCTACTACTTGCATTGCTTATTGCATTTTTACGGCGTATACGTGACTAAAATCGATTTCAAAATTATTAAGCCTTTTGTCAACTGTGGATCTAAAGTGAAAATTTCATTCGGATAGCTTTTTACAAGGCTGCGGTTTAATAAATGCAAGAACATGACGCTATTTCCTGTTGCATCTGCCGCGTTTTGCATATCCGGATTAACGCTGCAAGTGTCTCTACGGACGAATTCGTTCATTCCCAAATTTTCACGTGTGCGAAAATCGTTACCACGAACAATGGCAAACTAAGAAACGTTCCAAAAAAAAATCAATTAACGGAACAAAATGAGGAAATGTAGCGCGAACCTCGTGCAAACAAAATGCATACAATGGCATGTCATTTAAGAACACAAATCAAATGCATCTATCGCAGATGGGGAACAAAGATGACATCATTCTAGAGAAAGACCGATCGCAAGGAGTATTGTCAACACATATAGAAAGCATTTTAGCTTCCAGGTGCGTAAGAATAGTTGACCATGTATTTTCTGATACCTATTCGATGTATGGATTTATTTCTCAAAACATACCATTTCATCGCCCGAAAGATTACTGCAAAAGTTTTCTGAGCCGTGGGGGCGATTTTAATCTTTTCCTTTAATCAGCCTCACCTTTTTATATTGGGCTTTTCCATAAGGTAATTGAACTACCGAACAATGATGCTGTAAACTGGGGGTTAGTGATTTATACAGTGACTGCATGTCATAACAAGCGAGACCAGAATCAAAATCTGCAGGCTAATTTTTTAATTGGAGACGCCTTTCGTTGTTTATCCTGATTCTTTCTTTCTCTCTATAGGTTGTTCTGTACGGAAACTCATGACTTAGAGTTCTAATTTACCTTTGTCGATATCAAACTTTAACGCCCTAATGGTGATTAATAACATTAGAAGTTCGAGTGTATTTATTTCGAAACGTTAAAACAGAAGTAAATACCAGATTCACCCATTATTTTTCGGACATAAAATGCTGATCTGCACCATGAATATTTCTATAATGTTTTCACCTTTCATCCTAGCGTGATTCCATAAGGTCATCCTGGATTTGAGCGCTCTGCAATTTGCATCCAGTATGTTGCTCGATAAGTTGACCTTGTTCATATGTTTACAACATATCCATTGAACAAATGGCCCTACTGATTTATGATTTCCATCATCCCAAAACATCAAACTCCCGAATATGTAAGTAAAGAAGGTGAATTACACTGCGCAATTACAAAGATGTGATAGTCCATATAATTAACATAATAATAAATACATAAATGCATCACGTACGTTATAATTTAACACACCGGGAAGATTTTGTCGATCTTGTTAACTGACTTGGATGAAGATTTTTTTCAGGAATAAGATCAAACTGCATTTTTTGGTTTTAATATTTTTACATGTCGGAAATATAAGCATGTAAAGATAATAAAACAAATAAAATGCAGTTTTGATCTTATTCCTGAAAAAAAAATACCAATCTTCATCCAAGTACGCTATAATATCTGCAGCACTCTCGAAATATGAGTGTATACTTGGACCGAAAATGATGGCGCCAAAATAACTATTCCCGGAGTTTAACTGGAGAGTGGGTACAGTGAGCTACTTCTTAAAACAAGTTGCAAGTTCGATCGAATTTTACATGTGGCCTCCAAATGGTTGTCACCAAATCTCCCTCTGGTGCCACATTCTCGTCCAAAACAGCCCAAAACGTCCAGCCATTAGAATCTTCGTGTATGGAACGAAAACTGGATGACACTCCCTACAAAATAATCTTATGCGTGCGATTTGGAAAAAAATTATCACCGGGGGATCTGCGGGGTATGGAATAACCCCAGCACACAGAAGGAATCAATTACATTTTCCTGAAAACTACCATGACACTGTTGTCATCAGATTTCCTTTTCTGGGAGGGGGGGGGGTATTCCATATTGACCAGCCTCCCCTGTGCTACATTCTCCCCCAAAATGTTCCGCCCTTAGAACTTTCGTCTATAGAACGAAACTTTGATGACACTCCCAACAAAATAATCAGAAGAATTGTGATTGTTCAAAAAATTTTGGAAAAAAATTGTCACTGAGAGGTCGGGGGGGGGGGGGCGAAGTATGCAATTATATTTTCCCGAAATCTAGGAATTAAATCGTCGAATAGTTATTTGTTGTAATCAATTCGACTAAGAAATTACTAAGTGATAGGATATGAATTCAATGGATTAATTTTAATTTGAATTAAAAAATAAAATTAATATACAGTACGTTCGAGATAAGAGGGTCACCTCAATATCGCTTTTATTTAGCGAGATACGAAGAATTTGTTAAATATAATTTTATATGCGACATTACGAATGTATCTGATCGCATATTCGAACTTCCGGTCTCAAATCGAAGCCACTTTTGTTTTTCAAATGCAATGCCTATATTTTTTACGATATTTGAAAAGAGCAATCGACAACATAAAATCTGCATATGGTTGATATACAAAAAAAAAATAGAAATTCGTTATTCAATATTTGGAAAATTTATGTACGATATGGCACACGGCATGCTAGATTTCATCAATTTTCTAAATGTTGAATCACGAATTTCTCCAATTTTAGTATATCAAGCATGTGCATATTTTATGTTGTTATAAAGAAAATTGATTGCTCTTTTAAAATATCATAAAAAACATTGGCATTGCATTTGAAAAACGAAAGTGACATCGATTTCCAGAAGTGATACCAGAAGTTTGAATATACAATCAAATATGTAGATCGTAATGTTACATATAAATTTATATTTAACGAATTTTTCGTATATCTCACCAAATAAAAGAGATATTGAGGTGACCCCCTTATCTCGAACGCACTGTATACGTCCTTTTGGAGTGTCTTTCATTTCCCTCCAAACGCTTATTAATTTTGAATAAGATTTTAAGGGTAGTCTTTCTGGATAGTTTTTACTAATTTTTCAATGTAAACATTAGCAGGGCTACTTATCCAACTACCTGAAAAGCCTTCATAAAAATTTGCTGTGGGTAGCACAGACACCACCCGCACACCTGGGCACGCGCGATTCTGCCCTTTTATGTCTAAGAATATGCGTACCAAATTTGGTACCAATCGGTTCAGTCGTTTAGCCGAAAATGAGAGTACAGATAGACAGACTGACAGACATCATCGAGATTTTGTTTGATGGATTCCTGGTGCTTCAAAACGTGTTTCGTAAAATAAATGGGGGGTCATTTTTTACTCCAATGCAATACCTCCCTTACCAACGTGCGGGTGGTAGAGCCAAAGGGCCTTCTTATAATCGACGAAAAAAGATGCATTCTCCTAGATAGGAATCTTAAATTCAATTTGATTTAAAGGGGGGGGGGCTCCTAGACCCTCCTAAATAGTGGTAGGTAGGCAGGCGGTCACCTAGTGACTATTGGAAGAGAGTTATATAACTTCCAATTCTTGATCATATAACTGACCTAGAAAATCGTTTTAGTGAAAAAAATATCAAATTTAAACTGAAAATTAGACAAGAAATTAGCCGATTTCATTATTATATGGAGTAGCATTTTTTATTACCAATAAAACGATGTACGGTACACAAAACAAAAGTTGGAAACTATGGGTTCAACAAGATCGCGCACAATGTCCTAATCGTGCAAGAAAGCCTATTCCGTGGAAAGTGGGAAAAAATCGATTTGCACATACAAAAAGAAAGCTCGACTTTGTCATTTAGATATTTTCTGTTTTGATCTTTTCTTACTTTATTAAGAATTAGTTGTTTGTTTAATATATTATGTATTATGTCAAAAATGCTCTATTTTTATACGTATAATAAAATTTTTTAAAAGATATATTCAGTTTAAAAATTGTATGCGCCCCTCCCTACACCAAATCCTAAATCCACCACTGACCAAAGCAATATGGAGACTACAAATCGAAAAAAAGGTGAATTGAAATATGGTAAAGGGCAATTAGGTGACGGACACCAGAAACAACAGCCTTCAAAACAGAGCTGTAAACCTACTTGGCCAGTGTGACTACGAAAACCTGCTTGGCCAATATAATTGTTCTCTGTCTTTGAGAACAAACCAAATGGTTTAATTAAGGTCATATTGACAAGGTTTGCTTTTATGGCCAGGAGACTTTATGAAATGGCAGTAATAAAAACTAGATAATAATCAAAAACCCACAACTTTGGCGTTTTTTTAAGTGTTAGTTATGGCCCTTTCAGTACTTCTAAAAAGCAGTTGGAATTCAGATTAATCACTGCTAATCAAACGAAGGCTCGGCGTTAAATCCAGTGTAGTAAAAAGTTTTCCAGATGGTGGCGTGAGGGAGGCACCGTCAGGGGTATAGGGAAACGTTGTTCGGGGGTCTCAGAGACGGATGCATTTATAGGCACCTTGAATATTAAAGGCCCCCATTCCACCCACACGACAGATAATGGGAAGTTTGGTCAGGTGACCCGTTTTGGTCCAGTTTACTCCAGTAATCCAGTTTATTGCTACTCAAATACGTGTAGTAGATGTACTACTGCCAAATTGGAAATAGGAATAACTTTTATTCACCTCCCTACCATTGAATTTGCACACTTTTATATTTAGTAATCAAGAACAAACAAATAGGGAAGAATTTGGTGTGGATAAACATTGTCGGGGAGTTATAACTCCAGATAGGCAGAACGAACGAGGCATATTTAAAGCCTTTTAGAGCTTTCGGAAGTACGAATAATATTTTAATCTAAATTACCTCTTTTTTTAGATTGGTCAGTGAAATAAACCAGTTTGTAATGAAACTTTAAACATCTAAAATCAACAATTTGTGTAGAGCAGAACAAAACAGAAATTTGAACTTATCAATCAGCTTTCATTTGAAAACCACGACTTTTTTGTTTCTAGATTTAATATATGAAATGTATGCAAGGATGTAGCTAATGGCTCGGCTAAAAGCGGATAATGAGGTTGAATCTTCTCTAGAAAATTTAAAAAGTTGGGAAATAGTATATTAAGATACAAGTGTATAATCAAGTCTTTAAAGCACGCGCAACGAGTTTAAGGGCACGACGCAAAGCGGAGTGCCTTTAACGTTGCAAGTGCTTTAAAGACCAATTATACACGTGTATCTTATAGTACAGTGTGAGCAACAATGATTGAAGCGTGCGTCATCACCGCTTGTTCCTATTAATATCAAAACTACCTTCTTTGTATGGAGTTGTATACGAAAATGACGTTCTGCGCTGTCACAGTGATGTGCGTCTATTCGTATTTCGTATCTTGTATCAAATCAGCATATGCTATGAGCGGCACATTGCCAATTTAGCTGAAGCGGCACGCTTCAATCTTTGTTGCTCACTCTGTATTTTTTATTATACCTGCAGTATAATCTAAAAATAGGAAATTCAATGAAGTCATATTGACGTTATACTCGAATACATGTCTAATTAAGTGGGCTGGGTGTTCGTAATTTCACGATTGCCATGGAAATGTCACTTGACGTTTGCTTATAAAAATCGTCGTCTTTGTGAATAAAACGATTTTCGTTGAAAAAGATAATACACCGTCCATTAAATCGCTTATCTAAACAAACGTTGGTAGGTGTAAAATCTCAATCCAGTAAAGCCTATTATCAAGCATATGAAAAGTTGTTTCCAAGGATGAATAGGAAGTTACTTACGAATAAAGTCTTAAATGCATCGATAATGCTGGCATATATGAAGGAAATGTCAAAGGTATTTAAATCTTCTATCTTTTGGTGCATTCATTCAAAACTTCACTTATTGCTGGGACTAAAAAGTGGAACAGATTTGGAAGCATTACGCGCGTTTGTAAAAGCTTCAACCAAAGGATAGGTACAAGCCAAAGAAATATTCTGCATTTACAGAAAGCGACTTAGGAAGATTTTTTATTTCACCCAGATGACAGTTTCAAAAGTCATACTTGAAGTATCGTTACTTAGCAACTTTAAAGCACGTGTGTTTTAAAGGCCTTTTTTCGCACGCATTTGAGTGTTTAAAACGGAGATTGTGATTCAGGTATAATAAAAAAATAATTACCAAAATATACGTCGCGATCGCAGCTCTAAAATTATGGTTAAAAATTTAAAACTAGACCCGTTGTAGTCCTCGGCACTTTTGACCAGTTCAAGTAAGTTCACGTAATATACAATCTAATCTATGTATTGGTCGGTTTCAGATCTAATGGGGCTCCTTTTGAACGCAGTCGATTTGGAAGGTAAAGACTAGTAGGTACCTACTTGTAAAGTGGTTAGGCGACTTTTCCTTTCCTCATTTGAGGCAGGTTCTAATGACACTGTTAATCCATGGAAATTCATCTACAAATAAGTTTAACGGCATTTCATTGACAGATGATGAAAAGAACTATATGCCACAGAGTAGCTGCGCAAATTCTGGTATGCAAATTCAAATAATGACAAAAAAAGTCCGTACACGTGGATACGACAAGGGTTATTACGGAAAAAGTTTAAAATTTCACAAGTATAAAATAGCCGAATTTATGTATAATGGAAGATTCATCTGTGCAACTTTAAAACCTGTGTCTAAAAGAGGCATGGGAACACTCTGTCTTCTTATTTACTTCGTATAGAAGTGCAGTGAATCGCACAGATATCCCACCTGGAACGTTGTGTCTCTCTCACAATGCTCTCGTAATTTTATATACGCTTTAGGGGAGAACAATTCCGTTTTTTTTTCCTAAGCGAGGATCCTTAACATACGAATATAAGCAAAGCATGATTCCGCAAAACAAATCGGAGATTCTATTTAAGAAAAAGATCAATTAATTAATTCCCCTTATAGGAAGTTAAAGGGGTAGCAGTTGTTTTATCTTTGTAAACAAGAACATCTGCCCAAGGCGTGACTTGCAATATCTCAAGACGAACTAGCAGTTTCAAGTCCCACAAGATGTTCGTATAAACCTAAAGGGTTGACAAACAATCAAACTTCGCCATATTAAATGGATGTCCGGCAAATAGTGTCTTCTCGATACACCGCATTTGACAGCCGGAAGTGGTGTACAGGTGGAGGGCCTCCAACATGTCCGGTTTATACGACCTGTTATAATGCACCTGACCTCCGACCTACCCAAACTGACCACTCATGACCTACCTTAATTATTGTGGACATTCTATGTAACCCTTATGCTGACCCTTTTGACAATACAACTGTACCCTACTACACGTATAAAAGGAAAACGAGCAACTAAATTTGATTGTAAGATAATTGAGTTAAGAAAGGGAAATCTTTTTTTTTCTCTCCCTTTTGTTTCCTCGCATCTCCGAAATACACATTTATGAAGGGCGTATTGTAAACAATTTTAAAGTTAACTGTTACAAAAAGTAATTGTAAATACTTTTAACCTAAAAGGAGGATTTTGGCTATCAGATATTGGTAAAACTTCTAATAAAGCAGAAGCCGACATCATAAAGCGCTTTTGAAAACCCGGGTCGCTGACATTTATCCATTTCAAAGTCGGCATATTTATTAGGCTCGGGGAATATTTTCGAAAATTTTATAACTGCACTAAGAGGTATGACAACAACAGTCAATATGGCAAAGGAGTATTATTCTAGGTCACGTTCGCTGAATACCAAAAGAATTAATTGCATTCTATGAAGAGATAAACAAAATAAGCTAATGAGGCTTACATTCATCGTACATGATTGACACTATTGTTAGAGACTTAATTGAATTGATTTTAAAACCCTACTGGGCTAATACTCTTTTAATTACCTACATTAGCTAACAAAGAAACGGGAATTTTGGGATTATTAAATTTTTAGATAATTGCATACCTGCATTTTAAATATTGAAGACAACGTTTATCCCCATTATCTCTTGGGTGACTAATTGTTTATGCAAACGAGATGTTGGATTTCGGTTAATCTTTGAATTTGTTTTGATTGTTCATGGTCAAAATTAGGAGCGCGTTTTCAAATAAATCTCCTTTGTAACAAAAACTAACTCTCGGCTACACATTTTATTTTATTCTATTTAGTCACCCCCCATTCATGCAGTTTCCATTAATCTAAACTTTGCCCATGCCCGTGTACATAATTTTGCAATTTTAATGTAGAACTCTGAACGATACCCACATTTATTTTGATAAATCATTTGACAATTAAGTTATGGCAAGGGAGTCAACTTCAGCAGTCCCTTCCCCATTGTGCTTTAACTGAAATTTTTCTTAGAGGTCTGGATAAATTGCTCATTAAAACAGTAAAAGACGTCGCCAAATGTTCAGCAACTTGGTCTCGATCTCTTTAATTTTTTGTTAGTCCATCATAGATGTTGATGTTACCCCATGCAAAATCAAAGTTGCAATTGCATTTTACTTAAAATTCCACATGGAATCGTTAGTTCAAACGCAATTTTCACATAACAGTGTTAGTTTCTTGAAGTTTTCTAAAACCATCGTTTGTTTACCCTTGGTAGAAGTGAAAATTTATTTAAAAAATCGTTAAAAGCTCGGAATATAAACCAGAAGAATAACGCGATACACTTTTTCTAGTGGTGGGCATCGGTCAATAGTCAAATATGCTATAGTCGTTAGCAATCCTTGTTCTTTGAAATTACAATAATTATGTAAATTGTGTCATGTGGATTTTCCAGGAAAGAAAAACGCTCGGAAGTTTTTTTTTAAAATCAGTATCTTCTTATCTCAATGAAGTATGAAAGATCCGCGTATTAATTACTCGATCCGTAACATATAGTCGTACGTTTCGCCTGTAAAGCGAGGGCATATCGAGTAGTTATCATTTAAAGGATCAACATTGTTATCAATCGAACTAATAATTATTGGAGCAGTACTCTGGCTATTTGGGAGAAAGACAAAATGAGAATCACATTTGTCCTCGACGTCGGGGTTTGCTAGGTACTTGAAATCCACGTAAGATTCGTCCACAAGAAAAATTCGCCCTCCCAAATATTCGTCCCCGAAATAATTGCACCCAGATGGACAAGGTCACAAAAAACTGAAAAAAAACATCCACCTTAACCGTTTTGGTGGCCTGTGGACATAAAAAAAATTATCCGTCCGTGAACACGATAACTGATTAGGTTAAGATTATTATAAAACGAAAGTCAGTTTAGCTGTAAATGTGATCACCTCTTTTCTATTGTGCTACCGAATCTTCATTGTTACCCTAATTTATGACGGGGGGGAGGGTTAGAATCTTGGTATAAGTGTGTAGAACCACAGGAGAAGGAATTTTCAATTAATTATATTTTTGTATTCAATATATTCAAGGGTATTTTTATTTTTTTATTTTGCCTTTATTTTTGAGTGGATGGGGTTTCAGCTAAGCCTGCTCTACCAACCCAACCCACTATACATTTACAAATCACCATGCCCGAACCCGGATTCGAACCAGGGACCCGAAATGGTCATGAAACCTTTATTTTCATGCCTATTTGATGTCAGGAAATGTTTGTTTCCATGACAGTGGGTAATAACACTTTATCTGACTACTTTTTCTGCCCCCTGTCACTTTTCTAGACTTCTATCAAAACTTTTATATTAAGAAAGACGATTTTTTTGCTTTATTAGTAGCGACAAATTTTTCATTTTGCTTCAGAACTGAAGCCGAGAAGGAAAAAAATTGTTATACTATTATACTATTCCCTAAATGAGAGATGTGGCATCCGACTCATTTACAGGCCAAACATCATCATCAATGTCAAAGTTAAACTTTTCTGGGTAGAAAACCCCAGATCAAAATCAAATCTAATGCTCTTAAAATCTTGTTTTTACTTCGGCTTTCGGAAAGCAGTTTACGCCAGTTACCTGATTGCAGCAATTAAACCCTCTTCGCAACCGTTAAGGGAGGATTTAGTTCTCCAAAATAAAATAGTTGTCAAATGTAAACACGATAGATTTACGTCATCTTTTAACAAATCTCGTGAAGTTCAAACGTTCAATTTATAAAATACGAAAGTTTACGCCAAAGAAATCTTTAAATCCAAATAAGGAGGTGTAAATTCTCAATAAATAGTTTCCCTAAGTGAAATTTAAATCATTATAAATAATATACAACCCTTATCAAGTATCAGGAACTTGCGCAAAGGAGACAGAAGCCCACTAACGGATTTTATTCTGCACGATTTTATTCTGTGGCCCTATCGGGTTCCTCAGACTCAATTCTCTTCTCCCCTCTCCTTTGCTTCCATTGCTTTTATGGGATCAATGAAGCTCCAAATCTTTGGAACCAATTTCTTTAGAACCCTAATTCTGTCATAAGAATAGCCAGCTTAAAAGGGGACCAAACGGAATGCTGCTGATGCCTAGTAAGCGCTCTCCACCGAAATTACACAATCCTATCTTTATCGCACGGTTTATGAAATTGGCGCCCTAAAAACGATTACACTAAATAAACACCAGAAACTCCAACACAAGGGCATAAGAACTACATAGAACGCATTGTACATTTTTAACAATCAAATAGGTTAAATCCACTGACCCCGTTTCTCTGCCACATTTTGAGCTCCTCCTTTTGCGTTATAGTAATTATATTTGTATGGATGCCAAGGAGCACTATTATTAGGTAATTGCAGGAATTATTATTAAATGCAAAATTAATAATGCAACGGAAAGCAGAAGCGGAAACAGAAGACAAAATATTTTTTGTGGAAGCATATTTCTCCAACTCCCATTATACAAGGTGCCTAAGACCCTCGGATCATAGTTCCTATACCATACATAAGGTATCGAAAAAAATGTAGGAGCAGAATTGTGTACAATTACCGTCGCCATGTTTCTAAACTATTTTTGGTCACCAGTGGTGTGCTGTATTCCAGTAGCGTATCAAATTGTTTTTGAAATGGAACACCCGATATTTCATACTTGGAAAGTACTTGAAGAGTATTTATTTTCTTATGTAACATATTATATCCTTAACTATAACGATTTTGCTTGTTCCTTAAAATTTGAACGCTTTTCGAATTTTTTTTAAACGAAATGGTTAGGTTTTGAAAGCACAGGTTAAAACATCTTCCACTTTATAATTCTGATTAGGCACTTCATCAAAAAATGTTTGATTGACCATTGCCAAATGTCATTTTTTTTAAATTTTTAAATGGCACCCCTCCCCCTCTTAAACAATTTATAGTTCGGGATAGCCGAGACTACCACATTTCCACTGGTGTCAAACCAACAGTTTTGAGTAGATTTACAACTGCAAAGTGAAAATGATACACGAACAAAGGGGCAACTTATAATAAATGAATGTACAAAATGACGACCGTCCTGTTTGTGGCATAATCGCAATCTAGACTCGTTGGTTTTTTTTGGTATCAGTGAAAATGTTGTAGTTTCGGCTATTTCCTTCTATAATTTGTTTGGGGTGGTGTCTAAAAAATTTATGTGAAGCTCTGTGCTTCAATTCAAAACTTAGAGGGTTAAAATTTTGAGGAAAAAAGGTTGTACACAATTTTGTTCCTGCATTTATTTTCGATATCTTTTATTGGGAAGGGATCATGATCCGAGGGGTCTTAGATGCTTGGTAATTCAACCAAAAATACTAGCCTTGTTCATCCAAATGCCCCAATCCTTCATTAAAGGATAGACGTTTTATCTAGGGTTTGGACTTAATAGTTCTAAAACTTTCAGTAATGAAGTGTTGTGTTCGTAATTACAGTGTTTTTATCAGTCATTTTAATAAATTATCTGGTTGGGATATAAGCAGATAACAAAAATAGGTAGCTGCACAAGAGGTGACTCATCTTTGTTGCAGTAAAACTATTTTTGTTAAAAGCAACTTGGAAAATTACATAACCTTGGAAGGCAAACTCAAACTTAAACTGGCAAATATATGAAAATTAGTGGGTTACAACGTATATCCGACATAAATTCAAACCCGACAACCTTTTTACTGACTGGGCTTCACCCCTGGGATGTGTAACTATAGGCCCTCGTGCGAGAATTGCAAGTCTACGGGTGAGATTCTAGATCAACCACAGTTTTAGGTGTAGTTACTATTTTGGTTACAGTATTTACAAATTTTCAAAAAAAAATATTCGAGACCTGCTTCTGGTAGGAATTTTTGCAGAATTCTGGGCGATTTTGGGTATGTTTTCTCAATACTAATTTAGGCGAATGAATCATATATAAAAAACATATAAAGGTTTTTACCCCTGGCCATTGGACAAAAATTAAAACCACTTAAGTTTTTCAAGCAACTTTTAATTCACCCAAAAATTAGGATGATAGTCAGGTTTTCTCATTTATGGATGTCATATTGAAACTCTGGTTAAGTATTTCGGTGGTGCTACAAGTAAGTACATATTTGTTATAACAGGTTACAAAATCAAAATTAGGAATTTTTATATCGGATTGATATGGTTTTTACTATAATATTTACTGAAACAACTTAAATAATTTACTAATTTTAGCGTAGGCGTGACCTGTCCATCGTTTTAAGAAAAAAACTGGCATAAAAAGGAAATGGTGAATACAAAAGATTAAGAGAACTGATTGGTGTTTCCACATACGATTGAAAATAATAATGTATTGCGGCAATGATAGTTTGTTACACTATTAAAACCAAATTTTTCACAAAATTCCCAATTTCCACTGGCGTCTTGTGGGGTAGTGGTCTTTGTCACCTACTTGAGCTCAGCGAAATTTTAACATCCCCAAAACACAGTATCAGATTTACAGTAACACAGAAAAAAACACAGGAAAAGAGCTTTTAGAGGGGCAACTCCCGACAAAAGATTTAAAATGGTATGAACCTGCATTTACGGCATTCGAAGACGTAATTCTTAACAATCACGTGCAGGAAGTTCATTGCTGTAGATGTTTTGTTAATTTCAGTTCTTAATACACTTGTTCGGTATAGAATTACGTTTCCTTTCCACTAATTATTGTTCTCTCTCTGTGCGTCTACCCAAGTGTTGCTTAAGGGCGTTTTCCATACGATCGACGATCAAGGTTAAATATTTACCGAAACCGTTGAATATGTTAATCCTCCGACGAATTATAACATTAAAATTCAATAGTAAAAGGGCGTAAACCGCGCCGATTTAATAAAATTACCGCATATACGACCACCTTAACAAATATATATAATTACGTTCCTGTTGCAACTGTGTGCTTCGAAAATTACACACACCGGCTTCGATTTGCCCCGATTTTAACGGAAATAGCGAATTTGTCAAATAAGGGGTGAACTATAACAAAAGGGGGCGCAACTGATAAAGCCAGGTGTAATTTGAAACTTGAGATAAAACTGATTAAATCGGACGTTGATTTTTTATTCAATCACTTGCGCAAACAGCACGAAAAGCTATAATTTCAATGTTGGGGGGGAACTATTACAAAACAGCGGGTTAAGCCTTTCTTGTGTACTCATGCGATCGCGATTTCGCCTTGTTAAAAAGCGTCTTCAATTTGTGCTTAGATTGTGGGGTAAATTTACCAAGTATCTGATTAGCTACAAGTCGTTATCCATCAGCGGGGGGTTGGTAACACGGCTCAAACGTCACATGAGATGCTTCAGCTCACCCTGGACATTCTAGTTGACCAACTCAAATAATCACGTGGAGCTTTTGTATTGCGGTACCGTTATTAGCAGGGCTTTACTGTGTGATTTTGCGGACGCAGCATGATGCCTCAAAGCTGCATTTTGAGGAAACTATTGTAGCTGTCAATTCTTTCTGAAATATTGCGAAATATGCAGTTTCTCTTAGAAATTTGCTTTGTTCTTGGAAATTAACATTGTGCGCTCTAATTTATGTGATTTTTTACTTACTACGCGCGCTCCGTTAGTGTGTAAACGGGATCGCTTAGAAAGCTAACGTGTGGGTGTCAATTATAATGAAGAAGAAGCGATATAAAAGCTCCAGAAACGACAAATCCGATTACGTTGATTACAATAAGCAAGTAAATAAAATTCACACAATCGAACGTCAAGGGACGATGCGTTGTTTAACACGTACTGTAATTTGGAAATCGCACATTAGGAACAGGATGAAAGGGGTTGCGGTGAACCTTTAGGGGTTGAAACCACACACAGTGGGTGGTGACCCCAGTCAGAGGGTCGCAAAAAGTATATCGCGCTTATATTTTTATCCGGAGCAACAGGTTGTCCGGTGTATGGAAGTGTTCATTCAATGAATGCTGTTTACTGTTTTTGTATACGACGTACTTTTGCCACATAAAAAAAATTGGTATCTCATTTTTAAATGCCTAATGTGGCAGTAGGTCGGGGTTTGTTCATAAATTTATAAGTCAACAACACGGTATGAGTTTCACTTTGAAAAAGCATTTAACTTCTGCAATAGGATTCTTACGAAAGTGAATGAAGCGTTGACGTTTTGTTCAATCCTGAAAGCTCATTTAATCACTGCGTCCATTTGGAAATTAAAACTGTATCATTATCACGCGCCGAATTGAATTGTTGTCGATTATTTTAGAATATCGAAGGACAAGAAAGAAGCGATCCACAATTTAAGATATTCATGAATGGTTGCAGTTGCACTTCACAAAAAACTTAAAAAATAAGGAACTGCACGTGCCAAAACTGTTAGTCTACCCAGATGTGTTTTTTTTGCGTACCTGATGTCAGTTGCTTTTTTGTATATTCTGTACAGAACTAAAATCATCCGCGTCAAATTCGCCCCGTTTTTATTAGGCAAACCTATCTAAAATAAGAGCACGGAAACTTTTGCACTTGAAGTGTATACTTTCTTGACGTGCCTTATACAATATTGGAATAATCAGGTTGTTAATGGGTCACGAATCTTCATTGAAGACCCATTTATGTTGATTGTGTCTCCGGTTTTTTTTAGTACTACAGTTTCCGACAACGGTAGATTAGCAGAACCTTGAAACCAGGCTTGAGACGCTGTGATAATGTATACCCCTTTCCCTACGCTACCAATTTTTTGAACAAAAGCATTTTGCGAACTAACATTGATTAGCCACCGAGATAAATCTCCCCACCAAGAAAATTTGTCTCCAGAATATTCGCCCTGAAAAGTTCGCCCCCGGAAAAGCATCGCCCACGGAAAATTTGCCAATGCTCTAGTTCCCAAGGAAAAATGGTCACCAGCAACACTGTAATTTAAATGTGTGAATGGCATACCTCTACTTAGGGTTTTCACGGATATTTTCACTTTTTGATCCTATTTGATAATATTGTAGAACAATTATATCGTTCCTTTTGAAATTTTCAAGAAAACTCTCTAAAACCTCTACCAGTTATCACATTTACTAAAAAGATATTCATGTAAAATCTGATTACACGAAGAGAGCTCTTTCCAATAGAACCAATTATGTGAATATCGGTTAACCGAAGTTACATTCAATTCCCTAAAGAGATGTTCCACTTCCCCCGCTCCGCATATTTTATGAGCTAGAGTCTCTTGCTCAAAAGTCCAAAATGATGCAAAATTCATACAAGATTGCGATGCATGTATTTTTTATGCTTGGTTGTTGTGTATATTTTAGGAAAAAATCTATCATCTGCCATCTACCGGCAAACTTAGAACCTTCAGAATAATAACCCTGTACAATGTACATGATGATTCTAGTAGCATTTTTTTACGAATACAACGATATGTACGGCACACCAAAAAAAGGATAAGTTGGAAACTGTTGGTGTCAGCAGAATGGTGCACCCGCATACAACGCCCTAATCACGCCAGAATACCTGTCGAACCTATTTTACATTTCCCAGGGAATTTGTCCTGAGCCTGGTCCTGAGTTAGAGATAATGCGTAAGAGGTAAATTAGGTTCCCCTGCCTATTGTGGTAGTACTTTTTGCTGCGTTCTCAACGAGATTGTCCCAAAATTAACCAAGGCAGAAAGAGAGCATACGTTAATTATTATTGTGGATCCAATGAATTTTGAGTTTCCGGGACGAATTCGTAAATAATTACAAATTTTGTTCTATCAACTTTACCAAAATGAGAGTATGACAGGAAGAACGCAAAATTTAACTCCTGTGCATCAGATGTGTTTTACAATTTCCCCGATGAAATTTGTGAATAAATAAAGATTTTCCCTACCAACCTAACCAAAAAAATGATTATGGTAAGAATCTAGTTCAGGGCCAAGAACACACATACAAGCTGCTGCGGTAGAGGCCCTTTTGAGAAAAAGAACGTCCCATCTAAAACTTTACGGATTACAAGCTCATTTCGGGACATTTTAGATTGTCGACAAAGGTAGGTACCAAATTTGGGACGTATTAATGTTTTTTTCAAAACTTCGGAGTAAAAAATGACCCCAATATCTCGATTATGTCGATCTGTCTGTCTGTACTCTAATTTACGGCTAAACGGCTGATCCGATTGGAAACACATTTGGGGCTTTCTGTCCGTCCGCCCGTCTGTGTACATGATAACTCGCGAATTGTTCCAAATTTTCCAATTCTGTTTTCAGTAATTGGTTGATAATGGTCTACTGGATGGGCGAAGAGTGGAACTCATAGATATTACTTAAGTTAGAATTTTTGGCATTTTTTAACACCATTTTTTAGGTACACCGTGAGATAGATTTTTAATACTCATTAGTGGACTTTTTTTTAGTGCCTTTAATGGCATTCTTATCCGATCTTTGGGGCCTTTGGTATTTTTGGCCCTTTTGTGGCCTATAAATGTATTGGATATTACCGTTCTGAAAACTGGTTTTATGATATTCCGCTACCAAGATCTTGATATCTTATAAAAAAAACGCTAGAATGATCAAAAGGGGCGTAACCTTGTGAAGTTTTTGAGAATCAAAAGATGCGGAAAGGACTCAACTCTCAAGCAAACATTTTTCTGACTAATTTTGACACAAAAGCTAAATTTGGACATGATTCTATACAAGGTGCACATTATGTATGGAATATAGTATATAGCTCCGTAAATATCGACTGGTATACACATTTTTAGCGCATTTTTGAAAAAGATACGCTATTATATTCGTTATGGCTGGTAGGCCGGCTGTCCGCGTGAGATCTCCACAACTACAATAGCTAGAGAATTCAAATTTTCACTAAAAGCTTTCTGCTATAGTGTAGATGTGCAGGCACTAGTCTATTTTGAGTTAGATTACTTGTGAGATCGATAATTGAAGAAAATAATTTCGATATGGGTTTCGGAGGTGCTATAATTTTACCGTTAGATAGCGCTACCAGTATAAAAACTTATTATTTACTTTGTGATTTGTTTTACAAAATGAAGACGTACCCTCAATTGAAATTAAATAAAATTAATTACTTAACGCAGCCAAAATTACTCGTGAGATCGATAATTTTAAACTTCGCTAATAAAATACTGACCTGCATTACCAAAAATCCGCTTTAATCATGCATATGCTGATTTACAACTTGTTTCTATATAGCAGTTATTCAATATTTTATTTCTCGTAATAAGGCAGCATTCAGTTGTTTTATTTCAGAAAAAACAAGTGTGTAACGAAAAACAATAGAATTTTTTTGAAACCAATGTAACATTTCATTGCGCTCGTTTGATAGAGATTTTTTCCATTTTTGATGATGTAACATGTTAGTACTCTTATTCACGAATATTTTTCAAAAAAATTTTAAAAACTTTCTTACATCATCAATAACATTAATTTAGATATCCCAAAATCCATCAAAATAAAACAAATAAACGTGTACGTTTCTTATTTAACCTTAAAGACAAAACTAAATTCGCAGTAAAATGGTATTATCCCAATAAATGTTCAAAACATTCGCCATTAACTGCAACTATCACGAAAAGCTTAAAAAAATTTAACTGCTTGTTTAAGGGTGTTAACATGTTGCGTCATTGAAAAGACAATTCGTTATTTACTGAGATATATACTAATTACTATGCGATCAAAAATGAGTTGCTGTCGAGTCACCTTTGGAATTGTTGTTTACATGGGAAATCGTACTTAACTTGAACTTCCAAAGGCAACTCGACAGCAACTCATTTTTGATCGCCCCTTACTACATTCCATAGGTACATAGTGGGCACCCTGTATATCTAAGGTTACAGTTCAAATGTGATTTTAAAATAAATAAATAAGAACGATTTTTTGCTATATTTTTAGCGCATTTTTTAAGAATTTAAATACGACCTTTAGTGGTGCCAAGTAAAACTTTTAAAAATGGGGGATGGGGGGGGGGGGGGGATGAACACACGTTCTACCCTTCATGGTACTGTAATGAAATGTCGACGCGAATATCAACGAAGTGTCTGAAAAGGTTACTCATAAAGGGCTAGTGAAACATATATATATTGGTGATGTCAAAACTTTCAGTGCAAATATCTGCAGAACTGAGTGTCGGAGGAAGTACTCTCAAAGGGCGTAAACATCGTCTAGATGAGACACATCTACTGGCAATGTAAAAACTTAAATGAGAATATCTGGAAATTCCCTTCTATTCTATCGGTTTAACATGATTTTTAATTCTCGATGAATTTGACTTATCTAGATTCCACAAGTCAAAGTCTTTTAGAAAAGGTCTTTTCCCCGAACGTTCGACTAAGCCCCAGTTGCACCAACAAAATTAAGCCTTGCTTAAAGTTAAGTCGAACTTAAAATCTATGGCAACGATTATTAAAACAATCGTTGCTATGGTATTTAAGTTATGCTTAACTTTAAGGGATACTTAATTTTGACGGTGCAATTGGCCCTTAGAGGCACAATAATTACACCTTTTTTTAAAAATAAATTTATAGTATTCGAATTTTTTTCATTTTACATTTAGTACTTTTCCCCCAGGTAGGTTGATAACCTCGCCTGGGAACCCTCGTCCTTCATCCGGGCTTGGGACCGGCAACATGGTCACTGAGATAATCCATCCAGTAACCATGCAGACGGAGTTTAAGTAAATTTGTCTCCAAAATATACCCGGAAAATTCATACCCGAAAAATCCGCTTCTGCAGTATTATCTCTCGAAATACTTGCCCTAACAACATTCTCCCCAGAAGTGAATGAAATAGAATATTCCTCCACTCTAGAGAACCTTACTTCTATGAAAACCTATTTCATATAAATTCGCTGAAAAGGAACTACAGAAAATTATACTTCGCAACTTACTACAGACTTTTTCGTATTTTTGAATTGAAGTCGTTAACTGTATTTACATCTCCATAACGTAACAAAACTTTCCGTTCTTTATTATTTTCTGACGCTAGCATATTTTCAACAAAACTGTATAAAATTAAAGAACGGATTCTGTTCAAAAAATACGATACAAGCTTAATTCTAGGTTAGGTCATTGAACATTAAAGCACAAATTTGATTGAAAAAGTGACCAAACGCCAATGGGTTTTTGCAAACAACTGCCTATAATTAACATAAAATGAATTTCAACTCTAATATTAGATCAAAACATATGCGGTAAATCCACCCCGGAAAATTCGCCCTCTCAGCTATTTGCATATGAGGAAGTAGTCTCCTTGGGAGCACTCTTTCTCTGTAAAATCCCATTCAGGATTAATCAGGGGCTTCAAATTTTCCTTAGATGATGACCTGAGTGGTGCAATCGTGAATTCTTCTTTGGAATAAAAGAACTGCAGAAGACCCATTTCACTTTGAGACTCTGTATAACTAGTTTCTGGTCAGTATTAACTTTGAATTATTTTAAATTTTGATTTAGTGGAAACGGTCTCTCCAGCCCTTCACAATAAACCGACTGGATGCGAACACAAATAGTTTTCGATTTATGCTTGACCTTAATTTGCAAAACCGTATCATATTTTTTTATTACATTCCGAAAGTTTCCCATAAAACTTTTTAGTAGAATGTAAATCTAACTTCGGCGTACACAAAATAAAAAAAAAGAGTTCCGGCGCAACTAATGCAGCTTTTTTAATTTGTGGGCGGTTTAATTACTTCATCTTTTCAACGTGGCCGACTAAAAGAAAAACCAAAAAAGAAAGAATGTTATTAACATTAAATTCAAATCCTAATCTGTTTTTTTCGAAACGGAAATTTAATTTTCACACGAGTTATATTTATTGAGAATCATTGATATAAATGAACTCTCACTTTCGTTAACGTCGTGCACGTATTTGATGTGCTTGTGGTCAAATCTTAAAAACATATCTGAGTTTAATGGCATGATATAAAACCTTGAAATTTTATTTCACCTTGTAATATTCGTTGAACTTTTTCTTGTGTGTGTGTGTGAGTACAAGATAGAAAAAAGTAAGTTATTATTACGATCATCATGATATAAAAGTAATTTGCATAATAATATTTAAATTTAATTTTGTAAGTCATACAGTAGATTTCGTCAGTTGTTGAGAGGAATTTCCAACGTTACTTACACTTGGGACATTTTTCTAGCCGAGCGTACAAGTACGAAAGGGAGAACAAAGAACCTTCGATGAGTCGCGAAGAATAACCCGTATTTTGTGCTGTAGTCATTATACATCTTTATGTGATACACATTTAAAGAATTCAAAAATTATTACGTGGAATACTGTTAGATCCGGCACGTGTAAGTCATGCTCATCGTACTAATTGGCAACCTGATCACGAAAATGGAAATGATAGAGCAGATTTATTTTCTTTTCCTATTCGGATGCGGATCCATATGCAGTTCATTTCTTATTAATCATGTTTGTCATGACGATCTCATTGTAATTTTTGATTCCATTTGACCACATAAGACGAAACAGAACTCATTTTTCCAGATATGTATCTTCGTTTCTTCCATAAACAGATTCCTTCACAAATATTATTTTGACAGCTCTTCGACTCTTCTTCAACAGAAACTTTTAGGTCATCATCAAAAGCATATCTTTGGCCTGGTAGATGTTTTTCAACTTGAGGATAGTCGCAAAGCAATTGTTCTGTACCAGAATGGTCTTATCGGCAAAATTCTGAGGTATTTTATCTCGAATAATAATAGTTGGAGGATCCCAGTGATACACTCAGGTTTCATACCCCGTGAAAAATATCGATATCTACATTTATAGCATCCAAATCTTCTTATCCAATTTCTTGCTTGACAAGTTTTGTTCTGGTGAGCTTGAAGCGCGGACACTTTGTTCATCCCCAAATCATTCTGTAAATGTGCACTTCCAACTAAAACTTTAGTTCATCGCTCTGTTAACACCCTCCTTTATTGTCTCCTGTGTTCTTGCCTCAAGGGACCTACCCGATTTGATTGAGACGTCTAATCGAAAAAGTACAAACCGTTTTGGATTCTACACACCAAAATTAATAAGACAAAGTTTTTTCCCGAGAAATTTTGGTGCAGTCGATTTTTGGTAAAAAAGGAAGGTACTACCTTTTTTTTGGCAAGAAAGAAAAATTGTCTCAGATCGACCGGAAAAAATATTTTCTTATAGAATGTGGCCTGTAGAGTCCATAATTTCAAACAGTTCCAAGATAGGGCTACTAGATCAAAAGTTACAGCCCTTTGAATTTTTTGTCGAAATTGGTTTTTTGTCCATAACTTTTGATTGAGACGTCCAATCGAAAAAGTAATCGTTTTGGATTCTACGCACCAAAATTAATTAGAAAAAGTGTTTTCCCGAGAAATGTTGGTGCAGTCGATTTTTGCTAAAAAAGGAAGGTTATACACTGCCTTTTTTTTGGCACGAAAAAAAAATTGTCTCAGATCGACCGGAAAAAAATATTTTCTTATAGAAGGTGGCCTGTAGAATCCATAATTCCAAGATCGGGCTACTAGATCAAAAGTTACAGCCCTTTGAATTTTTTGTCGACATTCATTTTTTGTCCATAACTTTTGATTGAGACGTCTAATCGAAAAAGTACAAACCGTTTTGGATTCTATGCACCAAAATTAATAAGAGAAAGTTTTTTCCCGAGAAATTTTGGTGCAGTCGATTTTTGGTAAAAAAAAAGGTTATACACTGCCTTTTTTTTGGCACGAAAAAAAATTGTCTCAGATCGACCGGAAAAAAAATATTTTCTTATAGAATGTGGCCTGTAGAATCCATAATTTCAAACAGTTCCAAGATCGGGCCACTAGATCAAAAGTTACAGCCCTTTGAATTTTTTGTCGAAATTGGTTTTTTGCCCATAACTTTTGATTGAGACGTCTAATCGAAAAAGTACAAACCGTTTTGGATTCTACGCACCAAAATTAGTAAGAGAAAGTTTTTTCTCGAGAAATTTTGGTGCAGTGGATTTTTGGTAAAAAAGGAAGGTTTATACACTGCCTCTTTTTTGGCCTGAAAAAAAATTGTCTCAGATCGACCGGAAAAAATATTTTCTTGGCCTGTAGAAGCGATAATTTCAAACAGTTCCAAGATCGGGCTACTAGATCAAAAGTTACAGCCCTTTGAATTTTTTGTCGAAATTCGTTTTTTGTCCATAACTTTTGATTGAGATGTCTAATCGAAAAAGTACAAACCGTTTTGGATTCTACGCACCAAAATTAATAAGAGAAAGTTTTTTCCCGAGAAATTTTGGTGCAGTCGATTTTTGGTAAAAAAGGAAGGTTATACACTGCCTTTTTTTTGGCCCGAAAAAAAAATTGTCTCAGATCGACCGGAAAAAAATATTTTCTTATAGAATGTGGCCTGTAGAATCCATAATTTCAAACAGTTCCAAGATCGGGCCACTAGATCAAAAGTTACAGCCCTTTGAATTTTTTGTCGAAATTGGTTTTTTGCCCATAACTTTTGATTGAGACGTCTAATCGAAAAAGTACAAACCGTTTTGGATTCTACGCACCAAAATTAATAAGAGAAAGTTTTTTCTCGAGAAATTTTGGTGCAGTGGATTTTTGGTAAAAAAGGAAGGTTATACACTGCCTCTTTTTTGGCCTGAAAAAAAATTGTCTCAGATCGACCGGAAAAAATATTTTCTTGGCCTGTAGAAGCGATAATTTCAAACAGTTCCAAGATCGGGCTACTAGATCAAAAGTTACAGCCCTTTTAATTTTTTGTCGAAATTCGTTTTTTGTCCATAACTTTTGATTGAGATGTCTAATCGAAAAAGTACAAACCGTTTTGGATTCTACGCACCAAAATTAATAAGAGAAAGTTTTTTCCCGAGAAATTTTGGTGCAGTCGATTTTTGGTAAAAAAGGAAGGTTATACACTGCCTTTTTTTTGGCCCGAAAAAAAAATTGTCTCAGATCGACCAGAAAAAAATATTTTCTTATAGAATGTGGCCTGTAGAATCCATAATTTCAAACAGTTCCAAGATCGAGCTACTAGATCAAAAGTTCAAGCCCTTTGAATTTTTTGTCGAAATTGGTTTTTTGCCCATAACTTTTGATTGAGACGTCTAATCGAAAAAGTAATCGTTTTGGATTCTACGCACCAAAATTAATTAGAAAAAGTTTTTTATTTTTAATAGCACATTTTTAATTCTTAAAAAAATGCGTTAAAAACCAATATTCGTTTTTTATAACTAAACTTAAGTAATTTGAATTTCGCGGCATCCTCATGGACTACTTACGGCACCCTGGTGCCGCGACACCCACTTTGAGACCCATCGAGCTAGATCTTTAGTGACCTCCTAAAGTATACCGACTAGAAGTGTCTTTTAGGATAGAAAATACCAATTAACGATTCATTCCTGAACTCAAAAGTTGCGTTTCTTGACAAAAGAAATAAGTTTAGTCCAAACTTTTAAGCACAACTGAAAATAAGGTTACATTCGCCGGGGCCAGATAAATTTTACAAAAAATTGTGGTAACAACTGGAACTTTTGGGTCTATATTTCTACTATGTTTCTAAGTTCCTTTGGGAAAATTTATATAAAGTTGAAGCTGGACTGCGGTGTTAAGGGTTCCTGGTTCGAATCCGGGTTCGAGCATGGATATTTGTAAATGTATAGTGGGTTGGGTTGGTAGGGCAGCCTAAAATACAATAATAAAATAAGTACGTTTAGTTAGGTTTTCCAAGAGATTGAAATTATTTCGACAGTGGCGATATAAAATTAAGCTCGTCACATTTCAGTTTTGCAGTAGGTAAGTACCTATAAATGGCACGAATTAAATAAGATTAGGTTTAATTAGTGAGTTACCATGTCTCGCTTAAAAACTTACAGTCCAAACATAAAATAATTGTTTTAGTTGCCCGAGACTGATTTGCTTCAAACTTTTTGAACGATTTGTTTTTCGCGAAAATTCTAAACGAGCCGACGAAATTGACTCGTTTAAGGTGATTAACTCTTGTTTTATTGCACGTAAAATTGTACTTTGGGGTGAACGGGGTTTGAGCATTCTATTTAATTTTGCTTATGAATGATCTTCATAAGAGCGCCATATAATTAGATATTGTGGCTTTTCGGAGAACGTCCAGTATCACTGACCGCTTAACCTTCTACGCCCGCTATGTCCGGTGCGTAGTCTGTGTTCATTTACTTTTTGAATCTGTTTTATTATTTTTATCGTGATTTAAAAGATATTAAGCAGCCTCACGCCTCGCCATTTGTACTTTTATATCCATGACGATAGTAAAACCTAATCTTCGGCGATCTGAATAATAATAACGCAAAACCGATGAAAGCGTACAACAATAATTACTAAAAATGTGCACAACATCATTAGCACACTGAACTCTAAAAATGGGATGTAATTTATTTTCAACGTGAAAGATAGAACAAGTTTTCTATGTGAAGTTATGCGGAGACTCTGTGATTTGGTGTTATTATATTAGATGCCATTGATCAGGTTTTAAGAGAGTGAATCACAACATACTTCTTCGTCTACAGCGCTCACCCCGAGGCTGTGGGCCAAAAGTGGCCTTGAAAACATCATTACAAGAATTTAAAACAAAGGAATCTCTGTTTTCAGGATCGTTATGTCCATTATCTTCGTTTCTCTTCATAAAAGAAATTAATCGACTGCCAATCAATTTCGCAAATTAATGGATCTTTCAAAATTCTTTATCTTTACATAAGAAATAATCCCCGAGGTGATTAGTGACATTTCTCTTCTGGTAATTATTTTCGGATTAGATGTCCACATTTGCATTTAACCCAGATTTTAATCGGTTTTTAATTCTGGATGTGCCATCACTGATATATGTGGCAACCACCTTCGGAAAATGGCGTACGTTGGCACGCGTCAATTTCATTCATCCTGGTTATGAATTTATGGGAAGAAGCTGACCACAGTCGGTAGATATTGATACCCCCAATATCGTATGGACGCCTTTTTCTGCGAACCTAGTCAAGAACCACTCACAAACCGGCTTTCCGAAGCAAAGGAAGTTACCATTACATGGTTATTTTCGATTATAGTTGCCGTGATGAAAGTCTGACTTACGAGGATTCAACTTTCATTTTTTACACAACTTGCATACACTGTACTGTTCTGTTATTTTGCCTCCTCCAATTAATTTTTGATTAGGACAACTTAAATATTTACAATCTATTTCTCTAATAGGAATTTTCCATGGTCTTCTTTACGCAACTTATTGTTAAGTTAAGTCTGTGTCCGAGATAAGGAGGGACACTATGGGCATTCTAGTAGTAGGAAATACAAATAGAAACCGATGCAGTATAGTCACTTTTACACATGTTTAATTTGTTCGAAGAGGTAGTGGAAAGGAAAGGGAAACTGTTTTAAATAGGAGAGGAAGACGCTAAGCGTTGCTTTTTTGGTGTATTGCAGGGAATTTTTTATAAAGCCATAACCGAGTATTGGTGTCGGTTAGCTATGCAGCTGTTTCAATTTCAACATACAAAAATAATCGAGTATGGTTTCCATTGCAAAAATAAAGGTTTTGTCCATAACTTATAACTGACCTGACAAATTCGCTTCCATTATTTATCCACGTCATTTTCTATTTTTATGGCCGTTGAAAATATACTAAAATTTAAATTGAAAATGGTTTTCTAGTTGTTTGCTCATTTTTTTCTAAAGACAAAAGTACGTTAAATACGCCTCGTAAAACTGCAATTTCTTCCACATTTATACGCCCTTTATTTCCGATAGTTTCCAGAGCCAAACCGTTTCCATATGACTTACTCGGTCTTGTAAGAGTCCCCATAGGTTTCCAAAGGTTTGCTAAAAGTTTCCAAGGATCTTTTAGGTGCTTTAAGACTTTTGAGTCTTTAGAAGTATTTTTATAACACGCCATTTTAAAATTCATTTAAACTCATTTGTTAAGTGATCTATAAAATTCATTGTTTCTTATAAAGTACGTCGTCAATGGTAACTTACATTATACGGTACTTAAAGTACGCTGCTTAATTTTTCGTGTCGAATTTTGTTGATCCTATTACCATGGTTACTACTTCAGTCAGCCAGTTGTTTTCTCATGATAAATTATTAATAAACATTAAGCTTCAGAATTACAAAAAATCTCGAAAAGAAAATAAAGAATAGGATTACGAGTGAATACATATGGAAAGACTAGTGGAAGTGGGGGGAAAGAACATGAAAGTGATAACTATATAAAACAACGAAGGAATGAGAGAGTTAAAAAAATAAAATTGAATATGGTAGGTGAAATGGAGGAGAAGAAGTAATATTGGAGGGAAATTTAAATGCCAGAAGAAGGCATAAAGAAACATGAGTAGAGATGGGAAGAGGTACATGAGAAAAAGACGGAGGTTGGTAATTGATTGCACAATAGTAAATGAAAACCCACTAGAAACAGAAGAATTTAAGATAGGAACCAGAAATGAGTCTAAAAGGGAAGATAAGAAAATCAAGAAATGGAAAGATGCAGTTGTAGACAAGAGATACTGTGTGGAACAAGAATAAGACATAGGAGGGAGTGCAGAGGAGTGAAAACATATGAAGGAGAGTATTAAAAAGACGAGAACGTGGAACCATGTAATGAAAGAGAAGGGAGAGATAAAAGAAGGGAGTGGTGGAACAAATAGTGTACAGAAGAGAGAAACCGATACAGAACAATGATGGATAAAAACAGAAAAGGAGAGTAACAGGAGAAGGAGTTGAAAGAACAGACAAAAAGTACAAAAGGAAAAAGAAACAGAAGGAATATGAAGAAAAAATCAGGGAAATAAAAACAGAGAACGACTTTGGATGCTGATAAACCGAGGAAAAGGGAAAAACAATAAATGGAAGATGAACACAAAATAGAGGATTGTAGCACCACTTTACAAAATACATATACTACAGGAAAATTAGGAGAAGGTGACAGAGGAAGATGGAAGAGAGGAGGTGGGAGGAGACGCCATTGCAAGAGAAGAGATTGAGCAGCAATTAAAGAGATTGTAGAAAGGAAACGCTGCAGGGAGTTGAAAAAGGATAAGCTGAGGGAACTAATAAACAGGATATGGAAATAAGGGAGAAGAATGGAAGGGATAATAAGGCCGATATTGTATATATGTACTATATACACTGGTTGAAAAAGAATTGGAAGAAAGGGGTGGAAACTGATAGCGTTTTTCATGGATTTAAATGCAGCTTTTGACAGAGTAGAAAGGGAAAAAGTATAGAAAATTATGTAAGCTGGGAAGACTGGCAGATGACACAGTAATATTGGCAACAGAGGCTAAGTAGATGAAGGAACGATGGGAAGAATGGAGAGACTTTGGGAAAGAAAGGGAATGGAGCTAAATGTAAAAAAATCGAATAAGTATGATGGATGAGTGGAGGGAGGAAAAAGTAGACGAAGTAAGAGAAAGATAAATAGGTACGATGCCAGAATGATGGAACAAAATAATGGGGTAAGTGTACAAATAAGGGAGAAGTGGCTATGAGCGGGAATAGGAGAGAGGACATTCACGAGTTCGGAATAAGAAACCACCTTTTTGATACAATGGTGAGATGGGTGTTAATGTATGTAAATTACATGGGGAGATGGAAGAAATGGAATGAACTAGAAGAATACAAAGAAGGTATTATAAATGGATACTGGGATTAAACGGGAGACCAAATTACATATTAAAGATGAAACAAAAATGGAGAAGATTAGAGAAGGATGGAATCGGGACGCAGGGTGGTAAACTTCGAGGAAAGGGGAGAAAGTGAATTGGTGAAAGAATGTCTATCAAGGATGGATGGATGGAGGAGAGGAGAGAAAGAATGGAATATGAATTTACCAAAAGAGACAATGATATACTAGTGGAGAAGCAGAGAGAGAAAATCGAGAACTCACGAGAAACGGAAGATGTAAAGAGCTGATAATGTAGGCGGTATCGAAGGGGGAAGGAAAGGAAAAAAATCAAACTAATAGCGGAAAATAGGAGAAGACAAAGAAAGGGAATGCAGACTGTGTGGAGAGAAATAGGAAGATATTGACCATCTGAAAGTAGAAAATATAAAGGATAACAGGAGAGACGCGAGGTGAAGAAGAGAAAAATGGACAAAGAAGATAATAGAAAAAAGGGAAGAAATGCATATAATTTGATGTCCATGCAATTGAATTTATTGTAAATGACGTTAAATAAAGAATGGATTGATTGAATTAAACGTGCGAAGACCATTTGAAATGAGTTAGGGATCCCCAACAGATGCCCTTTTGGATATAAAAATAAACAGGTACACAGTTGTGCAGATTTTTCCCGTTTTTTTTGGGGCTCGCCTATGTGTCAACCTGTAAGAATCCTTTTTCGCTACGTGCCAGGCCGCATAAACGACTCTACAAACGGCGCCGGCGTGAGGAAAGAAGAGTGAATGCAAAAAAAGTGTAAAACGAGGAGGAGTAAAAGATGAAGGTATGAAAGAAAGATACTGACAAACTGAGAGAGATAGCGGAGGAAAAACAAAGGGGTGCAAAGGTAGGAATAGTAAGAAAAGCTCGACTAGGAGTTGACTACTTGCCTGTTACTTGAAGGTAGAGGGCGTAGAAAAAGGGACTTTGAAAAAGCAGTCAAGAAAGCATGAAAATTATGCGAAGGAGGTGTGGAAAAGAGAGACGTGAATGAAAGATGGTGATCGAGATGGAGACCGCAAGAAGCATAAAAGAAGAAGATTTTACGAAAATGCAAAAGTTTAAAGAATGCACCGGGAAAGATATGCAGAAATCTCAAAAAAGCATATGCAAGCATAAGAAGGAGTGAAGAAGAGTTAAAAATTATGTTCAACAATGATTAGGTACGTCAACTTTATCATCTGTTTCCCCAATAAAGGGTGCAAAATATCAATGAAAGGGTAGTTTGTAAAATTATAATAAATTACTGCTATTTCATAGGTGTAATGATAAGAGGAAATGGATTGTAAAAGGCAAACACTCCAATGTCTCGCTCAATTACAAATTTGCACAGATGGTTTCGACAAATTCCAGAGGAAACGTACAGGCTTTGGACAAATTAAAGTATATATTGGCACGTGTCTACCAAATTTAGGGAATGGCTCACGCATAAGCGATTAAATTAAAGTAATTAGTTATCAAAGGCGATTTTCATTAAGAATTCGTTTGTTTTAAAGTTATATTAATCAGTGTAATTAAAAAGCGAAAAGGTTTTAGTCGAAATTAAACCTCAAGCCAAGCGGTCGATCTAGTAGCAAAAAAAAACGAATAATGGAAAGAACCAACATAAAGTGTACACACGCTGTTGGATCCCGTAAAGAATGCTACCGATTAGGTGTGAAATATTTAACACCTATTTTTAAATATCAAAAGGGCTACCAGTAAGTGAGCTTTCCTCTTTTAAATTACTTTTTGCGCGCTTTCTTTGAAAAGTTAACAGAGTATTCGGCTACGAATCAACAAGCGCATCAATAAAGGTTATAAAATTTCGAGCATAAGTTTGATGGCCATGTTTATAACAAGCTGTACCGTGAAAAATTCCAAAATATCGTTTCATCTCTCTTAGTTATTCTTATACCTATCGCTTATCTTTTCTACGTGATCATCGCATCCTCTGCCCTTGCAACCCCTGATACATCTTACACTCAAGGACATTTATCGAGGGTAGAAAATACTATTCGTTCTAAAAGTATTTACCAACATTCTTACAAGGACTAACACTAATCCCACCCATTCCTTTACAAGGGAATATCTTTGGTGGCGTCGCCTGATTGAAGAAAAATTGAAAACCAGCTTGCGCACGTTGTTTAAATCGAATTAAATTCATTTTCATAAGCAAGCGCGGACATTTTTCTAAGAATAGTACAAATTGTAAATCTTCTAATTCTAAAGCTGGTTTGTGCAGTTGTACAAGAAATAGCCACCCCTCCCCCGCCGCAGGCACCCCCTACGTCCGCTCACCCCCGTGTGACGTCATTAGCGCCACGGCAAACCTGTTGCTCTTAAAATTATACACGACTGAAAAAATACGTGCATCAACCACTTTCTAATAATACCTATTTACGCCGACATTAAAATTATATACCTACATGGAATTGCTCGTCCTTACGGGCGCCCGCCCCGTTGAAAATTTCGCGATCGAAATTCCCTTTTTTACGTTCATTTAAAGGCGACTGAAGGGTTCGAGAGACCGAAGAAGAAAACCCCGTTACTTTCGTCTATAAAAAAGTATTTATACCTGTCCTTTACAATGACCTTTACTTCAAAAATCGTGTTTTGAATAATAGGCACAATTAATACGTTCCGTGCATAAAGGCGGAGTAGCGGATCCGTCCCCGTCTTTTCGAAGTTTGCGGAGAGATAAGAAGTAAATGTGTCCAATAATGCGGCACCGCATAGGACTTTGTGTGTCAATGGGAAAAGATAAGTTATTGTTTTGGATATTACATGGGTCCTCTGCTATTTGTAAACAAGTTTTTGCTAAAATATTTCGCTTATCTAAGGACAAGTTTGTAACGGGTTGAAATTTCTGTCAATGGAAATGGTAATGGCGTTGATTGATGCCATTGATACCTTAACAATTACTTGTGTTGAATTAAATGTAGAAAATGTACAAGATGTGCGCATATACTTTCTAAACAGAGAAGAGATGCCATTATTAGAGAACATTATATAAAATATAAGGTCTTTTAAATGTTGAGGTCTGATCCCGTCAACACCTTCACAAGATCCGGAGGGAAAGCTTCATATTGCATTACGTACATTCTTGCTTTCAATAGATAATGGAGTATCTGTAAAAAGATTGGGAAAAGCAGTGATCTTGAAGGAGGCGGATGGTTTTCTAGGAGTTGGTTAAAGGTAGCATCATCTTGTGGGGCTAGAATGTCATCGGACGCTAAAAGTTTAACTGCACCTCTTATGATATCATACCCAACCCCACGTGATAGGGAAGTGGGTTTAGCAGGACGATTTCGAATTTTAAGCACGTTTAATGGCATCACTGCAGAAAGGTTTTACTTAATTATATACTGGTGAGAGTTTTATTTTTTTAAGCAGATTCTGGAATTTTCGCAGGAGAAGGTAAAAAGGTTCATCCATGATTTGAGGAAGGAAGCAGAATCACATTTGTTGATTATACAAGCGAGACTGTTGCCTGTTTGTATCCGAGCTCCTTTAGGAATTCTTTCATATTTAAGAGCCCAACACAAATAGAATGAAACCAACGATTGCATCCGTCACAGAATATCATGGATTGTGAAGATTTGTCACCACACATGCAATAGGATGATGTCCGAATTGTCGTTCAAATTGCTAAAATTCTTGTCGGCACATGAGATTGTTTCCAAAATGAAAGCCTGAGTGGCCAACGCTGCGAGATGGACGAAGAGATGCAAGAAGCGGTCACCAAATTACTCAATCGACTGGAGGAGGACTTTTTTGAAGTGGGTTTCCAAAAGTAGATTACTCGTCAACAAAAATGCGTACTAAAATCTGGGGATTAATGTTGAAAAATAGATAAGAGATAAAACTTTGGTGTATTTTTCGGAGGATAATTTTATTTTTACACGAAAGTTTTGTTGCAACGGAAAAAACTAGAGATCAAAAGTGCTCATGTGATTATGTGCTTTTGTTCGAGAATTTTTTCAAGGAGGCAAGAAAATTTGAGTGAATTAAAAATAAAATTATCCAGATTTAAAACCAAGATCGAATGTATTTTAGGGAGATTAATAAAAGACAGTAAATTTTACAACCACTATCTATTTTAGGCATTCCTACGCGCATTTTTATCGCTGATAAAAAAACTACATAGCTTTTAATTTAAAAAAATCATCTGATTGTTTAGAATTTGAAACAATCACCAAGCTGAGTGGCTATATATTAATGGAGTGTATTAATCAATCCAAATAAAAAATGCTTTATACGTGAAAAAATGTGGGAACCTTATTTTTTACACAACCCTTGTCTATTGGTTAATAAATTGACTTTAATTTGGTAGCTACTTCCGGTATACCGGAAGTGGTAGAAAACTGCCACTATTGAGAATGTGTGAAGGAAGTGTAAAAGCAGGAGGCGTAGAAAAAAATGCGGCAATGGAAAAGGACGTATGAAATAAGAAGGCTTCCACAGGGAGTCGTTAGGGATTGGTTTCGAGGACCTGAAAGAAGGAAATGTTAAAAAAAAGGGCGAAAGAAGAGATACAAAGATATCGTGAAAAAAACAATGAAAACCTCGGAAGGAGTGTTGAAGAATATAAAGCAGGTATGATGCAAACTGATTTTGGATTTGAAAAACGCCATAAGGTGATATTCGTAATATAAACCTTTCCTTCATAAATCTTCAAAGAATTTGCCGTGACCAGCACAGCTACCACCCGCATTACAATCAAAATTATTACCGATATCGATATCGTAATGTATTGGCGAATAAACTAGAGCTGTTATACGTGTTAGAAAAAGAGCAGTCGCCATTATTTATAAAATCAGAAAAGTATTATTTTTAACGATTCGAGCATTCGCGATTTGGACTAAATAATATAATCATTGAATATCATTGATATAATTCAGTTCTTATTCTTAGTAAAGTGTCAATAAAACATATGTACCAAATTTGGTTCAATTCGAGGCAATAGTTGAGCCATTATATGGAAAAACGTCAAAAAAGTGGGTGATCATTTTTTTAACACGACGGAATACTTCTCTTACTTACTTACTAACTTGTGGGTGGTTAAAAAGTATACACGGTGACCACCAATTCCAATAAAGTTCTCCAACAATAATATCTGTTCATTAATAGCAAATAAGTCTTGTTTGTAAACACATGACCATTTTTATATGGGAACCACTTTGAACACTCCACAGTAGAAATTCCAAAATAAGGAAGCAAATTATTAAAAAATACGGGCTCAATTAGATTTTTGCATACTACCAGTCTTGTAGAGCAATCAATTCCAGACATATTTCTCTATTGTAAAACGGCTGAAACAAAAATGAACCGAAAGGTGACACCCTAGTATTTTTAGCCGTTTTACAACAAAGCAGATGTTTGCAAATAAAGCCACAACATATACTCAAAATTAAGCATTTTATATGGCGATTATTTAAAATGATAGTGATTATATTAAAAAAAGTTTACGCAAGAATCTTCTGAACTACCGTCTTCAAAAGGTTTTTCGAGACACCTTACAATTTATAAGAATCTTCTTACTGTTAAAAATACTTTTTAAAAAAGTCTTCTGGGGATTTTCCTACAGATGATCTCGCAGGTAGGCGTTCTTTTATTTAAAACTATGGTGGGCACTGAGATGGGTTCAAGAATCATTTTTTAAGATTATTTTCAAAATCTTGAAAATCTTCGAAGAGATCATAAGAATGTCCTTACAGACCGTCGTAAAATCTTCTTAGAAATTTTCTGTTTCCCTGGAAATATTCAAAGAAAAATCTTTTCGGATGTGTTGCCTTTCTTTTTCCGGATTTAGAATGTTTTAATCTTGCTAGTAGTAGCACAGATATTTAAATCTGTGGTAGTAGTTCTAACTTCTAACAATCTCCGAGAAAAACTCTCGAATTATGATCGAATTCTGAATGTGAAGTTAGATCTTCTAAGAAAATTTCATCATGTGAAAATCAAATCCCATTAAAAAATGTTGATATTAATACGTCAGTAATACGCTATATTGAATTATTGAATAATTTTGACATAACTTTTGAGTTGGTCCTATGGAAGTGAGTAACTATTGTATTACACCTTTTTCATAACTTTTGTAATTATCGAGACATATAATCCTAAAAGGGCGTGGTGTCTTCTCAGTGTTTCCTGGCGTTTTTTAGAAGTTGAGACCCTTATCACAACTTTCAGAGTGCTGTCTTAAAAATTAGTGTTTCAGATTTTTATATCCTTTCCACAGCTTTTTAGAGCCTGTCGGAGCCTTGTAATCCATTTTATGTCTTTTCTATTGTTTTTTATGATCAACTATATTTGGAAAATGCGACTAGAGGATGCGAGAAAGATCCTAAACCGTTTTAAGAAAGCGATTAGGTGCTCTGGAGAGACGATGTGAAGCTTTGAAAAGTGTCTTATTGTTTTAGAAGGCAATTGAGGAACATTATATACTTTGTAAAGCAGTTCTCAGACTCGTTATGTCTGGCTGACTGGCTGTTCAGCTGAGATCTCAGCAATTACAATAGCTAGAGACTTCAAATTTTCACTAAAAGCTTTCTGCTATAGTGTAGATGTGCAGGCTAGTGTATTTTGAGTTAGACTGCTCATGAGATGGATAATTTTAAATTTTGCTAATGAAATACTGATCGGTATTACCAAAAATGCGCTTTCATAATGCATATGCTAATTTATAACTTGTTTAAATTCTTACTAGAAATTCTTAGGGGCCTTCCAGATGCCTTTTAAGAGCTGTTCAGAGCTACTCGAGCGAAAAAAAGGCGGAGGAAATCCTAGAAAGAGTCTAGAGTTCCTTCGGAAGAACCAGGCGTCTCTAGAACCTGGTAATCTGTGAAAAATCTTTGACTTTGTTAGTTAAACTTAACTAGTGGTCTAGTTTGCATGAAATACAAACTGGGCATAGCCAGTAGCATATCAAATGCGATGTTACCGCTTTGGCACTTTTGATTATGTGTGATGTCTTGATCCAAAAACAAGTCGACGCTAACCAAGATGCCGCGGGCGACATTCAATGAACCTAGTGTGACCTGAAAAAAATTTGAGGAGTAATTTAGAAAACTTTAGCGGAAGCATTCTATAAGAGCTTTAGATGGGCTTGTCATGAAAGTAAAGTAAATTGCGAAAAGCTTGGGAGTATAGGATTTGGTGGAAAGTTCAGGAAAGTTTGATAATCTGAAAGTTTTTTAAAGTACAAGAAGACCTTGGAAGTAACTTGAAAGGGATTTGACAAGAATTTGAAGGCTTGAAAGCAGATGAGAGCACCTTGAGGGGAACGACAGAAATTTGAGGAGAACTTGGGAAAAACTTTAAAGGGAGACTTGTCACGAGGACTTGGGAAGAACATAAAAGAAGGTTAAGAGAAGTTTGAGGGAAACATGAAGGTAATTTGAGAACATGAGAAGAAACGTGGGGAAAACATGAAGAGTAATCATAAGAATTCGGAAAGAACTGGAAAGAAGAACTTGAGAGGCGCTCGAGCGGAACTTAAGAAAAGCTTGACAACTTGACTTGACACTTTTGTGGAAGATGTGAATTGTTCAAGGATAGGTGTAACCCAAAGTCTCAGTTATTTAATTAGAACAAGCGTTTTTCCAGGAATATTCTCCACTATCGAGGTTGAATAACAAAATACGGACATGGTTAACAAGTATAACTCATGGTAAAACGCGATTTCTGCACATGAAAGTAAAATTTAGACAAGGTTGGGCTTGGGAAAATGGCGAATCAAAGTCGTACTCATTCAGAATGTTGTGACGTTTTAGTTCAGGGAGTGCCATTGAATAGTGTAGTATCGCGCTATTTTTTCAGCACCCTGTTCTAGGGTTGATGTGACAGAAACTTCCACCAATGACGATAACATTCGCTTGCGCTATTTCTTGGCGACATGCAATATATCCCCAATGAATCAAAAGCGTGAGAATTCTCCTTCAAATGGAGTATGTATCTTTAAATGTTACTAAACCACAAACCAATAATAGCACAATAAAATTTATTGTAAATGCATAATATGCAGAAATTTCTCATTATCCTTGCGAAGTGTTTGATGGGTGGTCATTAAAAATTCTTGCGGTTTAGACATAAATATCACTTCAGTTGATTTTTAAATAATCCGACTTCCAAATTTGAATTCGGTAATTAAACATTCCTTCCACGAATAACACTAACTTTCTGAAGTGATCGGCTCGATTAATTATTTATCAAATCATAAAGACAGAACAAATAGAGAAGGTAGAAAAACCAGAAACGAGGAGGTCTCTAGAAGATGTTATTAATGTGAAATAATTTAAAACAACCCCTCAATCAGTATGTACCAGAAAAAAAGAATGAAGCACGTTAATGGTAAGCTTGTCAGGTCCTTCAAAAATAAATGATCGCTCAAATAAATAATACAAGGTTTAGTTGAAAATTCCGACATCTTTTAAGGTAAAGTAAAATAAATGATGATGATGACTGTACGAAGCGTTATACAAAAGATCGAACGACATTCTAAATGTGTTTCGCAAATTTACTGAAACTACCTTTTGTAATTGAAAGTTGCATATTAGTCGCAGGAAATCCGTTTAATGTAAATGGTTTCTATTGTCGATTTTGATTAATAGTTTTCACGTCACACTGGACATCTACTTTTAATTCCGGCAAAGTAAAACAAATTCAATGGCAGCGCGAGCTTTTATATAAATCTTGGACCATATGACGCGCATCTGACCAAATAATTGCAGCTGCCACACTCTACTTTTCCATTTTTGATCAAATACCAAAGATAGATCTTCCCCAACTTATTCGCCACTTTCAGCCATTATGCAAATTAATATGGTCCCGCCGGAATGAAAGGGACGCGTGACAAAAAACGAGAATCTCAAAAGGTGTTCTAGTTTTTTTAACGAAATCATTCCTAAGTTGTAAATCCTCACTTACCGATAAAATTTCACGTTCCCCACGGTGTTTTCCTATATAATTTCGCATAAAATATGGAAATCGGGATAAAAGTCAATTGTTAAAATTTGGGGTTTCGTTTTTTCCTGTTTCTTTCACCGCAATCCGGTCGGACTATATTAGCTCCATTTAATGGCGAAGAAAAAAACTTAAATGATATCTTAAATAGCCGTGAGAAATCCAAACGCGTGGTTGCTCTTTTAACTTCACCGTATTTTACACGCAATTCGAAATTTATGGTAGTTTTTTATTGCAGATTTTGACTTTGAGCCAAACCATTATAATTCAATAATGGTAGTTGCGGCACCAAATTAAATTTGCATGCACGGATGTAATTGTTTATTAACACCTTCACTACCACAGAAAGGCATTGTTGTGTTGTCAATAATTACCTTAATTTTAAAGAGGTTTATTCAAAGGCGTATAATTAAATTGTTTTTAAGAATCAGTACTACAAAAAGCCTCACTTATGAAATATGGGACATTGACTTATGTAAGGTAAGTGAGATCTTGCGGAAATATCTGTGTGAGATCATTGATTTTATAGAAGGTGAACCAGGAGATGAGGACCACCACGATTGGACATTTTTTGGTATTCTAAGAATGGTTGTTTGCATACATTTTCTAACAATTACATTAGTAGATGGACTAATTAGAGAATTATACAAATTAATGTTTCCATATTTGGGCATCAGTCGAGGTAACTTTGATCTTTAAGCTATTTGGCACAAATGTAACTGTAATGTATAACTCTCGCCAGGAAAGATTGCCGGTCACAGCACACCTTGTGTCAATCTACAATCTATGTTTTTCTTAAGATGCGAGCGACTTCCGGAATAGGATCGTGTCAATGTTGAACGAAAAGCCTGTTTGTTCAACATTGACACGATACTATTGCGGAAGTCGGCCACATCTTTAGAAAAACATAGATTGTAGACCGGGATCAAGTTTTCTGTGATCGGCAATCTTTCCTGGCGAGAGGTTTAGTTTGTTTTCGAATAAAATCGTGTCCTTATGGGAAATTTACTCCCAAATCTATCGACTTGTCAGCTAAAACGTCAGTGTTCTCAAATGCTATAGGCTGTAAATCCTAGCTCTTCACTGTGTCCAAGATAACTTACTTCCGAAGAAAAACCGAAATTTGACGATTTGGTTTTTATGTTTTTTTGGTGTTGTTTGAAAAGATACAAAAAAATAGAAAACGCATTCCTCTTTTTGAGCTGAGGGATTTTCGTTTCGGAGAAATTATCAACTTTATTTTTTTATATGGTACGTAAAAAAAGATATACGGTAACACACACAAAAAACAAAAGTTGAAAAAGTTGGTTTCAACAGGATGGTGCACCTGTCCACAACGCCAATCGTGCGCTAAAATATTTTTCTTTCCACTTCGTTGCTCTACTTTTTATTAATTAATAAGAAAAAGTGCTTTCCCGAGAAATTTTGGTACAGTACTGCCTTTTTTTGAAGCCCGAAAAAAAATTTTCTCAGATCGACCCGGAAAAAAATTTTCTTATAGAACGTGGCCTGTAGAATCCATAATTTCAAACAGATCCAAGATTGGGCTACTAGTTCAAAAGTTACAGCCCTTTGAATTTTCTTTCGAAATTGGTTTCTAGTCTATAACTTTTGATTGAGAGGTCTTATCGAAAAAGCACGAATTGTTTTGGATTCTACGCTCTACGTTTTATTTTTTTTTTCTAAAAATTTTCATTAAATTTGATAAGTTACAATAGTGACTTTTACCAAAATATTTACATACCTAAATAACTTGCCTTTTATAAAGCAAATTAGACAGACCTATTATCTTCAAAATTTGTTTAAATTTAACGTAATCCGTACCCATTATGCAATAACCATTCAACAGAATCAATTATTTCTTAAATGATCTAAGTGATATTTGCTAGTTTTGAACAGAGTTTCTACTGTAACACATATATAAAATAAGAAATACCAATACCCAGGTTTCTCAACAAAAAACATATATTTCAGTTTATCTCAACACTAGCAAATATCACTTAGGCCCTTTAAGAAATAATCGATTCTTATACAGGATGATCAAGAATTTATCTCATATTGCGCAAGTGTGATAATGCGAAAGCTTAATTTTTTAATGGAAACACTTCAACATTAAATTCTATATTGGAAAATAAGGACCGTTGGTCAAGTTTTACCTGGTAACGAAGATGACGTCAATTTTATCCAAAAATATGGAAAAAATTATGGAATCCTAATAAAAAACCTAAAGGGCAAAAACTGTCCACAATTAAAAAACAGCAGAATACAAGAAACGGAAAAGTATGCTCAATCTTGAATCGTATAAATTTACAGAATCTAAGGAATTTGAAAAACGTGCTGATCGACTTAAAGACATTAAGAAACGGAGGTAAAAAAATTCAAAGATTTTCAATTTCAGGGCATCTGAGAGGTAGTCAACAGTCAGTACTTATTAGTCAGTACTTATAACTTTTCGGGTTTAAAGCCGGAATCGGAACTTTAAACTGGATGTGTAGATCTAAAACTCACAAACTTTGATCTATAAATGTAATTCTGAATTCCAAAGGCGAAATTCCGAAAAATAAATCGAAAGTTGAAATTCCTAGTGCAATTCTGAAATTTAGTCACAAAGGTCTGGAACCCCAAGTTCAAAATCAAAATATCTAGTTTTTTTCCGCAAATCCCAACAATTGGATTGCTTGTAATTTTTGGTTGATTAAAATTTAAATTTTTAAATCAAAATTTACAGTTGTAAGCTTTTAGATTTTAGATTTAGATTTTTAGAAAGCAGTCAACCCTTCCATTCATTATTGTGCAACTATTAACTAATTTAGTAATAGACAGCAAAAAAGCACAGAAGCGATAAGCTTTTTTTATGAAATCATTCTGTCCGTCTGTCTTTATCTGTGTTCAGGGCGGATAACACGATAATTAGAAAACGGGCAGACGTTTATTTCGACTTGGATAGCATCATTATCTATGAATTAATTTCATTACGCACGTTTTAGAGGCCTACATACCGATTTGAAATAATTTTTTACAAACTTATTAGGTATCCCGTAGTGCAAAAATGGTTGAGCTTCTTCGATGACAATCAACAGGTACGAAAATTAATATAATTGCAAAACCAACCGGTAAATCTTCAATTATTCCAAATTATTTAGTAATCCTTGAAATAGACAAGCAAAATCGTGTAAAACTATTATTGCAAAAGAAACGACCAATGGTTTTCGGCTTTTGTAATACCTTCAGCAACGTATAAAATACTGGCTTTCCACTGGGAGTAATTTTTTTCGGCACAACTAATAGAGCAAATAATGGTTTTTTAATTCACTATAAAAATTATTCTTTAAGAGCAAGGACAGGCGATATTTAATCTTTAAACTAGCAAATAACGTAAAATTATTTTTCGATTAAGGTGGTAGAAGCTAATAATTGGATATACATCTTTAATTTACCTTAGTTTTGAAATTAGCGTGAGGTGTATTTTGAGCGTTTGCGTGCTTTGAAAGTCTATTAATGATTATGATTATATTACTGTTTCGTTGCCGACCGATACGCGGTGAATTTGCGAATTTCCATTACGTTAATTTAAAAGTACAAAGTGCCCGAACAGGACAGCCGTAACGAAATTTTGACGTTACTGATCAGCATTTGATGTATGTTCAATAATCACAACCTTCCCACCATTAGGTATAATAGGTGAAAAGTATCTAAAAGCCGAGTCGCTTATTATGGGAAATTACGACAAATAGTTTCCTAAAAATTTGTACATGACTTATTCAATAAGCTCGTCCAAGCTAAGATATTTTCAATGATATAAGGCTTTCGGTTGGCACGATACCCAAATTTTCGAAATTTTTTGGAAAAGCAATTTCTTTTGACAGAGTAAATGAGGCAGTTCTATTATTTTTAAACTAGCTCTTCCCCAATATGTAACAACTGTTCAAAAAACACCGTGAGTAAACTAAACTAAACGGATTGAATGCTTGAAATAGTATTTTCCTAACTGAAAGTATAGATTTTGAAATCTAAAAATGGCAAACCCTGTACGAGTATACCATGTGATCCAGAATAGGGGAGGATAGTTTCAATTACGCGCTTAAAATGTTTGGGATTTTTTTGCTTTGGACATTGGTGATCGGGGTTTCCTGACCCTCTTCAGCCAGAGAACGGGAATGTAAGGATGGGTAAAGTAAAGGATGTAAGGACTAGGAATCCTCCCACTTTTCTCATACTTTTAACGTCAACAATAGCACCAAACAATACCTTCGAAATCAAAAATGGACTGACTTATAATTTACCAAAGTCCCCTTCTTTTATTTTAAGGAGCAGGAACCTGTATGTCGTCTTTAACTGTGCCAGAGGTTCTTGTAGGCGTCGAAGGGATAATATAAATGTAGGGGTAGGTGAGTAAGAAAGACGGTTGAGCTCACCGCCTTTAGTGCCCATAGATCGCCTTTTACGATCTCCAGGACGGGAGTGGGCCAATTCTGTCCCCCGAACCCACAGGGGGAAAATCGATTATTATACGGGAAACTAATGAATGAATGTTTTCGCATTCTCAAAGTTGCGGGATTGAGTAGGAATTTATTAACACTGTGCAAATTATTTGGGCAGTTTTTAATTATTTGATATGGCCTATACTGAATTTAAGTAAATCTAAAAAAAACATTCTATCTTGTTTAACTTGTAACAGATAATTTATTTTCCAAATAGTTCGCCAAAATGTCGGAAAAACGCATGTAATTCCAAAAAACCCTTAGGGATGAGCGTATTGTCTCCAACCTACAATCGTGACCTTACCCTATGCTTATACAGTTGGCAACTCTGTGGAAAAAAACTACGAGCAGACCCAATCTAACGACGGGCGTTTGGTTTTGAACCTCGGTAGCAGCCGAGTCGGACTGGATCGCACGAATGAGTTTCTACGTTGTCGGTTCTTTTATGTATTGGGACGTAAGACATAATAGGGAAGGAAATTGAGTAAAATGCAGAATGTTGTGCGTAACAAAAGACAAGAACATATTACGCACCCAACAAGGCGATACCAGGAAAGCTTTTTATAAGCAAAAAATCAGGACTAATCCACACAAATACACAAAATAAATCAACTACGACAACAAAATGCAAAAGAGAAATACACAAATCAAACATCTCAAATTGTACAATAAAAATCAGGTCAAAGGCTATAAATCAACAAGAATAATCATAACTTCCAAGTGGAAACTGCGAATAGTAAGTAATCATTTTAAAGTCGATTACTGCACAAGCAAAACCAAATTAAATAGTAGAAGAAAGGACCCCCCACTCGTGTTGCTAAAACGCAACAGCTGAGGTCTGCATGAAATTGAAAAAGCAACCGACACAGCGAAGATTAGGGCTGTGGTACTTACTCCACGGTTAAATCACTCATAAAAAGAAACATCAAATTAGGGGATCCCCTTTTTTGTATATCTTAAGACGCAAGAGCTGCGATTCGCACGAGAGAGACAGTAACAGATACAGAGCAGAATCGCACTGTATTAGGTACTTCCCTCGTAAATAGTTAAATCGAAGCATACAGAGCAACAGCACACTGATAATAAACTTCCTCGTGAATACATAAATGAATATTTAATGAAACAACATCATCATGTCATTCTTATAGTTGTGTCTTGTGTTGCCTAACCATAGGGGTATGTTACCACGCTTATATGCAAAATGGTTTAAAAAACCACATTACGTGTAGCCTGGAGACGTTCTTTATAGAAAGTTGGGGCAGTATTCAGCTCACATTGTTAGTATATCAGTCGAGAGCAACGATTGCGATTCATTCAGAAAATAAATTAAGATAAGTAGAGAGCGACCAGTTTGAATTGTTTGTCATCTTTTTAGTTTTTATTTGTTTAACTTAAAATTTCATTTTAAAGCTATCAAAAATAATGCAAATTTATATAATTTGTTGATGTGGAAGAATTTATTGAAATCCTTGGAATTTTAAATAAGTCGTGTAACCTTTTGTGAAATTTTCATGCTTGGTGACTATAAAATTATATAAAAATCGAATTTTAGGGTGAAGTTACTAGTTTAATATTAAATTATTGTTTTTATTTGCGTTTATCGAGGCGTTTATTCTTTTTTACAGTGTTAATGTCAATTTGGTTATCTGTATACTTTTAATGAAAAGTTCAACTGATACTACTAATTTCATCCATCAGTCCGAGAGTTTTAGATCTCAGGTCTAAGAGCACGTGATTTTTTTAAAATAAGTGTTCTCAATGCGTGGGAGTGCACGAAATGGGAAAATGTTCCAAAAACTTTGGTGCAAGCGCATTCCAACATTCTCATGTGTTTAGAAGATAATTTAAAGACGTTACTAGATCAGAAAAAATATACCAACAAACCGTTTTACGTGTTATAATTGCTAAGACAAAAATTAAAAAAAGGAATGGCCATTTCTGAAAGGTAACATTTGGAACTTGAAGAACAGCTATAAAAAAATAGAAAGAACATTTTCCTTTTTTGCTGGTAAAAACTTGTTTATGACTTTGCATGGAAATTGTAACGTGGGAACAGGTGAGTAAAAGCTATGCTGACTCATGTTCCCCTCTCTACACCTCTGATACAAATGACAAAAATAGTCCTACTTGCTTCTGATGCACTATCACATGATCTTTAGACGAAACTCGACCTCGAACTTATGTGCTCCTGATACAATATGTCAGTATCAGTATAGAGTCTTTTTGGTTATAGCTTCGATTCAAAGAGGTGTATCTATATGTCGCATTCGCTGGGAGTTTGTCCCTAAAGCTTATGTAACAGAGATAAGGAGTGTACAATTTTGGGAGAAGTGGTACTCAACCGAATATTGAGCGAGTAGAAATTGATTTCGACAAAAATTTTTGCCAATGCCTTTTTTTTGTAATGATTTCTTTAAGCCTTGCGGCTTGAAATTGTAATTATTGATAGGATCAGGTGCTTAACCTAGAATGGGGTGGTCATTGAAACTGAAAGTAACTGCACATTGCCACCTTTTATCTACATTACTTATTTAAATAATCCTTGTAGTACGTGTGTATCAGGAGAATAAATAAGGACAGTGTTATTTTAGGTTTTGGTTTTGATCGAGATTTTTGTATCCATTGGATATCCTTTGAATCCTTATGGCCTCGGTTTAATAAACATTTTCACCTTCTATAATCATGATAATATAAAGCGAAGAGTTCTGCAGAGTGTGACCACCAAGCAAATATCACAGCATATGATATTGATATATTTACCTGCTTCGCTTGGGTCAAGAGATTTGAAATGTCCTTTTCTCCATGATTGTTTGAGACACAGCCCTAATTTACAATTTTTCAGATTATAATATACCCAAGCGGATATAAGAGCATACCAAAAAAACACTGAATGAGCGAAGAATTCTACTCTCTTGATACAATTCCTGTCTGTCATTTATCAGGAAAGTATAACGTATAGATTAATAGTGACTCAGTAGGAGGAACTTTTATTAGCCAACTCTGTGTCTTTTCACTAACGTGATTGTTTGAAAAATTCAAGAAGCAGTTTTCATTTCTATAGTCCGGTTGTGATACATTTTTGCGAGAGCAATGCGAATATAATAGCATATAAAGGGCGTTGTTGATGACTCTGCCATGCCATGAATCAATAACACATAACAGATGGGATAAACGGTACGCTAGCCATTTTTTTGAGAATTTTTAAGACTTCTTTTTGCAATCTAACTGAATGCGCAAATCGGTGTCTGTTCAACAATCATTTTCCATTATGTATCCCTGATAGGAAACATTGTCACTGGCTGTGATGACCACGTGAATATAACAGTATAATGAATAAGGAAGGGAGAGGCCCTTGGTTCACTCAGAATCTTCCACTTTCACTGAGAATTGGTACAAGAAAGAAGGAAAATGACAGCTTTGCTGGTGATAGTGATTTTGTTTCAATTTTTGTGTTAAACTAAACATTCTGTTTAAGGGTGGCAATCGAGTCATTTCACAATGCACAAGATAAACGTTACTGTAGGTATAAAATTGAAGATCACTATTTCGCTAATTATATAACGTTGTAAGGAAATGGAATGTGTCACACACCGTACTTAAATAAAAATGATTTGACGTAAATAAAATAGGAAGCGCCCTTAGGAAGGACAATGTCTAAAGAAAAACTAGGAGGCGTATTTCGGTATATTAGCAATATATCAAATGACAAAACGTCGTAAACTCTAGCATCGTTTTTTCGTAATATAATCTGAAGTCTGTCTAAATAGATTTTTTTAGGTGTGAAAATGGTCGGCGTGATTTTTCCCCGGCACGAAAAAGCGGTTTTGGATGATCCGCCCGTTTCGTATAACGCGCGACGGACCAAATCCCCGACCTTTCCCAATAAGCACGGGGGTCCTCGATGAAGGTAAAGGATGGATCCTACTTATTTTTGTAAACAACTTCGGTCATAAATAACTGTTGAACCGCAGTTTTCCCCAACGTTATGAATTTTCGGGAGGTTAAAAGTGAAACGGGAACGCGCGTAAAACTTTTTGTATTTATCGAAATTTAATTCTGTGCAAATTGTCTGCGCTAATTTATAATTAGGAAATAAAAACACGTCGGTGTTTTGCTTTGCGCTTTGTGACGACGACGTGACAAGTTGGGGAAAATGTATCATATGCAGAGTGACGAGGTTGCCGGCGGGACGTTTGGGATGAATGAAAAAAAAGGGTATGAATTGAGGGAAAAAATGTAATCTAAATTTAAGTGGAAACAGTTACAAGGGTCGCGAAAAGCGGTTGCATTGACCTAGGTCAAAGCAGCCACCGTCACAGTTGCCTAAAGTTTACACTTTTACATATCAATAGCAGGAAGTTAGCTTCTAAAAGCTGAGACCAGGATTCTCCGCCGCCACCACTGCCGCATCTGTAACCGACCCGTCCCGTCCCAGCTTTAAGAAAGGGAAAGCGCCCGGATTCAAAGGATTCGTGCAAGGGTAAAGATCAGACAACAACCTGTTACATTAGTCTTTTCAGTTAAGGGATTCTGTTAAGGACGCGGAAACTGGGTGAAAATTAATCACCAATTCTGAATAGTCTTAGCGACTTTTCGGGTTTCCATCGCTAATGCTCTAAAACACGATGATCAAGGATAAATATTTAATTATCCTTATTTCCCGAACGATTTTCTCCTTGCGCCGCTTTCTTCCCTTTTTTCATATAAGGTGCTCACGGAAACTAAGCTTTTAATTATATCGTTATACCTACCAGAGGATTGTATTCGTTTTCGAGATAATTTGATATCGTGTTTATTTGTTGGTGGAGTCATACAGCACGTGTCCAACTAAAGTAAGACCTCTTCTCCTTAACGTACCACTGTCAGGTATTCCCTGCAGAGATTGCCCTTATATTCCAACACGCCAAGCCAACGAAAATTACTCCATTGTCAGATTAACTGCTTCCAGATTAGAAATTTATCTAGCATTTACTCATCTGTGCCCTAGCCGTTTACATTTAACACAAGCCGCAGGCTTTGTCTTTCTTCCTTTAGGTACCTACAAGCTCTGTCTACGATCTGGATAAATAGCTTTTTCATTAATAATCATACGACATCGCTTTATCAATTTATGAAGCAGTTCGAAATATCAATCCAACTTTCATTCTGGCAGAGAAGTCTTTTTAAATGAAACGAAAGAGACCCATTCATGGGTCTTTGGTTACCTATTGGAATGGAAGAAAAATCGGCAGATTTGGAATGCCATGAATATGTTCTACGTCCCAGAACGAAGAGGGCATTTTCTTTGATCGCAAGAGCAACCAGAAAATTATTTACTTTGCAACAGCAATAAGTAAAAAAAAAATGTTCTTACTCTACGGAAACTATTTCCATTCAGCGACGCCTGACGGGATTTATATTTATATTTATAGCGGATAGTCAGACAGATGGAACCTCCACCAAAATCTGTGGAGGTGAATCTTCACGCTGGATATTATCATTTTAATCAAATTATCCCTTCGTTTATACACCACCTACAGGCAATGCTTTGAGAATATTATCGATGCCAAACAAAAAGTATTGCTCCCGATTAGCACTTTTTCATTAATCACGTGCGTCCTCTGAAATGATCAAATAAAATTTACGAGAATATATAACCACATATTATTATACACAAGTCATAAACAAAGAAAGAATTCAAAAAACTTGTTGAATATTGCCCATAAAATTAATGCAAATGCAAATTATACACGATGGAAATCTTAAAAACATCAGTGATATATAATTATACCACAAATTCCAAGTCTACCAACAGTTAAAAAAAAGTGATCAAAACAAGAAGCTATGAAGCTTCTGAATAAAATGCAGAATAGTTTTGATGTTTTTCTATTCCTTTCCGTTTGAATTAGTTCGTATAGATAAAGTACGATCGTTTTTATACGCGGTATGGTATGTTAGATTGGCATCCCAGAATATTGTGCACTCGTTAGCGGTTCAATTTTATGCTAGAACTAGAAGACCAAATTGCTCGTATTGAAATGAAACTAATAACATAATTTTGTGTTCGTGTTGTAAAAAAATACTCACTTTCATTTTTTGCGCACCCGTTTTCAAAGGTTATACGTATTCGTTCAACAGAGAATAATTTGTCGATTTAAGTCGAACTAAACTCCCCTTTATGGATTATCTTAATCTGTTTCTTTTGGGTTTGGTTGTATGCGCGGATTGCGTTTCAACTCTGGAAGACCTGAAACGTATTTCTAGTACAGTCAAAATGATGTAAAGATTCCCTGGACCTGAACAAAATTGCAACACAAATGATTCTTTTTGCATTTGTAAAAAAGTGTCATTTTACCATATATTCAAAATCCCCATAATTCCTGTCCCAGGAAATCAGTCAAAATCCAAGATGACGGCTGTATTTTGTATTTTTCATTTAAATCTTTGATATTTCAATGCAATTTAGCAAAAAACGTTTAAAATAGAAAAATAAGACTAAAAAAATGCTGACTTCTGCCGCCATTCTGAAAATAATGAAGTGGTTATTTTTATCCTTTTATTTTTGGCTGTTTTTTCACTTCAATTAATGACACTCTTCATCTGTACTTTCGATTTCTTCATCTGGTATTCGACAATTACATTTCATGGTACCACAGTCTGTCTCTAGGCCAAAATAACCCGAGCAACCCCCGCCCCTGGTGTTCAACCTCATGATAGATGGTGTATCAAACGTTGACACAAACATTAAAAAGTTCATAGAGAAGGAGTGTTTGTGTATTTTTGCAAAGGGTAAAGTTCCGGGCATCCGCGCACGTATAAACTATTATTTTATTTTTCTAAATTTGCATTTTTCTCTTAAAAGTAAGCATAGAGTGAAAAATGTTAATTACAAAAAAGATGTCTTGATGAGATGTACAAAAAAGGCTTCTACACTTTTTGCGTCGGGTTCAAAATAAAGGCGCTAAATGTTATACTATGACCAAAGATAATTGCAATGGCTCTATTAAAAGTAGTCGGAAAGTCAAGTCAAGAGTTTAGTACTTACCTGACAACTAGTTATGATAGAAAGTGCATTAAAAAACCAACCAAAATTTTAGTTTTAAAATGGAATGAACTTAAAGGGCTAAAACAAGGTAGTGCTCGCACATACATCCACGTCTATACCTTACTTAATTTTTGTTGTACAGTAAATTCTCGAAGAGGAAAATGTTTGGAATTAAAAAAGCTGCAATTGGATGCTGTAGCATTTTTCACATATCTCCAGTTGATTTGTAGTTATTTTGAAGGGAATGACCTTTTTCACAAAATTGTAGAAATCCGTTTTTCACTTTCAGCTTCAATTATTTCAAAATTAAGTCTTCTAAACTGGTCACGCTTCTAGAATGTATTAATAACACGTAACTAGAGAAAACTGGAAAAGGGAAAGGACTAATTTTAATTAGGGTGGTAATTAGAGGGTTGCCTACGCTGATTTTTTCGCTGAAAAAAGTACGGATCTACCTTATTTTCATCGTAACTCACTTAATTTTTATGCTAAATTAAAAAAAAAGAGTCTTGAAAGTTGAAAGATTCCAAAGCATCACTGATTTATAAAAATGTAATTTTTTATTTTGTAGATTTCTACGGGTTTTGAAAAATGGAAAATTATAACTAATAGTATCAGTATGAACAGATGCAGTACTTTTGCTCTAAAATAATTAGGGGAGCTAGTAATTGACTATATAGAAAGTGCCATTGAAATCCCTTTGCTGCGTTACGCCAAAGATCATACTACACTGATCTTTGGTTGCGCTAGGCACTACAACTGAACCGATTGTTAAAATTCAGGTTCAACTTTGTCACGTGCGTGAAATACTTTTTTTCACTACTAGCGTCTGATGACATGATTATTAACCTTTTTTCCACTTGTAAAGTAGACTTTCTCGGCAGTTGTTCAAAGTGGTTAATAATATGGACATTATTAACTAGTAGTCAATAATGAGAACTGTCACGCTGTCACTTTTAGAAAACACAACCCGAAATTTCGCTCAATAAACGTTTAGACAAGTTCTCTAAAATGAATAATTGCCACCATCCGCCATTTCCAGAGAAATTATATACCTAAAATTATCACATTTTGAAAAAATTCGGACCAAATTACTCTTTGAAAATATCTCAGTGACAGAACAAAATGCGGACTGTTTGACTTGTACTTCCACGTACTTGATTGACATGTTAAATTAATAAACAAAAAATTCTGTCAAACCGTTCACTTTCTTATCAATATAATATGTTAATGTAGAGAACTTCAAGTGCTAGTAGTGAAAAAAATAGTATATATACCACGGTAGAGAAGTCTATTATTGCCTTCGCACCTTACACCCCTCGGCGCAAGCGCCTCGTGACGTAATCTTGGTGCTCAGGCAATAATAGTGGACTTCTCTACCTTGATTAATGTACTATTTTACATTTGTAGAAAAAGGTTTATTTACTGTAAAGCTTATTCTACAAGTTTTTCTCGAAAAATGTATAGTTTTGCCGTTATTTGACTGTGAAACTCACTAATTTAACGTTTAACGAACAAGAGCTAACCTTTAACAAACCACAACTCAATTCGTATTGGTCATACAGCAATTATTAAAAAACCATTTTCTTTGTTTTCTTAAAAGATACGATTTTCTTGTCCACAGTTTTTTTTTATAAAATGCATACCTACTTTTTTTTTATTGCGAATAACCAGTTAATAACATTGATCTTTTCTATGAAAAACTCATACTTTCTGTCGCGAATGACTGGAGAATATTAAAAAACTGTATATAGAACACTTTTTGTTTAGAATTAATTTTTGTATCCATTCCTGTGTTAAAATTACAATAAAAAATTGCAACCCCCGAGATGGAGTTGCAACTGGCAACTACCCACAGGTTGAAAGCGCCCTTTGGCATGATATAGATTTTGATCCTTGGGCTATTCCCTATCTACTGTCAAAATTTCAAGTTAAATGATTCATTTCATTTCCTGGACTATTAATTACAATGTCTCAAAAGTTTCGGAAAAACGTTTGGTTCACAATAGTGCCAAATCAATTGCAATTACTGTGGAAGAAAACACTGTAGTAGGTTACACAAAGTTTTTTTTTTGTTTTACTAAATTCTGTTGTAGTTTTTGGGGTTTAGAAAAGTTCAGAATATTTAGAAAACAAAAAAAAAGTTGAATAAATATGCAAATTCTTAATAGTTCAAATTTGAACAAATGGGAAAGTTGGATATGGGGAAGAATAAATTTTATTTGCATAACTTTGATTAAAAAAACAAAAATACGTGCAGTTAGGGGGAAGTTTAATGGAAGGTTCACTTTAGTTTTAGCATTTATCCCCACACGCCCCCGGCAACTCCGCTTTAAAATTAAAACATACAACCCTCATCGTTTACATAAATATCTCCAAAATCAAATTTGAGTGGTCTAGTAATTAATAAATTTTAAAACAACCAAGGCAAATACAAAATAAACGAAGTTTACACATTTTCTGTTTTGATTGCTTTGTTAAGTATCTCTTGAAAACGCCTACATACATCAAAATCCTCAAAAAATGACGACAAAGATCAATTTAAATGTGTCCAAGTTGCGTTTACATTATTCCAAAAATCATTCTTTTTTGTTGCCTTTTACTATTTGTTTGTTTGTGATTTGTTGTTTTGTGTATATATACTACTTTGCTTTTGTTGTTCGAGGTGGTATTACAAGAGACACTTCTGTCCGTATTATTGTTTGCGTACTAGTGTAACATTTTGATTAAATAAGCTAGGTATACAAAAATCAAAACGTGAAATGTGTAAAATTACTCTTTTATATTTTTTTAAATTAATTCACAACCAGATCATTTCACATTTATTTTGTGGGTATTTTTGTAAAAACAATTTTATGGCTTTTAAAATGTTGTCACCCGATGAAGAGGTGCCTTTATAATTTTAAAGTGAGGGTGGCTGAGGACGCAGGTGCAAATTTTTAATATTCGACCAATGTGCTTGGTGATTGTTTTAAATTCCAACCAATCAGATGATTTTTTATCTGATTAATAGCTAGGTAGCTTTTTATCAGCAATAAAAATGCACGTAGGAATGCGTAAAATATATAGTGGTTGTGAAATTTACTGTCTTTTATTAATCTCCCTAAAATACACTTGATCTTGGTTTTAAATCAGGATAATTTTATTTTTAAATTTACTCAAATTTTGTTGCCTCCTGGAAAAAACTCTCGATCAAAAGCATAAGATATTATCACACTTTTGATCTCTAGTTTTTTTCCTTGCAACAAAACTTTCGTGTAAAAATAAAATTATTCGATAAAATATCAAGCTCTAGTGTATTTACCCCCTAAAATTGTAAGTTAACAATCGTTGGTTGGTGTTGAAATGGAAAAAATGTGACAAGAGGAAAGGTTATTTAATCCCACGAAATTACAAAATGCAAAACTTGTAACCCAAAAAAACCATTTAGCTTGATTTACGAACCGTTCGATGGTGCTTCCTATGTACCTAAGCTTCATGGCTCAATATTTTTAAGAGACCCTGTAAACTAAGTGCTTACAGACTTGAAGATTGAAATGCCTGCGAATTTTGACAACAGTTTTCAATTTCTAGGACCGTATGTAAAAGGCATGGTAAAAGGTAACCGCTAATCCGAAATCCTAGGATTTGTATGTTACAATTATAACACTGGGAGCCTCAAAGGTTTTATTCGTGTCTGTTAATGTACGGAGTACAGACTACAGACTAGCTAGTAAATACATAAAAATGACGTCAGTAGAAGACAAAAAAGTAGTTCGTAGGTGCTTGTAGATGAAGAGGAAAGTCCCTTACCATGTAATTACCGTGTATTAGACAGGCAGATGTATTTAGTAGATTTGAAGCGTTAATTGTATAAATTTGCTTTTGAGAACGCACGTAATCCGAGCTGTGTGATTACTTTCATTACAATTTCTGTATTCTTCGGATACTTTTCATAATTGTTGGAATGGGGACGTAGCAGAAGGTGGAGATCTCTGCTTTAATTAATGAATAATGTATTTAATTCTAAGCAAGACTATAATTATTGCAGGTTTCAGCTTATACTTTGAAATGATTAACCGAAAAGTCGGTGTCTATACCGCAGTCCAAAAGGTCTAGTCTAGATTGAAATCGTGGTCGCGAAATTTACGGGCTGATGCTTGGCGTAGGAGTACTACGTATTGCAAAATTCGGAATTGAGTCATGCAAATCTGTTATTAGTTTAAAATATGAAATTGAAATTTTACGAGGATATCAATAAATTGAATTTCAGATGATAAAATAACGATGACGGGTAATGAATTTGATAAATCTGGTTCCGGTAAAAATTTGAATTTATGCGTGCGTCCCGCCGTATCTTGTAATAAAAACCCGATATCCCAATTAGGCGATGAAATTGAGGTAGGAAATGCCAATAAAAAATTGGCCACAAAAAGCGAAAGTGGGTTCGCGTCCGCGAGCGGTGCAGGTTACTCTCGCGCTATCAATGAATGCGCGCGGTCTGAATGAAGAGGCAAAAGCAGCAGCAGCAGCTACTTTATCTGCTGTGGTGTATTTATTTATCCTCGTTGTCAAGGAGCCCGGACCTTTCCCAACGCGACCGCACTCCTTCTCAAGCTACTTGAGGCCTTCGCTCGCATTACCCACTGACACGCATTTATCACTGATAATAATAAAGCCGCTTCCTCTATTAGGAATTGAATCGCATTTTTATGAATCCCTTAACTTTTACATTTCGTTATTTCCCCAATCGCGACCATCCATTTCGATTACAACTCGATGATTCAAATCCCTTCCATCGCATTATACGAAACTGATTTATTACATTTACATTCGCTACCAATTCATTACAAACGGATTACGTCATCGACAACAATGAAAATGGCATATTGTTGATAAACAAATTTAAAATTCGCGATTTTCAATGCAAAGTTTGTACATTCGACGAAACGTTCTCTAAATCATACTCATCCATCAATCCATTGCCAAGGTATTCCTTTTAGTATGATTATGACTTATAAACGAATAAACAATAGGGGTGAACGACAGGTCGGCGAAACACACCACTCAATTTTCCAGGAAAAAAAACGTTTCGCTCAATACAAACAACTTCTATCCAATCTAAAAGGTTAAAGAACTATTTTCTGGAATACTCCACCGAAGGTTTTAAAGCGTTAGCGTTAGAAATTCGGAGTGCTCCTTTAAGATTTCGGTTTCTGGCATCTAAATCCCAAAAATAAAAGTCTGCAATTAATGTAATCGCCATGTTCCCACTTTAAGAGAGCCAGAGAGCTTGGGCTCCAAAATACGATTGAAAATTAGGCATATTGTACGTATCTAAATTAGGTATTGTTATGTTATCAAAAATCTCTAAACCTTCCCCATATAGTTGGGGAAGGTTTAGAGATTTTTGATAACATAATATATTTCAACCCCCATTTCGAGGAACGATGGATCCAACTCAAAAAAAAAAAAAAAAAAAAAGTATTGTTCTATGGATCAAAAGTAGGTATTATGTATGTGATATACATACTCATAAGACTTGTATAAGAAACGCTGAGAATAGAACTTTTATGAGATAGTTAGTTTCCCTTTATCGTCGTGTATATCTATACAAATCTTTATTTTATTAGCAGCCATAGAACTTATTATAAAACTTCTTTAATTTTGACGTCCAAAATAGAAAGTTTAGGCGATCCCAGTCGTTTCCATGGAAATAATATTGTACTCTGTTCTGAACTTTATTTTATATCGTGCTTTGAGTCCTATTTTCAATAAGAATGACAGATGTCATTTGAATACACAATGATTTGTTTCACTTGCCGTTAAAGTGATCACTTTATCTTTATCTACCCTACTCATTCAAACCTATTAATATGTCAATTTTAACATTTGCTATAAAATAAACTTTTTTAACGGTAATTTTAAAAACGTATGTAACAATTCATTTTAAGTGATAGTTAAGGTTATTGATTGGTTCAGAAACGTTAACCACCACGGAATTACTTTTTGCTGGTTAATAGCCAGTAAACATTCCAACGTGATATTAACACAAATAGATTGTTGTGTAACAACGTCATGTAGGTAGACGTTATTTCGGTCTAAGCTCCAAAAATAATGACTGAACATGTATATGAGAATATTTTAATGTATTAAGTAAATCTGGTGAATTATTTACGAAATAAGCACAGAATTGATTCGTTTCCATTGAATTTGTATCTTAGTGGTTAAGGTGCTAGAAGTAAAATACACCTGGTCGTTGCGATAAGGAGTTTTATCAAGCGAAAATTAATTATCGCACGTGTTTTGGTGATGATAATGGTGAAGCAAATCTTTCAGAGAATTG